>NC_058084.1:484851020-485151020 GCF_014858855.1 Bufo gargarizans
TGGCAGTGGTGAGTACCGATCGGAGTCCCAGTGTAATCGCTGGGGCTCCGATCGGTAACCATGGCAACCGGGACGCTACTGCAGTCCCGGTTGCCATGGTAGCTTAGCAATTTGTAGAAGCTTCATACTTACCTGAAGAGCTGCGATGTCTGTGACCGGCCGGGAGCTCCTCCTACTGGTAAGTGACAGGTCTGTGCGGCGCATTGCTTATAGCACAGACCTGTCACTTACCAGTAGGAGGAGCTCCCGGCCGGTCACAGACATCGCTGCTCTTCAGGTAAGTATAAAGCTTCTACAAATTGCTAAGCTACCATGGCAACCGGGACTGCAGTAGCGTCCCGGTTGCCATGGTTACCGATCGGAGCCCCAGCGATTACACTGGGACTCCGATCGGTACTCACCACTGCCACCAATGATAGGGGGGCGATTTTAATTAGGAGGGGGTGGGAGGGGAGAGGGCCCACTGGCCACCAATGAGTTATCTATAGCGGACGGAGGGGGGGCCCACTGGCCACCAATGAGTTATCTATAGCGGACGGAGGGGGGGCCCACTGGACACCAATGAGTTATCTATAGCGGACGGAGGGGGGGCCCACTGGACACCAATTAGTTAACTACAGGGGAGGGAGGGGGGGCTGGCTACCAAGAAGTTAACTACAGGGGAGGGAGGGGGGGGGGGCGGCCGCACTGGCCACAAATGAGTTAAAAACAGGGGGGGGGGTCTGCCCCCTGCTGCCTGGCAGCACCTGCCAGGCAGCAGGGGGCAGTCATGTACACAGTTTTTCAGTATATTCTAACCTGAAGCGTCCCCATCACCATGGGAACGCTTCTGTGTTAGAATATACTGTCGGAAATGAGTTTTCACGAAGTGAAAACTTAGATCAGAAAAAGCTTTTATGCAGACGGATCTTCGGATCCGTCTGTATGAAAGCAACCTACGGCCACGGATCACGGACACGGATGCCAATCTTGTGTGCATCCGTGTTCTTTCACGGACCCATTGACTTGAATGGGCCCGTGAACCGTTGGCCGTGAAAAAAATAGGACAGGTTATATTTTTTTCACGGCCTCGAAACACGGGTCACGGGCGCGGTGTAAAAACGGTGCACAAGCCGAGTTTTCTACGGCCCCATTGAAAGTCAATGGAGCCGCAGAAAAAAACGGAAAACGGCACAACGGCCACGGGTGCACACAACGGTCGTGTGCATGAGGCCTGACACTGATAAATATGCTGCAGGTAAAAACATGGCTGACATCGTTAACAAATAGCTTTTTAAAACTAAAATCAGTTAAAAAATTTCCCTTATTGGGACACACAGTACTGTCAGAAGAACCAGTGGCTTGTTCTGAACAAGCGTCCAAAAATTCTCCCATTTTCTCGCAGTAGCAGCAGTACAGTGTGGATGTGGAAATGGTGTAGGGGTAGTAGTGGCAGCAATAGTAGTAGTAGCAGCACAGCATGCAGCCTGACTAACAAGGCAATAGATATGTGTGCGGCCGTGTAGGGGTTGTAGTAGTGGTGGCAAATATGTAGGGGTGATGGTAGTGGTAGTACTGTTAGTGGCAGCAGTCTTACAGTATGGAACATCAGCAGCGCATGATCAGAACAGCGATAAATAGATGTTGTCAGCAATGGCAGATCTATTCATTGGTCTCAGCTGCTGGTGTGTGAAAAACCCCACAGATCCATACTGTCATTCATTTTGACTGTGTTTTCTACACTTGCGAAGAACAATTGTGCTCTGTGCGCAGATAAGTGATAGCAAAAATGCTACAGTTTTTTTTTTACAATTAACATAGGTGCGATTTGTATCAGTTTTTCTTAAAAGTTTTAAATTAGAGGAGCAAAGGTTTAACAGTAATATCAGGAAGTATTACTTTACTGAGAGAGTAGTGGATGCAGGGAATAGCCTTCCTGCAGAAGTGGCAGCTGCAAATACAGTGGAGGAGTTTAAGCATGCATGGGATAGGCATAAGGCCATCCTTCATATAAGATAGGGCCAGGGACTATTCATAGGATTCAGTATATTGGGCAGACTAGATGGGCCAAATGGTTCTTATCTGCCGACACATTCTATGTGTCTATGATTAAACATCTCCTGCTATGAACACACTGCACACTGGTATTGACACACTGAAACACGCTGAATATAAACTGGGATTTTGACGCACCAAAATGTGCTACGTTTATATTGGGATATCTTTCTTTCCTTTCAATTAAGCCATTAATGAAAATAAATAAGGTAGTGCCTTGCATTAACTTTGTCTACATGATAAGTGGCATTTGCTGAAGCGACACAACCCCTTTAATAATCATCCTAATTAAATATAATGACACTAGGCAGCAATAATTATGTCGCTGTTGTCCGCTCAGGGTGACCCCTCCGGGCAGTGGAGAAGATGTGCTCCACCCTCTGTTCCAGAGACGGCACTAATGATTTGTTATAATGGAGAGCAGAGCATTTCTCGGTTCTCGCAGGTTCGGGAGCGGCCGCTATTCTTGGGGTTCGCAGCATTGCTGACCTCAGCTCCTCTGCGGATCTCCTCTCCACCCATCTTATTCTTTATGTGCAATTATCTGATATTAAGGAATGCTCCAAACACACACGAAGATTTCTGCCACCATGTGCCTGCAGCAGCAGAGCTTTTATGGGGTTGTCTGTGAGAACATTTCTTTTAATTAGCCATGGATATTGCTGTGCACGCACTGCAGCCACACAGTGAGACCTGCAGGCGGGATGTCCATTCACACTCAGCCCTTCGAGCCTCCAGTAAAGGGGTTTCAGGTTTAAATAAATGCAGAGTCATCTCTCTGTGCATGAAAGGGTCTACAGAGTTCTAATAGCGTTAATTCCTTGCTATTTTAAAGCTCTCTGCTTGCTGTCAGTGAATGAGGCAGTAATCCTGTACATAGCTGAGAGTTTGTTACAATTGTGTCCAGTCTAGGTGTGGGAGCCGTACACAGCAGCAGCAGCAGCTGCACATGTCTTTCTGTAGTTTGTTACAATGTATCAGTCTGGAGTCCAGGATGTTTTTTTTTATTTATTACAGATCATTGTCCAGACTGATACATTGTATCCACTTCTCAACTGAGAGCAGTGCTATGCACAGGATTACTGCCTCTAAATGGAAACAGGAGTGTCCTCATTCACTGACAGCAAGCGATATCTTGGAAATTAGCGCTTCAACTACAAAGTCTATTTGAAAGTTGTAGAACTTTTTACTTACATAAAACCAGAAAACTTACTTAGGCCTCTTTCACACTTGCGTTGTCCGGATCCGGCGTGTACTCCACTTGCCGGAATTAAACGCCGGATCCGGAAAAACGCAAGTGTACTGAAAGCATTTGAAGACGTTTTCAAAATGCTTTCAGTGTTACTATGGCAGCCAGGACGCTAATAAAGTCCTGGTTGCCATAGTAGGAGCGGGGGAGCGGTATACTTACCATCCGTGGGGCTCCCGGGGCGCTCCAGAATGACGTCAGAGCGCCCCATGCGCATGGATGACGTGCCATGTGATCACATCATCCATGCGCCTGGGGCGCCCTGACGTCACTCTGGAGCGCCCCGGGAGCCGCACGGACGGTAAGTATGCTGCTCCCCCACTCCCCGCTACACTTTACCATGGCTGCCGGGACTTTAGCGTCCCGGCAGCCATGGTAACCACTCTAAAAAAGCTAAACGTCGTATCCGGCAATGCGCCGAAACGACGTTTAGCTTAAGGCCGGATCCGGATCAATGCCTTTCAATGGGCATTAATTCCGGATCCGGCCTTGTGGCAAGTCTTCAGTTTTTTGGCCGGAGCAAAAAGCGCAGCATGCTGCGGTATTTTCTCCGGCCAAAAAACGTTCCGTTCCGGAACTGAAGACATCCTGATGCATCCTGAACGGATTTCACTCCATTCAGAATGCATTAGGATAAAACTGATCAGGATTCTTCCGGCATAGAGCCCCGACGACGGAACTGTATGCCGGAAGACAAGAACGCAGGTGTGAAAGAGCCCTAAGTACTACAGCCCATAAGATGGAGACAATGTGAGGGATCATGAAAAGGACACTGAGAACCTTGAAGACCCAGAGTCAAGACAGGAGTCATATAGTCGCCAGGGGTCAAAGCTCTATACTTTTAGAGTGTGGACTTTTTCTCTCACACTTGTTTGTCTCTCCCGCCTTGTCCCGGCCCGGTATGTATTGTTTGTGCAGGCCTTCGTGACTCTTATTTCTATGGGATTGAATCTTTTATGACTTGCATTGTCCTCTGGAAGCCTATAATACACTTATAATGTAATATTATCGTCTTAATTACACGGCTGTCTGGGAGCTCCGCATCTGAACCATTCATTCTCCACAGGCTCACTGTCATTATGAGGAGCAGCTCCCATGTTGTGTTCTCTGCACAAGGAAGGATGAGGAACCTGCAAACATACTGTGTAAGAGGCAGATTACAAAGCTGAATGGCATCAGGTGAGGCCGAGGCATCACACCCAGACACTAAGCAAACAATATAGAGAGGATATGACAGAGCCCGAAGTGACACAAGCAATGCTAGGAATGAGGACTTCTGTCAGGGCTAGGAGATGCATGGGTCATGGCAGCTGTCCATCATACACGTGTTGCTTTCACCAAGGTCTAGATGCCACATAGGAGCTGCAAAGGACTGGGAGCCGATGCATCATTGTGAATATTCTGTCATTCGGTTTGGTATTTCTCCAGTCCACCGAAACACATATTCTTCCTTAAAAGCTTCCATTTAGTAAGATGTCTTGTTCTGATCTTTTTTTGTTGATGATGCTAAGTGCTCAGACAAAATCCATTATAGGTTGCATTGATTTCATACTCACGATGCAAAAATAAATTGAGGCACCGCCATGGGTACCTGGCTTGCCCCAAAATATGCACATTTCTATATCTATATAAATTATATATAATTATAATAAATGTAAGATATGTTAACCTAGTAAGTAATGTTGGTGACTACAACATAATGTTATGTAGACTATCTTATGCTCATTTGGAGAGTCTCAGATGATTACCTATGTCATTTTGCTTTATACAGTGGAGACTCACTTTATCAATGACACAAGTGCTGAATTCTTCTAGAGGGGGTGGAATTGAAACAAAAAATTTTTGGGTGATGATTCTTCCCTTCAATCTATTAAATATTTGTCAATAAGCGATGCAGGCTAACGGTCTTCTGTTAAAGGGGCATTCCCATCTGGGACATTGATGGCATATCACTAGGATATGCACCAATGTCTGATCGGTGCAGGTTCCTCTTGTCCATTGTCTCACTATTTCCAGCAGTCCCATAGAGGGGAATGGAGAGGCATGTCGGTGAACTCTGCTTCACTTCGGGGGTCCCATTCTGGAGATAGGAGTGGGTCTCCACCTTTTTAATATTGATGACACATCCTAGTGATAAGCCTTCAATGTCCCAGATGGGAATACCCGTTTAATAGTTCATTTTCTTGGAAAAACCCTTCAAAGAATTTTTACGTTTTATGAAAATTAAGCTTCATTTCTGTATAAGTTATAGGATCTACAATTTAAAAAAATAATAAAGATGTGTTTCAATGTATCACCTTTTCGGTGCATGCTGTCAGTGAATGAGAACACTCTGGTTTACATTCAGTGGCAGTAAACCTGTACACCAGCTGAGGGTCTGTTACAGTTGTATCCAGTCTAGACACTTCAGCAGCATTTGAATCTCTGCGATAGTTTGTTGTTACAATGTGTCAGTTCAATTTGTACAGCTCACAGAGCATTGTTTACACTGGAAACAAATGTATCCACTTACCTCCCAATGTTTCAATACCAAATCATGACACATAGTAAGCCCAGCTCCACCCAAAAAAGCTTGTGAAAAAGACAAAAGCGCCATTTCTTTAAGAAATGTGCACAAACTCTGCCTGTTATTACTTTGTTGTTTAACCACTTGCCGACCATTCATAGACTTTCCATGTCTAAGAGATCGGCATATAACTGTGCAAGGACAGAGCATCCAGCTTGCTTTCAGTGACTGTCCGCTCCCCAGAGAGAAGGCAGGGACAGGTTTTTTTACCATCCTTGTCCTCACCAGTGCAATACTGTTTGTCAGCCCCAGTTACAGGAGAAATCAGCAACAAAACATGTAATGTTATAAAGCCTCCAACGATCTTGTGTGACATAGGACATAGACAGTGCATAGGAAACAAAAAATTAAATAAAAAATAGTAAAAACAGACTAAATCAATAAAACCAATAAACAAAAAAAAAAAAAACTATTTCAACAAATAGAAAATAAGCCCCCTCCTGTTAACTGTATCTGTGTCCTCGGGATGCAGATACAGTGGTGAAGCAGGGGGCTGTCAGCTTCACCGTTCCCCCGCTACTGCTGGCAGGCGCGATGTGATGATGTCATCATATTTGCCGCGCTGAGCCACAGACAACATAGCACAGAGTGGAGGTCTGCTTCCCGCTGTGCTGTCTGTGGCTTTTCGCGGCAGACGGTATGCCGCCGTGTGGGCATCATATTATGGGCGGAGGCACAAAGTGGGCATCATATTATGAGCGGAGGCACAAAGGGGGCATCGTATTGTGAGGAATCGCACTAAGGGAGCGGAGGCACTAATGGGGCATCACAGGCATTTTTTGGGCATCATACTCTGTAGGGGACACTAAAGGGGCATCTTACTGTCTGAAGGGCACTAAGGGGCATCACTATTGTGAGGTGGCACTAAGGGGGCATTTTTATTGTGTTGGGGCCCTTAGGAGATTGGGTGGGATTAGACATTAGACCCATTGCTTGATTTTAGAACAACAGCTACTGATAAAGTCCCTCCTTACATAATTTTTTCAGACATCCACCCGGCAGCAGACCCAGGTATGTGGACCTTCACAAAAAGTACTTGACTACCTCTGCCCTACAGTACATCGAAATGACAAATATGGAAAGGAGACATGTGGGCCCACTGTAAGACTGGAAGAGATTTGGGTTGGAGTTACTCCTAAGGGCGTTATGGAAGTGGTCCCCCTGGTATTCATCCTTTAACCCTTATACATGGATCTAGCCTCCACTGCAGTGGAACCAACAGGCCACTACTTCTTGGAGTAGTCACCAAGGGATCAGGGAAAGGCTGAGGTCAGGGCAGGCAGAGTACATGCAATGCGGTAAAGAATCCGAGGTCAGAACGGAGAACAGATAGGGATCACACACAGAAGGGTAGAATCTGGGAAACGGGCAGAAGTTGGTACATGGGCAGACAAATGTAGAAACATCAAACAAACCGGAACCCATAGGGGAAGGTGCCTTCTAACAGGCTGGGGAAGATTAAGGCGCGTGCACATGACCTAGAAGCAGGTGGCGACATGCGGGATCAGTCAGCTACCCCGTCTGGAGGAGCATGGGAGCGGAGGAGCAGGCGACCAGAACCAAACGGAAAACGCCATGGCTCTCAAAGACGCAGGTACTGAAAAAGAGATAAACGTCCCGCTCTTCATCGCATGATTGATCTCCACTGATGTCAGTTGTTATGTTGCGTTTTCATCGGTCACTCGTTATCATCTACACAATGAAATGCTGGTCCTTTTGTCTCCGTTTTCTGTAAAATGATTCTCCAGAATTTGAAGACATTAAGCGAAAGAGAAGAAAACAGAAGCCGATAAATCCAAAACGCACCCACATCTTAACCCTTCGCGCCCACCGCCCAACCAAACCCCCCCCTTTCCGCTCTTCCCCGGCGGTCTCCGATGGTCTTTGCTGATTTTCCTGTACATCAAAAGAGATAAGATGTTTGTGTTTCATCCTAAGCAGAAAGTATCAAGAAAATTAGGTAATAATGTTACTAATGAATGCTAGTACTCCTCATGAGTGTAATCTGGTACTTTTCGTGCCGCACCACAATTCTGATCTCAATAATACCTTATAAAAGATGCAGGTATTTTCAGAGATTAGCCTAATGAGGAGGCCTCAAGAAGCAAACACTTATATAAATCCTCCCCAGCGAGAGCACAAAGGACGTAACACGACAGGCCACTTTACCAGCGCGTCACTGGAGACCTTGCCGAGGCTTTACTTCTCATTCCCCATGTCTCCAGTCACATCCAAAGCTGCATCCACAATCCTAGTTCTCATAAGTTATGCTCCTCTCACATCCAGAGCTGCATTATACATTCAGTTACTACATCAGATGATTCATATCCTATACTCTGTATCCAGAGCTGTATTCAATTCACTATTCTACTGTTATATCAACTGCAGAGCTG
This sequence comes from Bufo gargarizans, assembly GCF_014858855.1. NCBI lineage: Eukaryota > Metazoa > Chordata > Amphibia > Anura > Bufonidae > Bufo > Bufo gargarizans. Next base: position 484,859,263 of record NC_058084.1, read on the forward strand.
CATTCACAGTTCTGCTTTTCCATTTTTTTTGACCGGGAATGAATATAACATATGTACAACCTAGGCAGCTGCACAAGGTCAGGGGCTTACTGTCCGCTTAAAAGCTTTTGGGGTGCTCTGTAATGAGTAGTTTGAGAGCAAAGGGCCTATATATTGGTCTCGCTCAGGGGCCCTCTCCTGTCTGTGTCTGTCCCTGATGTCTAATACTTCAGTCTCATCCAGAGCTGCATTCATAATTCTGTTATTACATCCTGTTTTATATTCCAGTCGCATCCAGAGCAACATTCTAGTCCTGGGATCAGCAACCTTCAGCACTCCATCTGATGTGAAACTACAACTCCTAGCATCCAACATGCTCGGCTGTTCTTCTAACTCCCATAGAAGTGAATGGAGCATTCTGGGAGTTGTAGTTCCAGAACAGCTGGAGTGCCGGAGGTTGCTGATCCCTGCTCTAGTCAAAGCCGGAGCCGCAATCACAGTTCTGTTATTATATCATATTTTACAATCCAGTTACAGCCAGAGCTTCATTTAAAATTCTGCTATTCAATCATGTCTTATTACTCCAGTCACAACAAGAGCTGCATCTAGATTTCAGTATCAGATGACAGTACAGGGCCCAGTGTAAAAGCTGCATAGAACGTGAATCTCCAGTGTGCACACACTGAACAAGAGGGGAATGCTGGGAGATTTCAGCTCTGAAGCTGCAGAATTGTGAATGCAGCTCTAGATGTGACAGTAGTGCAGTATAATAGATGATATCATGTTGCTTTATCTTAGGATTATTACCATTTATTAGGAAAACTGTAAAGGGACAAAGACTTGTCTTTACATAATCAAAAATACCTACGACGTTTGAGCAGATCGTGTGGTTCAGTTCCTCACTGTTTTCAAGATCTCTGCTTCCTGTCACTGAATCGGAAAAGTCTTGCAGATAAAAACCCAGCCTAATCTAATAGTTCTCGAAGCTGAGGGTTTGTTACAGTTGTATCTACTCTAGACAATCCTCTGTCATAGCCAGGACTCCAGACGGGTACATTGTAACAAACGAGCAAGTGTTTCTCAGGGGATTGCCTGGACTGGAAACAACTGTAACAAACCCTCAGCTGTGATTTATGGTGGCAGAATGCCCTGCTTTCTCCATATCTGGTGTCCAGCATTGCGTTAGTCCTCACGCCCCGGGACGCCTCCTCTATGGGAGGAATATATTGTGTGAACAGATAATTATCTCTTCTTTGATAATGAAGCTTCTGCTGTTTTCTCCCTTTGGTTTTATGTGTGTTCTCAATAAACAGACCACACCCCCGCCCGAGAGCGGTAAGTGACGCAGCGCTGTCAGCCACGGACGACCGCGCCCCGCTGCAGGAACGCCGTCACACGGGGAGCGGAGATTTATGTGACTTTAAGAGGGAATCGTGTGTTGTGTTACTTTGTGATCAGTTTTCTATGAAGTGATTTATGGCGCTCAGAGCTGAATCATCGAATATCCGAGAGCAAACACGGGAAAACACTGGAACCTCATTATATTATTATTATAGCGCCATTCATTCCCTGGCGCTGTACACATGATAAGCGGTGCACATACATAATACAGACAAGTTACAGGCTGGTACAGAAGGAGAGAGGACCCGGCGAGGCTTACAATCTACAAGATGAATCTACTATATATATGTAAATACACATCAGCCACCGAGTCACTCTGTTACATTACACGCAAAACATACTAATCAGCCGCAGTTATTACACAGTCTAATAACGTAACACCACAGCACACGCCATCCTGCTTCACTGAAGTGTGATTATTGGGCAGCACCAGGCTCAGTGGTTAGCACCAGGCTCAGTGCTTAGCACCGGGGATCAGTGGTTAGCACCAGGCTCAGTAATTAGCACCGGGCTCAGTGGTTAGCACCAGGCTCAGTGCTTAGCACCGGGGATCAGTGGTTAGCACAAGGCTCCGTGGTTAGCACCGGGCTCAGTGGTTAGCACCAGGGATCAGTGGTTAGCACCAGGCTCAGTGGTTAGCAACGGGGATCAGTGGTTAGCACCGGGGATCAGTGGTTAGCACCAGGCTCAGTGGTTAGCACCGGGCTCAGTGGCTAGCATCGGGGATCAGTGGTTAGCACCAGGCTCAGTGGTTAGCACCGGGCTCAGTGGTTAGCACCGGGGATCAGTGGTTAGCACCAGGCTTATCCTGTACTGATCCTCAGTTACATCCTGTATTATACTCCAGAGCTGCACTCACTATTCTGCTAGAGCTCAGTTACATTTTATCTATTCACAGACTTGCTGACTAAGCTTCCATCAGTGGTAGATTCTATGCAATAAATGTATTTTACATTGTGACAAACCTCCAGTAGTGAGAGCAGGACTAGCTCAGGATTTCGACAGTAATGTTTCTAATTTGTTGACATAAAGCAGAGATTTTGAAAGTGATCAGAAATGTAAACAATTTATCAGAAAGTAGCAGTTTTTCATCATACACTGATATCTTGTAAAGAGAAAATATATTTTAAAGATTTGACGCAGATTTAATTTCCATGTGCATCCGACTGGAGAGAAGGCGGAGACGCTTGGATCGGCCGCACGCTCCAATGTCTGGGACTGACTCTGTGTTCTGGAATTCCCATATGCATGACACGCGTGCATCCGATCGTGCCGCCAAAGCGTCACGGTGACACCGGATCATTAGTATTGCTAAATTTGCTAATTATAACCCGAAGGTTACGAGTTCAGACAGAAATAATCAGAATACCAGACGTCGGGCAAGCAATAAATATTCATGATAATTAGAGGCGGGGCCAGACAACTCGCCATTCATCGTCTGATGATTTTTGTCACCTCATTTGTGAATATCAGAACACAGGGCACGAGCGCGATGCAGCCGCCGGACGGACGAGTTTTTCTAATTTATGAGAATGAACGGAATTCTGGGAATGAGGGTCTGGGTCACGAGGCGTGATTGATGTCATTTATCAATGTATTTATAATCCGGAAAAACCTCCCAGACCAGTATCATTAGACTATTGGAAAGGAATGTAGAAACTGCTGCAAAAGAGGATGATAGGGGTAGTAGTGTGGAGGGGAAGAGTATCACTTGTCTTGCGCCCTGCAGATAATTCTATGACCTCAGGGATCAGCATCCTGATTAGTGCTGAGCGAAGTATTCGAAACGGAATTCGGTCCGACGTTTAAGAAACTTCGATTTGTAACTAAGGCCGGGGTCACGTCACCTTTTTACCATCGTTTAACGTATTCAAAAAACGTATACGCTAAACAAATGCCTCAGACTGATGCCGTAAAGTGGCATTTGTTCTTGCTGCCTTTTTATATCCTTTTTTTCTAACATATGCGTCAAATTTCCTCGCGCTTCGTGGTAACGAATAATTTCTTCCTAAAATGGTGGCTACACGTGTTACAAAGTGAAAGTAAGAAGCCCAGGAATGCAAGATCACCCATAATGCCGTGCAGCCAGCCAATCCGCAGATAGCCCTCCCCTGTGATGTCACAACCCTATAAAACCCTGATCCCGCATGGTCTCCGCCATTGTCCTGTGAGCTGAGCCCAGAGAGAGACATGGCAAGCGATAGAGACTGTGTTGCTGAAAAATATTAATAGAAGAATAGTGGAGAGGGAGAGTTCAGAGAGACTGCAAGGAGAGTGCAGGGAGACTGCATGGAAAGTGCATATAGACTGCAGGGAGAGTTCAGGGAGACTGTAGGGAGGCTGCAGGGAGAATGCATATAAACTGCAGGGAGAGTGCAAGGATATCATAGGGAGAGTGCATAGACAGTGCAGGGCGACTGCAGGGAGAGTTCAGGGAGAATGCAGTGGCGCTGCAGGGAGAGTGCATATAGAGTGCAGGGAGACTGTAGAGAGAGTGCAAGGAGATTTTAAGGAGAATGCAGGGAGAGTGCAAGGAGATCATAGGGAGAGGGCATAGACAATGCAGGGAGACTGCAAGGAAAGTTCAGGGAGACTGCAGAGAAAGTGCAAGGAGATCATAGGGAGAGTGCAGGGAGAGTACATGGAGAGTCCCTGAAGAGTGAAAGGAGATCGCAGGGAGACTAAAGTTTTATTTACTTATCAGTTTTATTTACTTATTCCTACATCAGCCATAAACTATGATATGAAATGTAATACAAATTGGATGGAAGCCTTTATTATTCTGGTTCCAGCATGCCAACCAATACCATCCAGTCTGTAGCTCTTAGGGGGGCCAGGTTTACTGGCTTTACTTCTCCCAAATCATGCTTCTTGGCCTCCATTTCCTAGAAAAGTCAGGGAGATGCAGAGGAAGGAGGAGCTGGATGTTCCTGATGACAAATTCTCATTGATATTACATGATGTGGAAAAGGAGGAAAAGCAGATGGCAAAAGAAAGGCTCCCACCTGTAGGGCAGGAGAGCGCTGGGGGGAGAAGTGGGTTTGCCAGAGCTGATTAATATTCTGTGTTTTCTGTCAAAAAACCTGCAGGAGATTGCAGGCCAGAACAGCAATAATCTGTGTATTGTCCCCCCACCTAACCAGCCAAACCCCATACCATTAACCTCTTCAGGACACAGGGCGTACCGTTACGTCCTGATGCCCTGGTACTTAAGGACACAGGGCGTACGGGTACGTCCTGTGTATTTCCGATCACCGCCGCCCGGCCTAAGGAAAGCATCGCGCTGCCTTCCGGTGATGAGCCTGTGAGATCCAGCCCCCTGGATCTCACAGGCAGGAATCTGTATGAGTAATACACACAGTATTACTCATACAGCCAATGCATTCCAATACAGAAGTATTGGAATGCATTGTAAAGGATTAGACCCCCAAAAGTTCAAGTCCCAAAGTGGGACAAAAAATAAAGTAAAAAAAAAGTTGAAAAAGTAAAGTTTTCCCCCAAAAAAATTAAAAGTTTCAAGTAAAAATAAACAAAAACGTAATTTTCCCCAAATAAAGTTAAAAAAAATTAGTATAAAATAGGGGGGAAAAAAGTATACATATTAGGTATCGCCGCGTCTGTATCGACCGGCTTTATAAATATATCACATGACCTAACCCCTCAGATGAACACCGTGAAAAATTCAAAATAAAAACTTTGCTAAATAAACCATTTTTTTTGTCACCTTACACCACAAAAAGTACAACAGCAAGCGATCAAAAAGGCGTTTGCCCACCAAAATAGTACCAATCTAACCGTCACCTCATCCCACAATAAATGAGCCCCTAACTGAGACAATCGCCCAAAAAAAAAAAAATATATAGCTCAGAATATGGAGACACTAAAACATCATTTTCTTTGTGTAAAACTTACATCAATAAAAAAAAGTATACATATTAGGTATTGCCGCGTCCGTATAGACCGCCTCTATAAAAATATCACATGAGCTAACCTCTCAGATGAACACCGTAAAAAATAAAAAATAAAAACTGTGCTAAATAAGCCATTTTTTGTCACCTTACATCACAAAAAGTGTAATAGCAAGTGATCAAAAAGTCATATGCACCCCAAACTAGTGCCAATCAAACCGTTATCTCTTCCTGCAAAAAATGAGACCCTACCTAAGATAATCGCCCAAAAACTGAAAAAACTATGGCTCTCAGAATATGGAGACACTAAAACATGATTTTTTTGTTTTAAAAAAGAAATCATTGTGTAAAACTTACATAAATAAAAAAAAGTATACATATTAGGTATCGCCGGATCCGTGACAACCTGGTCTATAAAAATATCACATCATCTAACCTGTCAGATGAATGTTGTAAATAACAAAAAATAAAAACGGTGCCAAAACAGCTATTTCTTGTTATCTTGCCTCACAAAAAGTATAATATAGAGAAACCAAAAATCATATGTACCCTAAACTAGTACCAACAATACAATACGTAGTTTCTAAAATGGGGTTACTTTTTTAAAGTTTCTACTCTAGGGGTGCATTGGGGGGGGCTTCAAATGGAACATGGTGGAAAAAAAAACAGTCCAGCAAAATCTGCCTTCCAAAAAGCATATGACATTTCTTTCCTTCTGCGCCCTGTCGTGTGCCCGTACAGCAGTTTACGACCACATATGGGTAGTTTCTGTAAACTACAGAATCAGGGACATAAATATTGAGTTTTGTTTGGCTGTTAACCCTTGATTTGTTATTGGAAAAAATGGATTAAAATGGAAAATTTGCCCAAAAATTTTAATTCTGAAATTTCATCTCCATTTGCCAATAACTCTTGTGGAACACCCAAAGGGTTAACAACGTTTGTAAAATCTGTTTTGAATACCTTGAGGGGTGAAGTTTCTTAGATGGGGTCACTATTATGGAGTTTCTACTCTAGGGTTGCATCAGGGGGGCTTCAAATGGGACATGGTGTCAAAAAAAAACAGTCCAGCAAAATCTGACTTCCAAAAACCGTATGGCATTCCTTTCTTTCTGCGCCCTGCCGTGTGCCCGTACAGTAGTTTACGACCACATATGGGGTGTTTCTGCAAACTACAGAATAAGGGCCATAAATATTGAGTTTTGTTTGGCTGTTAACCTATGCTTTGTAAAAGTAAAAAAAAAATATTAAAATGGAAAATCTGCCAAAAAAGTGAAATTTTGAAATTGTATCTCTATTTTCCATTAATTCTTGTGGAACACCTAAAGGGTTAACGACATTTGTAAAATCAGTTTTAAATACCTTGAAGGGTGTAGTTTCTTAGATGGGGTAATTTTTGGGTGGTTTCTATTATGTAAGCCTCGCAAAGTGACTTCAGACCTCAACAGGTCCCTGTGCGTTTTTGAACATTTCAGAAAAATTTCAAGATTTGCTTCTAAATTTCTAAGCCTTGTAACATCCCCAAAAAATAAAATATCATTCCCAAAACAATCCAAACATGAAGTAGACATATGGGGAATGTAAATTAATAACTATTTTTGGAGTTATTACTATGTATTGTAGTAGTAGAGAAATTAAAAGTTTTTTAGATAAAATTTTGGTAAATTTGGTATTTTTATATAAATAATAATGAATTTTTTTACTCAATTTTACCAGTGTCATGAAGTACAAAATGTGACGGAAAAAAAAAATCTCAGAATGGCCTGGCTAAGTAAAAGCGTTTTAAAGTTATCACCACATAAAGTGACACTGGTCAGATTTGCAAAAAATTGCCTGGTCCTTAAGGTGAAATAAGGCTGTGTCATGAAGGGGTTAATAGCCCCTGTGTAAAGATGCTGCGCAGCCAACAATGAAGAAGGGCTATACAGTGCGGTCTTCATTATTAAATGAAAGGCAGCTGCAGGAAAAAAGACCGAGCGGTTCTATACTGCAACATGGCCGCAACTCGCCGGCAGTGGCCGCTCTTTGTTGCCGTACCCTAAGGCAGAGTGGCCGGAGTATACCTGATTTATAGCAATTCGTGATGAATAATTTTGGAACAAATGTGATTTCTTGGTGAACTTCAGTGAAGTTGCCAAATCAAATTTTTCATAACTTTGTTAATCTCTAATCCTGATAGAAAGCAAATCCCCTCCACATAAATATATGTAAATAACACAATTACCGTTTTTTTCGCCGTATAAGACGCACATTTTTCCCCCCAAAAGTGGGGGGAAAATAGCAGTGCGTCTTATACGGCGAATGCTGCTGATTTTGCTGTATTTTCAATTATACACCCGCCGCGATGCCGCGATGCCGCTCGGCGAGTGTATCAGCTGTGAGGGAGGAGGGACTGGGGGCCGGCATCTGGTTTTATAATGACAGCGGGGCCCGTGCAGTGACTGTATTCTACTACACGGGCCCCGCTCACTGTATAATCGTATCTCTAATAGTAAATTGTTATGTTCATAATCGCATAAGGAGCGCAGTGTATTACTTACAACTACAAGCGCTCGCCGAGAGGAGGGAGGAGGCAGGAGGCAGGCCGGGAGGACGGGCGCTGGCAGTGTGAGTCATACGTCACGCGCCTGCGCCGCCCACTTTATGAATGAAGCAGGCGGCGTGGGCGCATGACGTATGACTCACACTGCCAGCGCCTGTCCTCCCGGCCTGCCTCCTCCCTCCTCTCGGCGAGCGCTTGTAGTTGTAAGTACCGGTAATATACAGCGCTCATTATGCGATTATGAACATAACAATTTACTATTAGAGATACGATTATACAGTGAGCGGGGCCCGTGTAGTAGAATACAGTCACTGCACGGGCCCCGCTGTCATTATAAAACCAGATGCCGGCCGCCAGCCCTGTATTGAGGGTCATTCACTACAGGGACACTTATGGAGGGGATCTGTGGATGACACATAGCATAAGATGCTATATATGTGTCATCCACAGATCCCCCCCATAACTGTCATACACAGATCCTCATAACAGTGCCATCCAGAGAGCCCAATAAGAGCCACCCACAGATCCCCCATAAGTGTCACCCACAGATCCCCCATAAGTGTCACCCACAGATCCCCCATAAGTGTCACCCACAGATTCCCCATAAGTGTCACCCACAGATCCCCCATAAGTGTCACCCACAGATCCCCCCATAACAGTGCGTCACCCACAGATCCCCCATAAGTGTCACCCACAGATCCCCCATAACAGTGCGTCACCCACAGATCCCCCATAACAGTGCGTCACCCACAGATCCCCCATAACAGTGCCATCCACAGACCACAATTAGTTCAAAACCCACCAAAAGCACACCTTTTGGTTCAAAATATATTTTTTTCTTATTTTCCTCCTCAAAAACCTAGGTGCGTCTTATAGGCCGGTACGTCTTATACGGCGAAAAATACGGTATGTCTTTCTGCAGTCACAACCAGGGAGATCGAACTGCATGTCCTGTATACATATGAAACTCAAGGGTGACACTGTATGCAGTTAGCACCTGAGCTCCCTCTAGTGGTGGCTGTATATATCTGTATGTAGTATTCTCCTGAGCTCCCTCCAGTGGTGGCTGTATATATCTGTATGTAGTAATCTCCTGAGACTTCCTCTAGTGGTGGCTGTATATATCTGTATGTAGTAATCTCCTGAGCTCCCTCTAGTGGTGGCTGTATATATCTGTATGTAGTAATCTCCTGAGCTCCCTCTAGTGGTGGCTGTATATATCTGTATGTAGTAATCTCCTGAGCTCCCTCTAGTGGTGGCTGTATATATCTGTATCTAGTAATCTCCTGAGACTTCCACTAGTGGTGGCTGTATAATCTGTATGTAGTAATCTCCGAGCTCCCTCTAGTGGTGGCTGTATATATCTGTATGTTGTAATCTGCTGAGCTCCCTCTAGTGGTGACTGTATATATCTGTATGTAGTAATCTCCTGAGGTCCCTCTAGTGGTGGCTGTATATATCTGTATCTAGTAATCTCCTGAGCTCCCTCTAGTGGTGGCTGTATATATCTGTATATAGTAATCTCCTGAGCTCCCACTAGTGGTGGCTGTATATAGCTATATATAGTAATCTCCTGAGCTCCCTCTATTGGTGGCTGTATATATCTGTATGTATTAATCTCCTGAGCTCCCCCTAGTGGTGGCTGTATATATCTGTATGTAGTAATCCCTTGAGCTCCCTCTAGTGGTGGCTGTATCTATCTGTATGTAGTAATCGCTTGAGCTCCCCCTATTGGTGGCTGTATATATCTGTATGTAGTACATTCCTATTCTCCACCTAGAGTTGGCTCTTTATATTTGTATGTTATAATCTCCTAAGCCTCCCCCTGTGGTGGTTGTATATAACTGTATTTGGTAACTCCTGAGCTCCCTCTAGTGGTAGATGTATATAGCTGTATGTAGTAATCTCCTGAGCTTCCTCTAGTGGTGGCTGTATATATCTGTATGTAGTAATCTCCTGAGTTCCCTCTAGTGGTGGCTGTCTATATCTGTATGTAGTAATCTCCTGAGCTCCCTCTTGTGGTGGCTGTCTATATCTGTATGTAGTAATCTCCTGAGCTCCCTCTAGTGGTGGCTGTATATAGCTGTATGTAGTAATCTCCTGAGCTCCCTCTAGTGGTGGCTGTATATATCTGTATATAGTAATCTCCTGAGACTTCCTCTAGTGGTGGCTGTATAATCTGTATGTAGCAATCTCCTGAGCTCCCTCTAGTGGTGGCTGTATATATCTGTATGTTGTAATCTGCTGAGCTCCCTCTAGTGGTGACTGTATATATCTGTATGTAGTAATCTCCTGAGTTCCCTCTAGTGGTGGCTGTATATATCTGTCTGTAGTAATCTCCTGAGCTCCCTCTAGTGGTGGCCATATATATCTGTATCTAGTAATCTCCTGAGCTCCCTCTAGTGGTTCTCTATATATCTGTATGTAGTACTCTCCTGAGCTCCCACTAGTGGTGGCTGTATATATCTGTATGTAGTAATCTCCTGAGCTTCCTCTAGTGGTGGCTGTATATATCTGTCTGTAGTAATCTCCTGAGCTCCCTCTAGTGGTGGCTGTATATATCTGTATATTTGGACTACTCCAAAGCATTTGACACTGTGCCACATAAAAGGTTAGTATATAAAATGAGAATGCTCGGACTGGGAGAAAACGTCTGTATGTGGGTAGGTAACTGGCTCAGTGATAGAAAGCAGAGGGTGGTTATTAACGGTACACACTCAGATTGGATCACTGTCACTACTGGGGTACCTCAGGGGTCAGTATTGGGCCCTATTCTCTTCAATATATTTATTAATGATCTTGTAGAAGGCTTGAATAGTAAAGTATCAACTGTCGCAGAGGACACTTAACTGTGTAAAGTAATTTACACTGATGAGGACAGTATACTGTATATATATACTACAGAGGACAGTATACTGTATATATACTACAGAGGACAGCATACTACTACAGAGGGATCTGGATAGATTGCAGTCTTGGGCAGATGAGGTTTAACACTGATAAATGTAAAGTTATGCACCTGGGAAGGAATAATGCAAGTCACCCGTACATACTAAATGGTAAAACACTCAGTAACACTGACATGGAAAAGGATCTAGGAATTTTAATAAACAGCAAACTTAGATGCAAAAACCAGTGTCAGGCAGCTGCTGCCAAGGCCAATAAGATAATGGGTTGCATCAGAAGGGGCAAAGATATAGACATAGCAGAGCTGGAGAGGGTCCAGAGGAGGGCAACTAAAGTAATAACTGGAATGGGGCAACTACAGGACCCTGAAAGATTATTAAAATTAGGGCTATTCACTTTAGAAAAAAGACGACTGAGGGAAGATCTAATACCTATGTATAAATATATCAGGGGTCAGTACAGAGATCTCTCCCATCAGCTATTTATCCCCAGGACTGTGACTGTGACGAGGGGACATCCTCTGCGTCTGGAGGAAAGAAGGTTTGTACACAAACATAGAAGAGGATTCTTTACGGTAAGAGCAGTGAGACTATGGAGCTCTCTGCCTGAGGAGGTGGTGATGGTGAGTACAATAAAGGAATTCAGGAGGGGCCTGGATGTATTTCTGGAGCGTAATAATATTACAGGCTATAGCTACTAGAGAGGGGTCGTTGATCCAGGGAGTTATTCTGATTGCCTGATTGGATTTGGGAAGGAATTTTCTATTCCCCTAAAGTAGGGAAAATAGGCTTCTACCTCACAGGTTTTTTTTTTGCCTTCCTCTGGATCAACTTGCAGGATAACAGGCTGAACTGGATGGACAAATGTCTTTTTTCGGCCTTATGTACTATGTTACTATGTATGTAGTAATCTCCTGAGTTCCCTCTAGTGGTGGCTGTATATGTCTGTATGTATTAATCTCCTGAGCTCCCCCTAGTGGTGGCTGTATATATCTGTATGTAGTAATCTCCTGAGCTCCCTCTAGTGGTGGATGTATATATCTGTATGTAGTAATCGCTTGAGCTCCCCCTATTGGTGGCTGTATATATCTGTATGTAGTACATTCCTATTCTCCACCTAGAGTTGGCTCTTTATATTTGCATGTTATAATCTCCTAAGCATCCCCCTGTGGTGGTTGTATATAACTGTATTTGGGAACTCCTGAGCTCCCTCTAGTGGTAGATGTATATAGCTGTATGTAGTAATCTCCTTAGCTTTCTTCTAGTGGTGGCTGTATATATCTGTATGTAGTAATCTCCTAAGTTCCCTCTAGTGGTAGCTGTATATATCTGTATGTAGTACTCTCCTGAACTCCCTCTAGTGGTGGCTGTATATATCTGTATGTAGTAATCTCCTGAGCTCCCTCTAGTGGTTCTCTATATATCTGTATGTAGTAATCTCCTGAGCTGCCACTAGTGGTGGCTGTATATAGCTATATATAGTAATCTCCTGAGCTCCCTCTAGTGGTGGCTGTATATATCTGTATGTTGTAATCTCCTGAGCTCCCTCTAGTGGTAGCTGTATATATCTGTATGTAGTACTCTCCTGAGCTCCCACTAGTGGTGGCTGTATATAGCTATATATAGTAATCTCCTGAGCTCCCCCTAGTGGTGGCTGTATATATCTGTATGTATTAATCTCCTGAGCTCCCTCTAATGGTGGCTGTATCTATCTGTATGTAGTAATCGCTTGAGCTCCCCCTATTGCTGGCTGTATATATCTGTATGTAGTACATTCCTATTCTCCACCTAGAGTTGGCTCTTTATATTTGTATGTTAAAATCTCCTAAGCATCCCCCTGTGGTGGTTGTATATAACTGTATTTGGTAACTCCTGTGCTCCCTCTTGTGGTGGCTGTCTATATCTGTAAGTAGTAATCTCCTGAGCTCCCTCTAGTGGTGGCTGTATATAGCTGTATGTAGTAATCACCTGAGCTCCCTCTAGTGGTGGCTGTATATATCTGTATGCAGTAATCTCCTGAGCTCCCTCTAGTGGTGGCTGTATAATCTGTATGTAGTAATCTCCTGAGCTCCCTCTAGTGGTGGCTGTATATATCTGTATGTAGTAATCTCCTGAGACTTCCTCTAGTGGTGGCTGTATATATCTGTATGTAGTAATCTCCTGAGTTCCCTCTAGTGGTGGCTGTATATACCTGTATGTAGTAATCTCCTGAGCTCCCTCTAGTGGTTGCTGTATATATCTGTATGTAGTAATCTCCTGAGTTCCCTCTAGTGGTGGCTGTATATACCTGTATGTAGTAATCTCCTGAGACTTCCTCTAGTGGTGGCTGTATATATCTGTATGTAGTAATCTCCTGCGCTCCCTCTAGTGGTGGCTGTATATATCTGTATGTAGTAATTTCCTGAGCTCCCTCTAGTGGTGGCTGTATATATCTGTATGTAGTAATCTCCTGAGCTCCCCCTAGTGGTGGTTGTATATATCTGTATGTAGTAATCTCCTAAGCTTTCTCTAGTGGTGGCTTTATATATCTGTATTTAGTAACTCCTGATCTCGTTTTAGTACTGACTACTAGTGGCTGTATGTATCTGTAGGCAGTGAGCTCCTAATCCCCCATCCCCCTTTCCCCTGTTGTGTATATGTATATATATATATATATATATATATATATATATATATATATATGTAGAAGATATGGAAGCACACCTGGTGAAACAACCTGTAGCCGGGGGTGCCAACGGTATTGCACTTTACCAGCAAGTGGATCGAAACGTTGCATGGGTGAATAAAAGGATCCCACTATTTTCACCTACTGGAATTGCTGCGGTGTATTTATTTCTATTGATCATCACTTTGGTAAAGTGCAATACTGCTGGCACCCCCTGCTACAGGTTGTTTCACCAGGTGTGCTTCCATATCTTCTATATATATATACAGTACAGACCATAGGTTTGGACACACCTTCTCATTCAAAGAGTTTTCTTTATTTTCATGACTATGAAAATTGTAGATTCACACTGAAGGCAGCAAAACTATGAATTAACACATGTGGAATTATATACATAACAAAAAAGTGTGAAACAACTGAAAATATGTCATATTCTAGGTTCTTCAAAGTAGGCACTTTTTGCTTTGATTACTGCTTTGCACACTCTTGGCATTCTCTTGATGAGCTTCAAGAGGTAGTCACCTGAAATGGTCTTCCAACAGTCTTGAATGAGTTCCCAGAGATGCTTAGCACTTGTTGGCCCTTTTGCCTTCACTCTGCGGTCCAGCTCACCCCAAACCATCTCGATTGGGTTCAGGTCCGGTGACTGTGGAGGCTAGGTCATCTGGCGCAGCACCCCATCACTCTCCTTCATGGTCAAATAGCCCTTACACAGCCTGGAGGTGTGTTTGGGGTCATTGTCCTGTTGAAAATTAAATGATGGTCCAACTAAACGCAAACCGGATGGAATAGCATGCCGCTGCAAGAAGCTGTGGTAGCCATGCTGGTTCAGTATGCCTTCAATTTTGAATAAATCCCCAACAGCGTCACCAGCAAAGCACCATCACACCTCCTCCATGCTTCACGGTGGGAACCAGGCATGTAGAGTCCATCCGTTCACCTTTTCTGCGTCTCACAAAGACACGGTGGTTGGAACCAAAGATCTCAAATTTGGACTCGTCAGACCATAAGAATTGATTTGATACAAATGAAAAGTGCTGAGATTGCCATGAAAAGTCGTGTACCGCACTCTTGGGTCTCCTAGGACTGTTTCCAGCCCCTTTCAAGGTCTTTAGAACCAATGTCAAAGTGACATCTATAGCTATAGACCAGTGGTGATAAATAGCCTATCAATTAACAAATTACACGTTTTGATTTTTTTTATGAATTTTTTTTCATACAAAAACTAGCCCTTTTGGTGGAGTAGCAACAGATTGCTGTTATGTTAAGGAAAAATATATAATAAAATTATACTTTTTGGGGGGAGAAATTTAAGGTTTTTTATATTGTTCTGGGTAGGTTTCTCTGCAGCAGTAAAGTATGGAAAATGATCGACAAAGCAGGATATGTGTGGATGTTTGAGCTAGTAGTAACAGTAAGCATCAGCATGAGCAGCAGCACAGTATGGAATATGATGAACAAGGCAGAAGATATATAGCTGTGTAGGGGTAGTAGTAGTGGCAGCAGTAGCACAGCATGGAACATGATGGAGAAGGCAGCAGATGAGTGGCTGTGTAGGGGTAGTAGCAGTGGCAGCAGGAAAGTATGGAGCATGATGGATAAGGCAGTCGATGTTCTGCTATGAAGGGATAGTAGTAGCAGCAGTGCAGTATACAACATGATGTACATGATAGGAGATGTGTAGCAGTAGCAGCACAATTTGGAACAATTTGGACAAAACAGGAGATGTTCCGCTGTGTAGAGGTAGTCTTAGTAGTATTAGCAGCAGAAGCACAGTGTGAAACATAATGACAAAGCAGGAGATGTGCAACTAGGTAGGGGTAGTAGTAGTGGCAGTAGCAGTGAAGTAGGGGACATGATAGGCCAGGCAAAAGATGTTCCACTGTGTAGGGGTAGTATTAGTAGCAGCAGGAGCAGCAGCACAGTATGGGACATGGTGGACAAAGCAAGAGATGTGCAGCTACATATGTACAAGTAGTAGTAGTATTAGCAGTAGCAGCAACAGCAGCACAGTATGGGACATGATGGACAAACCATGAGATTTTCAGTTGTGTATGAGTATTAGTAGTGGCAGCAGCAGCAGTACAGTATAGAATCTAATGAACAGGGCAGGACATGTGCAGTTGTGTAAGGGAATTAGTAGCAGCAGTACAGTATGTAACATGATGATGACCAAAGCAGGAGATGTGCAGCTGTTTAGGGGTAGTAGTCGTCGCCGTAGGTGTAATAGCAGCAGAACAGCATGGAACGTGATAAATAGACAGTGGCGGTGACATCATTGGAATGGCTAGGGGCCAGTCATATGACATTTTGGCGTGACACGGTGTGTTTTGCCTCTTATTATTTTCAATGGGAGGCAGTGCTGCAGGTTAGGGTTAGGCCTCATGCACACGACCGTTGTGTGCATCCGTGGCCGTTGTGCCGTTTTCCGTTTTTTTTCGCGGACCCATTGACTTTCAATGGGTCCGTGGAAAAATCGGAAAATGCACCGTTTTGCAGCCGAGGCCGTGATCCGTGTATCCTGTCCGTCAAAAAAATATGACCTGTCCTATTTTTTTGACGGACAACGGTTCACGGACCCATTCAAGTCAATGGGTCCGTGAAAGAACACGGATGCACACAAGATTGGCATCCGTGTCCGTGATCCGTGGCCGTAGGTTGCTTTCATACAGACGGATCCGAAGATCCGTCTGCATAAAAGCTTTTTCTGATCTAAGTTTTCACTTCGTGAAAACTCATTTCCGACAGTATATTCTAACACAGAAGCGTTCCCATGGTGATGGGGACGCTTCAGGTTAGAATACACTGCAAACTTTGTACAAGACTGCCCCCTGCTGCCTGGCAGCACCCGATCTCTTACAGGGGGATATGATAGCACAATTAACCCCTTCAGGTGCGGCACCTAAAGGGGTTAATTGTACTATCATATTCCCCTGTAAGAGATCAGGGCTGCCAGGCAGCAGGGGGCAGACCCCCCCCTCCCCAGTTTGAATATCGTTGGTGGCACAGTGTGCGCCCACCATCGCCCCCCCTCCCTCCCTCTATTGTAATAAATCGTTGGTGGCACAGTGTGCCCCCACCATCGCCCCCCCTCCCTCCCTCTATTGTATTAAATCGTTGGTGGCACAATGTGCCAACCACCATCGCCCCCCCCCCAGCCCTGGTTGCCATGGTTACTTAGCAATAGTACAACAGTAGAAGATTCATACTTACCTCCTACTGGTAAGTGACAGTTCTTTAGCAATGCGCCGCACAGACCTTTCACTTACCAGTAGGAGGAGCTCCCGGCTGGACACAGACATCGCAGCAGCAAGCAGGTAAGTATGAATCTTCTACTGTTGTACTATTGCTAAGTAACCATGGCAACCAGGGCTGCAGTAGCTTCCTGGTTGCCATGGTTACCGATCGGAGCCCCAGCGATTAAACTGGGACTCCGATCGGAACTCCGCTGCCACCAATGATGGGGGGGGGGGAATGGGAGACCGCACACTGCCACCAATGTTACTGCTATAGAGGGAGGGGGGGGGCGATGGTGGTTGGCACACTGTGCCACCAACGATTTAATACAATAGAGGGAGGGAGGGGGGGGCGATGGTGGGCGCACACTATGCCACCAACGATATTCAAACTGGGGAGGAAGACCCACGGACGAAAAAACGGTCACGGATCACGGACCCACGGACCCCGTTTTTGCGGACCGTGAAAAAAAACTGTCGTGTGCATGAGGCCTTAGAGGTTTAAAAGCTGGGACAGCACCATGAAGGGATATGTTTGTTCTTTGCGCAGTTCCGGACAGCCATCACCTGAAGCTGTGGCGGCTGTCAGCCGTGGCTCAGTGACATTCAATGGAGCTGAGCCACAAGCGGTCCGTGACCTCTAAAGTGAACGGCTGTGGCAGAACGCCCCCTTCTAAATAGCCACTGTCCACAGAGATGTGGGAAAACCCTCACAGCTCCGTTCCGGATTGATTTTCCCATGTACTCTTCTCAACTCTTGGGAGTGATGACATCACCTGCTGTGCGGGGTATCCTCTCTGACAGTACACTGGGGGCTGGACAAGATGGCACATGGATGGTAAACGGAACCAGTTCCTGCCACTGGTCCAGTCTGCCTACCCAGAAGTCCTGAGGGTCTCGGCTCAGGGTATTTTCCAGACAAAGGGCACAGTCCAGGTATGGCTGAGCCTAGATCCTCAGGGGATGAGTATCTATTTATTCATGTGCGTCAGTAGAGATGAGCGAAGTTTTCAAAAATTTTATTCAGCTGCTTCGCCGAATTTCACAAAGAAGTTCGCTTCGAGAAAAATGATTTTGTCACAAAGTGCTTGTCTTTGTAAGTAGCGGACACAATGACTGGGAATGGCGATTGTGCCACCCCCCATCATTAAATCCCTCACATGCCGCGTTCATCACTGATCACAGCATCTGAGATGAAAAATGAGGGGCTAATCCGGTAAAAAAAAAAAAAACTGTATAGGTCTTTGAGATTTTGCATGGTATCTTCAATCAAGATGGCCGCAGCGGACTCTTCGCTCTCAATTGGATGAGGTGAGTAAGATATTTATTTTATTTTATCACCATTTCAGGGAAAACCGATTTATTGCTATGAAGCACAAGGAAATTCAGCTGCGCGGCGAATCAAAGTTTTTCAGAAATTCGGATCAATGTCCACTTCAGATACTTCGATTCCCTCAACACTATGCATCAGGTTGGCATGAAGAACTGTTTCATCATTGTCACCAAACTCCATGACTGTACTCAGGGCCCCTCAGCAAGTGCTCCAGGCCCCACAGCAAGTGCTCCAGGCCCCACAGCAAGTGCTCCAGGCCCCACAGCAAGTGCCCCAGGCCCCACAGCAAGTGCTCCAGGCCCAACAGCGCACCATTAAATGACATTTTTCACTTTCTGTTGTAAATTTTTTTAAATATATATATATACATTTTTATCTAAATTTATTGTTCTACAAGTCTTTGATAAAAAAAAAATTTGGGTAAAAAAAAATGGTTTGGGTAAAAGTTATAGCGTTTACAAACTATGGTACAAAAATGTGAATTTCCGCTTTTTGAAGCAGCTCTGACTTTCTGAGCACCTGTCATGTTTCCTGAGGTTCTACAATGCCCAGACAGTAGCAAAACCCCACAAATGACCCCATTTCAGAAAGTAGACACCCTAAGGTATTCGCTGATGGGCATAGTGAGTTCATAGAACGTTTTATTTTTTGTCACAAGTTAGCGGAAAATTATGATTTTTTTTTTCCTTACAAAGTCTCATATTCCACTAACTTGTGACAAAAAATAAAAACTTCCATGAACTCACTATGCCCATCACGAACTACCTTGGGGTGTCTTCTTTCCAAAATGGGGTCACTTGTGGGGTAGTTATACTGCCCTGGCATTTTAGGGGCCCTAATGAGTGAGAAGTAGTTTGAAATCAAAATGTGTAAAAAATGCCCTGTGAAATCCTAAAGGTGCTCTTTGGAATGTGGGCCCCTTTGCCCACCTAGGCTGCAAAAAAGTGTCACACATCTGGTATCGCCGTACTCAGGAGACGTTGGGCAATGTGTTTTGGGGTGTCATTTTACATATACCCATGCTGGGTGAAATAAATATCTCGGTCAAATGCCAACTTTGTATAAAAAAATTGGAAAAGTTGTCTTTTGCAGTATATATAAAGGGCACAGAGCTTGAGGCGCTATATATGAGTTTCACAAAGTGTGTGGCACTCTCTTAGGAGGTGCCAAGAATGTGGCACTACATGCAGAGGGCACACAGCATGTGCCATATTATTTTCAAGGGGCATAGTAGTGTGCCATGACTATTCAGGGCACAGCGTGTGGCACTAACATGAGTTGGTAAAGCGAGAAGCTGAAGACATTGCGGAGGCAAACTCTGTTGAGGTCGGGAGTAGGGATGAGCAAACTCGAACTGTATAGTTCGGGTTCGTACCGAATTTTGGGGTGTCCGTGACACGGACCTGAACCCGGACATTTTCGTAAAAGTCCGGGTTCGGTGTTCGTCGCTTTCTTGGCGCTTTTGTGACGCTTTCTTGGCGCTTTTTGAAAGGCTACAAAGCAGCCAATCAACAAGCGTCATACTACTTGCCCCAAGAGGCCGTCACAGCCATGCCTACTATTGGCATGGCTGTGATTGGCCAGAGCACCATGTGACCCAGCCTCTATTTAAGCTGGAGTCACATAGCGCCGCCCGTCACTCTGCTCTGATTAGCGTAGGGAGAGGTTGCGGCTGCGACAGTAGGGCGAGATTAGGCAGATTAACTCCTCCAAAGGACTTGATTAACTGATCGATCTGCAGCTGTGGATCATTGAGCTGCTGATCCTCAATTGCTCACTGTTTTTAGGCTGCCCAGACCGTTTGTCAGTCACATTTTTCTGGGGTGATCGGCGGCCATTTTGTGTCTTGTGGTGCGCCAGCACAAGCTGCGACCAAGTGCATTTAACCCTCAATGGTGTGGTTGTTTTTTGGCTAAAGCCTACATCAGGGTGAAGCTGTGACACCAAGTGCATTTAACCAGCAATAGTCTGTTCATTTTTTGGCCATATACTAAATCAGGGGCAAGCTGCGCCCGTCACCAAGTGCATTTAACCCTCAATGGTGTGGTTCGTCAAGCTGTGACACCAAGTGCATTTAACCAGCAATAGTCTGTTAATTTTTTGGCCATATACTACATCAGGGGCAAGCTGCGCCCGTCACCAAGTGCATTTAACCAGCAATAGTGTGGTTATTTTTTGGCCATATCCCAGTCTAATTCTGGCACTAAACCCATACCTGTCACCCAGCGCCTAAATACTAGGCCTCAAATTTATATCCCACTAAATCTCTCGTTACCGCTGTCCTGTTGTGGCTGGGAAAGTTATTTAGTGTCTGTCAAAGCACATTTTTTCTTCTGGGTTGAAATACAATTCCCAATTTAGCAATTTCATAATTTAGTGGTTTCTTCTATATCAGAGCTATTTGAAATCTATCCCTAAAAGGGTATATAATATTCAAGGTGCACATTGGGTCATTCAGAATAACTTCACACACACCCGCTACTGTGTATTTCCAAGTCTAATTCTGTCAGTAAATCCATACCGGTCACCCAGCGCCTAAATACTAGGCCTCAAATTTATATCCCGCTGAATTTGAATACAATACATTGGGCCAAATAATATTTTTGTTGTTGTGGTGAACCATAACAATGAGGAAAACATCTAGTAAGGGACGCGGACGTGGTCGTGGTGGTGTTAGTGGACCCTCTGGTGCTGGGAGAGGACGTGGCCGTTCTGCCAAATCCTAGTGTACCAACTACCTCAGGTCCCAGTAGCCGCCAAAATTTACAGCGATATATGGTGGGGCCCAATGCCGTTCTAAGGATGGTAAGGCCTGAGCAGGTACAGGCATTAGTCAATTGGGTGGCCGACAGTGGATCCAGCACGTTCACATTATCTCCCACCCAGTCTTCTGCAGAAAGCGCACAGATGGCGCCTGAAAACCAACCCCATCAGTCTGTCACATCACCCCCATGCATACCAGGGAAACTGTCTGAGCCTCAAGTTATGCAGCAGTCTCTTATGCTGTTTGAAGACTCCGCTGGCAGCGTTTCCCAAGGGCATCCACCTAGCCCTTCCCCAGCGGTGGAAGACATAGACTGCACTGACGCACAACCACTTATGTTTCCTGATGATGAGGACATGGGAATACCACCTCAGCATGTCTCTGATGATGACGAAACACAGGTGCCAACTGCTGCGTCTTTCTGCAGTGTGCAGACTGAACAGGAGATCAGGGATCAAGACTGGGTGGAAGACGATGCAGGGGACGATGAGGTCCTAGACCCCACATGGAATGAAGGTCGTGCCACTGACTTTCACAGTTCGGAGGAAGAGGCAGTGGTGAGACCGAGCCAACAGCGCAGCAAAAGAGGGAGCAGTGGGCAAAAGCAGAACACCCGCCGCCAAGAGACTCCGCCTGCTACTGACCGCCGCCATCTGGGACCGAGCACCCCAAAGGCAGCTTCAAGGAGTTCCCTGGCATGGCACTTCTTCAAACAATGTGCTGACGACAAGACCCGAGTGGTTTGCACGCTGTGCCATCAGAGCCTGAAGCGAGGCATTAACGTTCTGAACCTGAGCACAACCTGCATGACCAGGCACCTGCATGCAAAGCATGAACTGCAGTGGAGTAAACACCTTAAAACCAAGGAAGTCACTCAGGCTCCCCCTGCTACCTCTTCTGCTGCTGCCGCCTCGGCCTATTCTGCTGCTGCCGCCTCGGCCTCTTCTGCTGCTGCCGCCTCGGCCTCTTCTGCTGCTGCCGCCTCGGCCTCTTCCTCCGCCTCTGGAGGAACGTTGGCACCTGCCGCCCAGCAAACAGGGGATGTACCACCAACACCACCACCTCCGTCACCAAGCATCTCAACCATGTCACACGGCAGCGTTCAGCTCTCCATCTCACAAACATTTGAGAGAAAGCGTAAATTCCCACCTAGCCACCCTCGATCCCTGGCCCTGAATGCCAGCATTTCTAAACTACTGGCCTATGAAATGCTGTCATTTAGGCTGGTGGACACAGACAGCTTCAAACAGCTCATGTCGCTTGCTGTCCCACAGTATGTTGTTCCTAGCCGGCACTACTTCTCCAAGAGAGCCGTGCCTTCCCTGCACAACCAAGTATCCGATAAAATCAAGTGTGCACTGCGCAACGCCATCTGTGGCAAGGTCCACCTAACCACAGATACGTGGACCAGTAAGCACGGCCAGGGACGCTATATCTCCCTAACTGCACACTGGGTAAATGTAGTGGCAGCTGGGCCCCAGGCGGAGAGCTGTTTGGAGCAAGTCCTTCTGCCGCCAAGGATCGCAGGGCAACATTCTTTGCCTCCTGTTGCCACCTCCTCCTTCTCGGCTTCCTCCTCCTCTTCTTCCACCTGCTCATCCAGTCAGCCACACACCTTCACCACCAACTTCAGCACAGCCCGGGGTAAACGTCAGCAGGCCATTCTGAAACTCATATGTTTGGGGGACAGGCCCCACACCGCACAGGAGTTGTGGCGGGGTATAGAACAACAGACCGATGAGTGGTTGCTGCCGGTGAGCCTCAAGTCCGGCCTGGTGGTGTGCGATAATGGGCGAAATCTCGTTGCAGCTCTGGGACTAGCCAATTTGACGCACATCCCTTGCTTGGCGCATGTGCTGAATTTGGTGGTGCAGAAGTTCATTCACAACTACCCCGACATGTCAGAGCTGCTGCATAAAGTGCGGGCCGTCTGTTCGCGCTTCCGGCGTTCACATCCTGCTGCTGCTCGCCTGTCTGCGCTACAGCGTAACTTCGGCCTTCCCGCTCACCGCCTCATATGCGACGTGCCCACCAGGTGGAACTCCACCTTGCACATGCTGGACAGACTGTGCGAGCAGCAGCAGGCCATAGTGGAGTTTCAGCTGCAGCACGCACGGGTCAGTCGCACTACAGAACAGCACCACTTCACCACCAATGACTGGGCCTCCATGCGAGACCTGTGTGCCCTGTTGCGCTGTTTCGAGTACTCCACCAACATGGCCAGTGGCGATGACGCCGTTATCAGCGTTACAATACCACTTCTATGTCTCCTTGAGAAAACACTTAGGGCGATGATGGAAGAGGAGGTGGCCCAGGAGGAGGAGGAGGAGGAGGAGGAGGAGGAGGAGGAGGAAGAGGGGTAATTTTTAGCACTTTCAGGCCAGTCTCTTCGAAGTGACTCAGAGGGAGGTTTTTGGCAACAGCAGAGGCCAGGTACAAATGTGGCCAGACAGGGCCCACTACTGGAGGACGAGGAGGACGAGGATGAGGAGGAGGTGGAGGAGGATGAGGATGAAGCATGGTCACAGCGGGGTGCCACCCAACGCAGCTCGGGCCCATCACTGGTGCGTGGCTGGGGGGAAAGGCAGGACGATGACGATACGCCTCCCACAGAGGACAGCTTGTCCTTACCCCTGGGCAGCCTGGCACACATGAGCGACTACATGCTGCAGTGCCTGCGCAACGACAGCAGAGTTGCCCACATTTTAACCTGTGCGGACTACTGGGTTGCCACCCTGCTGGATCCCCGGTACAAAGACAATGTGCCCACCTTACTTCCTGCACTGGAGCGTGATAGGAAGATGCGCGAGTACAAGCGCACGTTGGTAGACGCACTACTGAGAGCATTCCCAAATGTCACAGGGGAACAAGTGGAAGCCCAAGGCCAAGGCAGAGGAGGAGCAAGAGGTCGCCAAGGCAGCTGTGTCACGGCCAGCTCCTCTGAGGGCAGGGTTAGCATGGCAGAGATGTGGAAAACTTTTGTCAACACGCCACAGCTAACTGCACCACCACCTGATACGCAACGTGTTAGCAGGAGGCAACATTTCACTAACATGGTGGAACAGTACGTGTGCACACCCCTCCACGTACTGACTGATGGTTCGGCCCCATTCAACTTCTGGGTCTCTAAATTGTCCACGTGGCCAGAGC
This sequence comes from Bufo gargarizans, assembly GCF_014858855.1. Lineage (NCBI taxonomy): Eukaryota > Metazoa > Chordata > Amphibia > Anura > Bufonidae > Bufo > Bufo gargarizans. The sequence continues at coordinate 484,883,147 of NC_058084.1, forward strand.
TAGCCTTTTATGCCTTGGAGGTGCTGGCCTGCCCGGCGGCCAGCGTTTTGTCTGAACGTGTATTCAGCACGGCAGGGGGCGTCATTACAGACAAACGCAGCCGCCTGTCTACAGCCAATGTGGACAAGCTGACGTTCATAAAAATGAACCAGGCATGGATCCCACAGGACCTGTCCGTCCCTTGTCCAGATTAGACATTAACTACCTCCCCTTAACCATATATTATTGGACTCCAGGGCACTTCCTCATTCAATCCTATTTTTATTTTCATTTTACCATTATATTGCGAGGCTACCCAAAGTTGAATGATCCTCTCCTCTGTCTGGGTGCCGGGGCCTAAATATATGCCAATGGACTGTTCCAATGTTGGGTGACGTGAAGCCTGATTCTCTGCTATGACATGCAGACTAATTCTCTGCTGACATGAAGCCAGATCCTCTGTTACGGGACCTCTCTCCTCTGCCTGGGTGCTGGGCCTAAACTTATGAAAATGGACTCTTACAGTGGTGGCTGACGTGAAGCCTCATTCTCTGCTATGACATGCAGACTGATTCTCTGCTGACATGAAGCCAGATTGTCTGTTACGGGACCTCTCTCCTCTGCCTGGGTGCTGGGCCTAAATATCTGAGAATGGACTGTTCCAGTGGTGGGTGACGTGAAGCCAGATTCTCTGCTATGGGACCTCTGTTCAATTGATTTTGGTTAATTTTTATTTATTTAATTTTTATTTTAATTCATTTCCCTATCCACATTTGTTTGCAGGGGATTTACCTACATGTTGCTGCCTTTTGCAGCCCTCTAGCCCTTTCCTGGGCTTTTTTACAGCCTTTTTAGTGCCGAAAAGTTCGGGTCCCCATTGACTTCAATGGGGTTCGGGTTCGGGACGAAGTTCGGATCGGGTTCGGATCCCGAACCCGAACATTTTCGGGAAGTTCGGCCGAACTTCTCGAACCCGAACATCCAGGTGTTCGCTCAACTCTAGTCGGGAGAAGTCATCATGGTGGTCCAAACCAGAAGGTAGGGAAGAACTCAGGAGGAGACGTCGGCTGTAAGTTACTAAACAGAAATGTTTATTCTGCTGCTGACTGTATCTGATGAGAGCTGTAGTCACCTGGATGGCCTACAGCTGATGATGAGTGGTAGCATTCTGTTTTGTGAAACAACAACTCCCAGCATCCCTTTACTACTGTTCAGGCCATACTGGGAGCTGTAGTTTCGCACTGTACATACTTATATGAGAACAGCTCAGCACACGGTATTTGTATTGAGTTCTTTAAGTTGGTGACGTATATATATGTACTGCGCTCGATTCTGGTCCTGTGTAGTTGTAATGTCACGTGTAGTTCCAGTGCTGTATGTAGTGATCTTGGTTCTGGTGCTGTATTTGTGTATGAAACTTGGACCTGATCCGATCTATCACATCTGCATTGTTGGAGCCTCTATCACAGATCCTGCAGGACACCGGACGGCCCTGATTGTGGTCAGTGGAGTCTGTTCAGCTCGGCTTGCTGCAGTTTTCTCTAGTTTCCGTTACTTCCGTTGTTCTGCTCCTATAATGAACGGTGATAACGCTCGTGTGACCGAGCCGAGCGGTAAAGCCTGATTCCGGGGGGGGGGGGGGGGGGGGGGAGTAGTGCGCCGTCCATGCATACGATGCACATGCAGGCCTGTAATCGGGTCATACATGTAGTGTTTGTGAGTAGGTGTATATGTAGAAGTACTTATACTATATTATATACATATTACATTACATATTATATATGTAGAAGTTATTATACTATAGTACAGACGTTTCAGCTCTCCTGGAACATCCGGGATGTCTTTTCTTTTAAATCCCCGGCATACGGCAGGAGGACACATCATGTAAGGGGTGAAGTCTCATAAAAAGGCACGTTCACCCGCGGGGCTCACTCTTTTCCCTTCCACAGACTGACTTATTCACGTTGGCAAGTAAGCTACAGTACGGCGCACACTGCACAGAGAATTCCTCCAAGATAACAGGAAAGCAGTGCACGAGCCGTACTAATCGTCCTCCAGTATGTGGTGGAGGAGGGCTCCGTAATGGAGTGCCCCATGAAAGGAGTGCCCCATACTCCTGGAGTCCCTAATACGGCCCTGACTGTACAGTCTGTCCTCTAATACGGCCCTGACGGTACAGTCTGTCCTCTAATACGGCCCTGACGGTACAGTCTGTCCCCTAATACGGCCCTGACGGTACAGTCTGTCCTCTAATACGGCCCTGACAGTACAGTCTGTCCTCTAATACGGCCCTGACGGTACAGTCTGTCCTCTAATACGGCCCTGGCGGTACAGTCTGTCCTCTAATACGGCCCTGACGGTACAGTCTGTCCTCTAATACGGCCCCTGGCGGTACAGTCTGTCCCCTAATACGGCCCTGATGGTACAGTCTGTCCCCTAATACGGCCCTGACGGTACAGTCTGTCCTCTAATACGGCCCTGACGGTACAGTCTGTCCTCTAATACGGCCCTGACGGTACAGTCTGTCCTCTAATACGGCCCTGACGGTACAGTCTGTCCTCTAATACGGCCCTGACGGTACAGTCTGTCCTCTAATACGGCCCTGACGGTACAGTCTGTCCCCTAATACGGCCCTGACGGTACAGTCTGTCCTCTAATACGGCCCCTGGCGGTACAGTCTGTCCCCTAATACGGCCCTGATGGTACAGTCTGTCCTCTAATACGGCCCTGACGGTACAGTCTGTCCTCTAATACGGCCCTGACGGTACAGTCTGTCCTCTAATACGGCCCTGACGGTATAGTCTGTCCTCTAATACGGCCCTGACGGTACAGTCTGTCCTCTAATACGGCCCTGACGGTACAGTCTGTCCTCTAATACGGCCCTGCGTTGTTGATTGTTGCTCCTGGTATTGTTGGCGCAGAACAATATGTAAAATTTGGGCAGCACTAGACAGAGATATGTAGCTGTAACCGCTCACCACCAGCTGGGGGCGCCGCAGGGCATTCTGGGCTTGTGATCCTTCTATATCTTCTCTGTCTTCAGGTCTGTAAAATGGTGGATTCTATTTATTTTCTCTAATCAGTTTTACCAGCGACTGCAGATGTGACCTGGAAACAATCAGCAAGGGCTTCCATCATCAGAGTAAATATTAGGAAGTGCATTCGGATGTTAACACCTCAGCAAAAGAAAGAAAGCGACTGTACGAGCATCCGGTAACAGCAAACATGTAAATGGTTGTGCTGTAACAGCGGATTAGGGGTTAAAAGTCTGCCCTGATGGAAACAGTTCATGAGTGTTACATTGTAATATTTCTTTAAATTCCACAATAATATACAATGTTTCCTGTAATATTCAAAATATTTTATTAAAGTCAGCTACATTACTGCACTGTACAGACAGGTATATAGCGGGCACTGCACTGTACATACAGGTATATAGCGGGCACTGCACTGCACAGACAGGTATATAGCGGGCACTGCACTGTACAGACAGGTATATAGCGGGCACTGCACTGTACGGACAGGTATATAGCGGGCACTGTACAGACAGATATATAGCGGGCACTGCACTGTACAGACAGGTATATAGCGGACACTGCACTGTACAGACAGGTATACAGCGGACACTGTACAGACCGGTATATAGTGGACACTGCACTGTACAGACAGGTATATAGCGGGCACTGTAAAGACAGGTATATAGCGGGCACTACACTGTACAGACAGGTATATAGTGGGCACTGTACAGACAGGTATATAGCGGACACTGTACAGACAGGTATATAGTGGACACTGCACTGTACAGACAGGTATATAGCGGGCACTGTACAGACAGGTATATAGTGGGCACTGCACTGTACAGACAGGTATATAGTGGGCACTGTACAGACAGGTATATAGCGGGCACTGTACAGACAGGTATATAGCGGGCACTGTACAAACTGGTATATATTGGGAACTGCACTGTACAGACTGGTATATAGTGGGCACTGTACAGACAGGTATATAGCGGACACTGTACAGACAGGTATATAGTGGACACTGCACTGTACAGACAGGTATATAGCAGGCACTGTACAGACAGGTATATAGCGGGCACTGTAAAGACTGGTATATAGTGGGCACTGCACTGTATAGACAGGTATATAGTGGGCACTGTACAGACAGGTATATAGTGGACACTGCACTGTACAGACAGGTATATAGCGGGCACTGTACAGACAGGTATATAGTGGGCACTGTACAGACAGGTATATAGCGGGCACTGTACAGACAGGTATATAGCGGGCACTGTACAGACAGGTGTATAGCGGGCACTGTACAGACAGGTATATAGTGGGCACTGCACTGTTCAGTCAGGTATATAGCGGGCACTGCACTATACAGACAGGTATATAGCAGGCACTGCACTGTACAGACTGGTATATAGCGGGCACTGCACTGTACAGATAGGTATATAGCGGGCATTGCACTGTTCAGACAGGTATATAGCGGCCACTGCACTGTACAGACAGGTATATAGCGGGCACTGTACAGACAGGTATATAGTGGGCACTGCACTGTTCAGACAGGTATATAGAGGGCACTGCACTGTTCAGACAGGTATATAGCGGGCACTGTACTGTTCAGACAGGTATAGAGAGGGCACTGCACTGTTCAGACAGGTATATAGCGGGCATTGCACTGTACAGACAGGTATATAGCGGGCACTGCACTGTACAGACAGGTATATAGAGGGCACTGCACTGTTCAGACAGGTATATAGAGGGCACTGCACTGTACAGACAGGTATATAGCGGGCACTGCACTGTACAGACAGGTATATAGAGGGCACTGTGCTGTTCAGACAGGTATAGAGAGGGCACTGCACTGTACAGACAGGTATATAGCGGGCACTGCACTGTACAGACAGGTATATAGCGGGCACTGCACTGTACAGACAGGTATATAGAGGGCACTGTACTGTTCAGACAGGTATAGAGAGGGCACTGCACTGTACAGACAGGTATATAGCGGGCATTGCACTGTACAGACAGGTATATAGCTGGCACTGCACTGTACAGACAGGTATATAGTGGGCACTGCACTGTTCAGACAGGTATATAGAGGGCACTGCACTGTACAGACAGGTATATAGTGGGCACTGTACTGTTCAGACTTGTATAGAGAGGGCACTGCACTGTACAGACAGGTATATAGCGGGCACTGTACTGTTCAGACAGGTATAGAGAGGGCACTGCACTGTTCAGACAGGTATATAGCGGGCATTGCACTGTACAGACAGGTATATAGCGGGCACTGCACTGTACAGACAGGTATATAGCGGGCACTGCACTGTACAGACAGGTATATAGCGGGCAGCCTCTATACCTAAGGCTTGCAGTTTGGGTTAAGCTTACACAATATATCATTTATTACACCCCCTCCACCTTGGATCATGACATCCGTTTTCTTGTCCTGCTGCTGATCGCTCATTACCACTGATTTATAATACAGGTACATTGGTGTCTCTGTCGTCGCTGCGCAGACCCGCTGACCGGGAGACGCTGGGAGATCGCGGTTTAGATAAGCAGAATGTCCGCCTTGTGGTTCTTTATACCACTTTCCACCATCTTCAGATCTTCTGCTCATTCCCTGGTCTCCTCCAGATGTAAATGACCCGCGATGTGGCTGTAAAATAAAGAATGTAATATTAACCATGTCCTACATACAGTGACTGCACCAGCAGAATAGTGAGTGCAGCTCTGGAGTATAATACAGGATGTAACTCAGGATCAGTACTGGATAAGTAATGTATGTACACAGTGACTGCACCAGCAGAATAGTGAGTGCAGCTCTGGAGTATAATACAGGATGTAACTCAGGATCAGTACAGGATAAGTAATGTATGTACACAGTGACTGCACCAGCAGAATAGTGAGTGCAGCTCTGGAGTATAATACAGGATGTAACTCAGATCTGGATCAGTACTGGATAAGTAATGTATGTACACAGTGACTGCACCAGCAGAATAGTGAGTGCAGCTCTGGAGTATAATACAGGATGTAACTAAATGATTTTTCTATTTCATGACGTAAAGTCATAGTTTTATTAAAGACACGGAGGCTCATATTGCTTTCTCCTTCTTTACTGAACCACCAATAGCAGCAAAGAGAAAAAATTAACATACAGGGAACCATAGCAACCAATGTCCCTCCCCACTGGCCCCTATAATAGGCCGCTCCTCCTATGGCTCTTCCTCTTTCTTTGGGATCCTGGTGCCAACATCCCGAACAATCCAACGAACTCATAACTTCAACTGGAACGAAGAACTCCACTCTGCACTAAACAGGAACCAGCAGTCGCCAACCTGGTCAACCACCGAAGAACTTTAAACCGGAACACGGTATACCATCCTTGAAGCAGCTTCAACCTGAAAGAGAGAACAGACCATGGGCCCAGGTGAAACCGGCATATCAGGACAAGAGCATCGGACACCGACTGCTCAAACAGACCCGATAGGGGTCGAATGACCAACGGCAATAAAGTGCATTAAACAAACACTACAATGGCAATGAAATAACCAACAGGACAATAAATACAATGTCAATAATAAATAACAGGACAATAACGCCGTAAAGACATACATAAGCGAGCCCTGAAAGAAAACAACCCACCAAAAGACCCAAGGGAGGGAAAACAGGGTGGGCAATACTCGCCTCCGTGTCTTTAATAAAACTATGACTTTACGTCATGAAATAGGAAAATCATTTAGTTTTACATCAAGACATGGAGGCTCATATTGCAAGTTCAAAGCCTGTCAATAATCGAAGCAAACAAATTAGCTGGAGGACGGAAATAGAACTCCCTGAACGTGGTAACATTAGACCAGTCGGCCAGGCGCATCACGTCCTCCAATCTGGCCCCCGAAACCGCCAGAGCGGTGGCCGAGGCCCCCCGTGCGGAATGGGCTGTGAAGACCGAAGTGTCAACACCTGCCAACGACATAACCCATTTAAGCCAAAGCGCTAACGTAGGGCTAGTCACCGGGCCAAACGGATGCCGAATGGAAACGAACAGCTGTGGCCTGGTCGGAGACCTGTGTGCCAGAGTCCTGGACTCGTACTCCCGGAGGCACGCCACGGGGCATAAGATCGGAGAAGTATGAAAACTAGGGTAGGAAACAAACCGGATGCTAGTCTTAGTGCGACGCGAGATGTTAAAGGTAACCCCCTCCGGGGTAAACGAACGCGCGTCGTAGTCAAGGGCCCTCACATCCGACACTCTCTTACATGAAATGAGGCAAAACAGTGCCAACAATTTAGCAGACAATTGCCTAATGGATAAAGCAGAATTTTCGGGCCAAGAGGCCAAAAAGCCCAAAACCAGGGAGACATCCCAAGTAGTGGAAAAACGAGGCCGAGGGGGACGAGACAACCGAGCCCCCCGAAGGAGGCGAGACACAGAAGGATGTTGACCAGCTGCGACACCCGCGTAGCCCTCGTGGGTAGAAGAAATAGCGGACCTGAAAAGGTTAATGGTCCGATAAGCCTTCACCGCCTCAAAGAGAGAGGTGAGGAAACGCAGCAGGTCAGCTACAGGTGCCGAAACGGGATCCAAGTCCCGTTCCACGCACCAATTAGCCCAAGTTCTCCAGGCTGCCCGGTAAGACTTTCGGGTGCCGGGAGCCCACGCGCTGTCCAATAGTCGTCGAGTCGCAGCCGAAATTCTCTCGAAAGATCCAGGTGTCCGGAGATCCGGCACGCCAGCAGCCGCAGGGATCCGTTGAGGAGGAGGGGATGAAGTAGACCTTGAGGGTTGCGTAGGAGATCCAACCGGTTCGGGAGAAGAACAGGAACCTCCACCAGAATCTTCAACAATGAGGGGAACCAAACCTGGGATCCCCAGAACGGGACCACCAGAACCAGATCCGCCCGATGGCGGAGAACCTGCAGGAGAGTCCTCGGGATCATTGAGAACGGAGGAAACGCGTACAGGCGAGACACCGACCAGTCCTGGAGGAAAGCATCCACCGCCATCGCTTCCGGGTCCGGACGCCAGCTGAAGAACCGGGTTAGCTGCCTGTTGAGCCGGGAGGCGAAGAGATCGATGGACATTGGGCCCCATAAGTCCGAAATCGCTGCGAACACCAGCGGATCCAACTGCCAATCTCTGCCGTCCGACAGGTAGCGAGAGTTCCAATCCGCCTGAATGTTGCTCAACCCCGGCAAATACTCCGCCTGCACCATGATATCCCTGGACAGGCAGAACGACCAAAAATCTTTGGCCAAACGCGCCAAAGTGGCCGAGCGAGTACCCCCCAGACGGTTGAAATACCGGACCGCCGACACGTTGTCCATCCGGAGCCGGATACACGCGTTGGCGATCCCGTTGGAGAAACTCCTCACAGCGAAGGACCCCGCCAAGAGCTCCAACGCATTGATGTGCAGGAGGGATTCCTCCGCCGACCAGGGACCCCCAGTGGAGACCCCGTTGCAATGGGCCCCCCAGCCCTGGAGGCTCGTGTCCGATTCGATCGTCAACTCCGGCAGGGATCCGAAGATTGCTCTCCCGTTCCACGCTTCCAGGTTGGCAATCCACCAACTCAGTTCCTCCCGGGCTTCCGAGTCCAGAACCACCGCGTCCGCAAAGGAGGCACCGGTCCGAAGATGGGCGATCTTCAGCCGCTGGAGCGCTCGGTAATGCAGCGGGGCTGGGAACACCGCCTGAATGGAAGAGGCCAACAGGCCGATAATGCGGGCCAGGTGACGTAACGAGAGATGGGGAGAGAGGAGAGCATGTCTCAACTCCTTGCGGATCGCCCGCAATTTTGCCGTCGGCAGGCTGAGAGACTCCGAGAGCGAATCCACCGTGAATCCTAGGAACTCCATCCTCTGGGCCGGAGTAAGGCAGGATTTCTCTCGGTTGAGGAGGAACCCGAGACCCGAAAGCAGATCCGCCGTCCAGCGTAGATGTTCCAGCAATCCCGCTCTGGATTCGTGCATCAACAGGATGTCATCCAGATAGATGATGAGACGCACGCCCCGAGTCCTCAACCACGACACGACCGGACGCAGCAACTTGGTGAAACACCAGGGAGCTGAAGACAGCCCGAACGGCAGGCAGGTGAACGTCCAGACCTCTCCCTGCCACCGGAACTGAAGCAGGTCTCTGGAAAGAGCGGACACCGGGACCGTCAGGTACGCATCCTTCAGGTCCAGCTTCACCATCCAGTCCCCAGGGATTAACAAATCCCGAAGGAGATGGATCCCTTCCATCTTGAAATGACGGTAACGTACTACCGCATTCAAGGAGCGAAGGTTGATGACCGGTCTCATCTGCCCGTCTTTCTTCTGCACAAGAAAGATGTTGCTGATCACACCCACCGATGCCGGGGGAGCAGGCTCTATCGCCAACTTTTGCCTGAGGGACTGCAATTCCGCGTCCACCAACGCACGATCCGTGCGCGACAGGGGAACAAGAGGAGGGGAAGGAATCAGATAGGGGGAGCCCGTGAGCTCTACGTGAAATCCCCTTACCGTGGCAAGCACCCATGGATCCGCGGTAATGAGGCTCCAAGCGTGGGAAAAAAGCTGGAGTCGGCCCCCTACACAAGGTACCATAGAATCCCCCAACAGGGGAGCACTTACCCAAGGGTCTGCGGTGACTCGGGTTGCCCCGGAAGGAGCGAGAACGCAATTGCTGTCCTCTCGTGGTGAAGAACGGAGACGCGTTGCGTTGTTCCTGGAACTGAGGACGATGTCCACCGGAGCCTCTGGTCGCTCCACGGGCCTGGAAATTTGCACGGCCGGACAGGCGGCCCCTACCACTGCCGGCCCTATGAGAGACCCGTCCCTGAAACACTCTGCGCATCGAACTTTGGGCCTTATCGAGCGCAGTAAAAGTGCCCACAAAACGGCCCATGTCCTTGATGAAGGACTCGCCGAAAAGGAGACCCTGGGCTTCCTTTCCTGCCTCAGTGAGCGCTAAATTAGCTAGTTTAGGGTCTATTTTAAATAAAATAGACTTGTGCCTTTCAATTGCCACTGCAGTATTGGCATTTCCAGTAAGGCAGATGGCCCTCTGGGCCCAGCCTCGTATCTCCACGTGGTCTATAGGGGATCCCTCATTCCTGGCTGATTCGGCCAACTCTAAGATTTTGGTCAGCGGACCAAGGACATCCAGAATCTTGTCCTGGCAGCTGCGGAGCGCTGAATCCAGTCCCTTTTTTGAGTTCCAGCCAGTTTTGGCCAGAAATTGTGCCATCTTGGGATCCACTATTGGGGTCTCGCACACCTTATTGGGAACTAATGGCCTGGGACACTCAGCTCTGAGTTTATTGCGTGACTCGCGGGAAAGCGAGTGACGCACCCAGTGTTCCAAGTAAGCCCCCACATGAGGGGAGGAGAGCCATTCCGCCGAACGCGGATGATGTAAGGACTCAGGGTCGAACATAGGTTCTCCTGAGTCATCCAGAACCGCTACAGAGTGGGTAGCGTTAACAGGGGACACCACATCCCTGGCAGAGGAGGTCGCTGCAGCGGCAGCTGAGGGGCCTTGAACTGGGGAGGTGACCTCCTCCTCCGCCTCATAATCCACGTCCGCAAATGCCTCCTCGTCTGAAGCCCCATCAGAGCCAGACAATTCTGGAGATTGCGCAATAGCGCTTTTCCAAGTCCGCGCCCGTTCTGCCTGGCGGGAAGAGGCCCTTTTCCGTGACCTAAGCACGGTTTCTGGGGTGGCGATATGAGGTAGGCTGCGGTACGGTACTGGGGTCTAGCAAGGGCGCATTAGCAGGGTGTGCTGACAGAGCTTGGGCAATAGTCTGAGACAAAACTGACGACATGGAGCCCATGGCTACCATAATTGCGTCAGACACCGAACGCTGCAGAGCCAGGGCCTGAGCATCAGCATCAGTGGGGTTAATTCCCTCAGGGGAGGAGGGGGGGCGACTGGCAATCGGAGGTGGAGTAGGGGCCGACATGTTTGATGCCTAAATGGGGGCAGCGCTGGGACCAAAAAGGGGTAAGACTGTACTATGAGGCCGAGGTCACCTGAGACCGTAGAGAGCAGGGGAGCAGGAGCCGCCGACCGCGCAGGGATCCTGTACGAGTGACCGGAAGCAGGAAGTACCAAAGGACCGCCCCCAGAAGCCCGCGAAATGCGGCTGTCCTCACTAAGATGGCCGCCGAGATCTCGCGAGATCACGCGGCCGGCCGATCACAGGGGCTTCCAAGATGGCCGCCGAGATCTCGCGAGATCTCGCGGCCACCCGGAAAAGAGAAGCGCTGGAAATGGCGCCACCGAAGATCGAGAGGGAGGATCCGCCCCTCAACCCTCGGGCCGCGCGGAAGCAAGTGAGGTAAAAATATATACAGGGGGGGAGCGGGAGACAGGCCAGCGAAGTGCAAGGCAGAAACAAGGCAATCACAAAAAGAAAATATGGGGGAAAAAACGCCCTAATGGCGCCAAAAAGGCGCCCAAAGGCGCGGACTGAATAACCCTAAAGCGCAGGGATAAGCGCAGCGATCAAAAACCCCTAACCTGAAAAGCAAGGGGTAAGGAAAACGCAAGGGGAGCGCTGTACAGCCAACAGGGTTAGTCACCCAGTGTACGCAGCGCAACCCAAAAGAGACACCTAATACAAGCTAAACACAGCAGAGAACAAAAGGTGTACTTAGCTTGGCAGCAGCAAAGAAAGAGGAAGAGCCATAGGAGGAGCGGCCTATTATAGGGGCCAGAGGGGAGGGACATTGGTTGCTATGGTTCCCTGTATGTTAATTTTTTCTCTTTGCTGCTATTGGTGGTTCAGTAAAGAAGGAGAAAGCAATATGAGCCTCCGTGTCTTGATGTAAAACTCAGGATCAGTACAGGATAAGTAATGTATGTACACAGTGACTGCACCAGCAGAATAGTGAGTGCAGCTCTGGAGTATAATACAGGATGTAACTCAGGATCAGTACAGGATAAGTAATGTATGTAACATAGTGACTGCGACAGCAGAATAGTGAGTGCAGCTCTGGAGTATAATACAGGATGTAACTCAGGATTAGTACTGGATAAGTAATGTACAGTCTTGATCAAAAGTTTAAGACCACTTGAAAAATGGCAAAAAATCCTATTTAGCATGGCTGGATCTTAACAAGGTTCCAAGTAGAGCTTCAACATGCAACAAGAAGAAATGGGAGAGAGACAAAACATTTTTTGAGCCTTCAATTTAATGAAAACAACGAATAAACTGAAACAGGCAGTTTTTCAGCTGATCAAAAGTTTAGGACCACACCTCCAAAAAAACATTAAACCCCCCCAAAACAGAAATCCAACTTCCAAACATGAGCTCAGTAATGAGCAGCTCCGCCGTTATTGTTTCGGCATGCTTGATGCAAGCGTTTCCATGAGGTGAGTGGGAACATTTCTCCAAGTGGTGAAGACGGCCGCACAAAGGCCATCTACTGTCTGGAACTGTTGTCCATTTTTGTAAACTTCCCTTGCCATCCATCCCCAAAGGTTCTCCATTGGATTTAGATCAGGGGAACACGCAGGATGGGCCAAAAGAGTGATGTTATTCTCCTGGAAGAAGTCCCTTGTCCTGCGGGCATTGTGTCCTGTAGCGTTGTCCTGTTACCACACTGACGAGGGCCCTCAGTCATGAGGAATGCTCTCTGCAACATCTGGACATAGCCAGCGGCCGTTTGACGCCCCTGCACTTCCTGAAGCTCCATTGTTCCACTGAAGGAAAAAGCACCCCAGACCATTATGGCGCCCCCTCCACTGTGGCACGTAGAAAACATCTCAGGTGGGATCTGCTTGTCATGCCAGTAATGTTGGAAACCATCAGGACCATCAAGGTTAAATTTTTTCTCATCAGAGAACAAAACTTTCTTCCACCTTTGAATGTCCCATGTTTGGTGCTCTCTTGCAAAGTCCAAACGAGCAGTTATGTGGCGTTCAAGGAGACAAGGTCTTTGAAGAAGTTTTTTGTTTTTGAAGCCCTCCAGTGTCAGATGCCGTCTGATGGTTATGGGGCTGCACCAGTAAGGGCCTTAATTTGGGTCGAGGATCGTCCAGTGTCTTGACGGACAGCCAATTGGATCTTCCGGCTCAGTGCTGGTGACATTTTTTGGGGTCTTCCACTTGACTTTTTTGTTCTATAACCCTCAGGATCATTTAAGAAATTCCAAATGACTGTCTTCCTGCGTCCCACCTCAGCAGCGATGGCGCGCTGTGAGAGACCCTGCTTATGCAGTTCAACAACCCGACCTCGTTCAAAAAGGGGGAGTTTTTTTGCCTTTGCCATCACAACGTGTGACTACCTGACAGAAAGTGACAATGAATCCACATCTTTGCACAGATTTGGCCTTTTAATGGCATGTGGCCCTAAACTTTGGATCAGCTGAAAAACTGACTGTTCCCATTTCTTCTTGTTGCATGTTGAAGCTCTACTTGGAACCTTGTTAAGATCCAGCCATGCTAAATAGAATTTTTTGCCATTTTTCAAGTGGTCTTAAACTTTTGATCAGGACTGTATGTACACAGTGACTGCACCAGCAGAATAGTGAGTGCAGCTCTGGAGTATAATACAGGATGTAACTCAGGATCAGTACAGGATAAGTAATGTATGTACACAGTGACTGCACCAGCAGAATAGTGAGTGCAGATCTGGAGTATAATACAGGATGTAACTCAGGATCAGTACAGGATAAGTAGTGTATGTACACAGTGACTGCACCAGCAGAATAGTGAGTGCAGCTCTGCAGTATAATACAGGATGTAACTGAGGATCAGTACAGGATAAGTAATGTATGTACACAGTGACTGCACCAGCAGAATAGTGAGTGCAGCTCTGGAGTATAATACAGGATGTAACTCAGGATCAGTACAGGATAAGTAATGTATGTACACAGTGACTGCACCAGCAGAATAGTGAGTGCAGCTCTGGAGTATAATACAGGATGTAACTCAGGGTCAGTACAGGATAAGTAATGTAATGTATGTTTCTTGCGCTGTACTGCAGTGTGGCTCAGGTGGCGCAATGATGATGATGTCATCACGCTGCCTGTACTGGCCTGCAGTGGCCTCCAGTGGCTACAGGCAGTAGGACAAGGGAATGGTGGGGCATGGATATATATCGCTCCTGTGCCCCGCAGTAGCTTTCAACTGTATTGCTGTCCTGAGGATGGCGATACAGTTGAATGTAGAGAGATGAGCTCTTCTATGGCCCCCACATGTCACCTGATGCAATCGCCTCACCTCGCCTAATGGGCAGTGCGCCCCTAGTGGTGATGCTTTCATTGCTGCCACTCTGAGGAGACTGGAACCAGAGCATCGATACTTAGGGACTTGGATACAAAACAAGCCAGAGGACGAGGAAGGTTTTGCCTCTTGTAGGGACAGTGTCCTATACGCCTGTTGCCTCTAAGAGTGTTCCTACAATGAGAGACTGACACCAGCAAGCCCAGTGCCTCCTGTAAGACTATAACTACCAAGCTGGTTCCTCATGTGAGATCAGTAGAACTTTGCCCACTTGACTCCATCTGCCACCCTAGAGCTGGGAGCCGTGAGACACCTAGACCTGATGTGGTATCTGAGAGCTCCTGCCACCTCTACCCCCTATAGGTATGTCCCTGGTTATGTAGCACACTGACACAGAGACATGATGGGATACCTGAGAGCACTTACCTGCTGCTGAGTGCTCAGGTTCCCCTGTGAGTGGAGACGCTCAGTAGATGTTCCTCTGTGATGGGCCTGCATGTCGTCTTCTCGCTGGAGATGGTTCCTGTGTTTAGTCGGAGGCTGTAATCTCTTTATATACCGCGCCTGTCTTTCTGCTATTTCATTCTAGGGAGTAGTCCATTTACTGGAGAGGTTCTGTCACAATGTGAGAATCTTCCCACAATAAATTCCAATTAATGATGTCGCAATATATTATAATTAACACGTGTTACATTCTATGACTATGGAGCTGTGATTTACATATCAATTATTCATATCTACAACTGGACTTGTTAGGGGATAATTATTAAAGGTTCTTGGCTGTACATGGCACTTGTTTAGCCACGCCCCATTTTCTCTAAGCCACGCCCCCTACATGTGCTGTAAACGAAGACTGTGTGTGCTCTACATGAAGTTTGTATGTTCTTTATGTGGCATTGTATCTTCTCTACATGGAGCTCTCTCGGTCATCCAGAGTTTAAGATCAATTTCCCAGTTCCCTTACTTTGAGCCACAGGGGTATGGTATATCTCCCCCGATGATCTGACATCCACATCTGAGGGATATTCCCGGCCACCACTTGTCATATCAGGCAGACAAGACACCTGGACCCAGGTAACTCCCCATTACCCACTCAGACCCTCTATGCTCTACAGTATTCACAGGGTTAACGTAGAAAGAAGGCAAAAAAGCTCTCGTTAAAGGGAAGTTTTAATATCCACAGGAAAGTGCAGTTATCAGAAGATAAATCTACAAGGACTTGTAAATACAATGTAGCAATTACAATGTAAGAATTGTAAAAAATAAATAAATAGGATAAAATAAACAGCACTTAATATGTTACAAGTTGTAGATGTCTGGTTCCCTGGGGGTTGCATAAAAGTTGGTAAGATCATCAATCGGGTTGTCCCCCACCAAAAAGACGATTTGCTAACGAGACAGATATGGTAAGAAGGTCTGCAGACTCCACCACCAGCCCCTTCCTCTGGTGTCATGGAGAGGCTCGTGTTTACGCTAATGACCTTTTATGGCCCAGTTTATGAGGTCGGCTTAACAAAGGTTTTGACTCAAACTCTCCACTAAGATATATTTTCTTCTGGGCATCATGGCGACTTCATACTACCTTCATCCAAACCCTCATAATGTCCCGCACATGTGCCTATCAAACATGGAGGGATTAGAGGCAGTATTAGATGAGTGCCTTAATTACTACATTATACAACAGCCTGACGGATATGACTTTGACACAAGTGATGCCGATAAAGGGCCTGAGTCCAACATAAGGGAGCACACCGCCAACATATGGGAGCACACCGCCAACATATGGGAGCACACCGCCAACATAAGGGAGCACACCGCCATCATATGGGAGCACACCGCCAACATATGGATTAGGCCAAGGATGTCTTTGATGGGTGTTCATCTGTATGGTCTATTGCACATGACCCTTTCTGCAGGTGAAGGTATCCTCAGCCTCACCTGTCCATCGGCTCCAGCAGGTGTAGTAGGGGCTGAGAAGACCCCTAACCCGATTTGTGTTTTATGAGGATGATCGGACTGGGGTACCTAGGCCCCACACTATAGGTAAAGGTGTTGGCCTATGCACACTTCCAGCCTTTCCCTATAGTGTGTAAGCACGGCCACCGCTGCTGGATTGCTGGGTGGTCGTAACCACGGATACGTGCTGTGTGTAATGTTATGGAAAGGAGGCAATATGGATAATGACAATACATTAGTAAGTGCCTTGTATTAACTTTCTCTACATGATAAATGCCATTTACTGAAGTGAGAGGACCCCTTTAACTCCTTTAAGCATAAATGTCTGGCAGGAAATGTATTAGATTATATCCTCCGCAGATTGCACATAATCTATAGTATAAGTAAAAGGGTTGACCTACCATAAAGACCTATCTACAGGATAGGTGCTAAATATCAGATTGCTGGGGTCTGACTGCTGGAACACCCGGCACTGATCATGAAAAAAGGGGTCCTGAGACATTCAATTACATTACCGCCAATCTATGTACACAACGGTCTTAATGGGGTCCTCTCACTTCAGTAAGTGGCATTTATCATGTAGGGAAAGTTAATACAAGGCACTTGCTAATGTATTGGGATTCTCCATATTGCTTGCTTTACTGGCTGGATTCATTTTTACATCACATTATACACTGCTCGTTTCCATGGTTACAGACCACCCTGCAATCCGATCACCGACGCCCGGTGCTCGGAGCAAGGTGCCTGTTCAAATCATTGAGCAGGCACCTTGGGTCAATGCGCAGGACCCCCCCCCCCTCCCGTGTCAGCGATCTCTGAAAACCGCAGGTCAATTCAGACCTGCGGTTTGTGGCTTTTACACGATGCGGTGGCAGCGGGCGGCGGTGCCATAGGGTCCCCGTGGAGCTATAGGGGGGACCCGATGGCATGGAAGGCAGCGCGATGCCAAAGGAAGGCAGCCCCCTGGATCTCACAAGCCGGAAGCTGTATGAGTAATACACACTGTATTACTCATACAGCCAATGCATTCCAATACAGAAGTATTGGAATGCATTGTAAAGGATTAGACCCCCAAAAGTTCAAGTCCCAAAGTGGGACAAAAAATAAAAAGTGAAAAAAAGTCGAAAAAATAAAGTTTTCCCCCCATCCCCATAAAAATTTAAAGTTTCAAGTAAAAATTAAAAAAACGTAATTTTCCCCAAATAAAGTGAAAAAAATTGGTAAAAAATAGGGTGGGGGGAAGTAGACATATTAGGTATCGCCGAGTCCGGCTATGGAAACATATCACATGACCCTCAGATGAACACTGTAAAAAATAAAAACTGTGCTAAAGAAACAATTTTTTGTCACTTTACATCACAGAAAGTACAACAGCAAGCCATCAAAAAGGCGTTTGCCCACCAACAAAGTACCAATCTAACCGTCACCTCATCCCACAAAATATGAGCCTCTACCTGAGACAATCGCCTAAAAAATAAAAAAACTATGGCTCAGAATACGGAGACACTAAATCATCATTTTTTTTGTTTTAAAAAAGCTGTTATTGTGTAAAACTTACATAAATAAAAAAAAGTATACATATTAGGTATCGCCGCGTCCGTATCGACCGGCTCTATAAAAATATCACATGACCTAACCCCTCAGATGAATACCATAAAAAATAAAAACTGTGCTAAATAAACCATTTTTTTTCACCTTACATCACAAAAAGTGTAATAGCAAGCGATCAAAAAGACATATGCATCCAAAAATAGTGCCAATCAAACCTTCATCTCATCCCGCAAAAAACGAGACCCTACCTAAGATAATCGCCTAAAAATTGAAAAAATTATGGCTCTTAGAATATGGAGACACTAAAACATGATTTTATTTTCGTTTCAAAAATGATATTATTGTGTAAAACTTACATAAATAAAAAAAAAGTATACATATTAGGTATCGCCGCATCCGTAATAACCTGCTCTAAAAAATATCACATGTCCTAACCCCTTAGGTGAATACCGTAAAAATAATAATAATTAAAACAGTGTAAAAAGCCATTTTTTGTCACCTTACATCACAAAAAGTGTAATAGCAATGATCAAAAGGTCATACGCACCCCAAAATAGTGCCAATCAAACCGTCATCTCATCCCGCAAAAATCATACCCTACCCAAGATAATCGCCCAAAAACAGAAAAAAAACTATGGCTCTCAGACTATGGAAACACTAAAACATGATTTTTTTTGTTTCAAAAATGAAATCATTGTGTGAAACTTACATAAATCAAATCATATGTATACATATTAGGTATCGCCGCGTCCGTGACAACCTGGTCTATAAAAATACCACATCATCTAACCTGTCTATAAACCTGTCAGATGAATGTCCATTGTGGAAGCGCTCATCTCCTGTCATCTGTATCGCCGTCCTCAGGACAGTGATACAGATGGCTGTGCAGCAGGGGAGGGAGAAGCGTGTCCCTTCCCCTTCCTCTGATAGGCTTCAGGCACTAGGCCAGCAGCCTATCAGATGCCGGCGCAGGCGGCACGATGACGTCATCGTGCCACCTGAGCCCTGAGCCGTACAGCACGGGACACAGGCCGACATCACATCGCTGCCAAGGAGGTAAGTATAAGTGTTTTTATTTAATTTTTTGTCAAGACTGGTGGCTACAGGCACATGATCGTGGGGGAGGGGAATATGGCTTCTGGGACATGATAGGGGGGCCCTATGGCTACTGGCACATGTTGATGGGGGGCTAAGGCTACTGGCACATGATAGGGGGGCTATGGCTACTGGCACATGATAGGGGGGCTATGGCTACTGGCACATTATAGGGGGCTATGGCTACTGGCACATTATAGGGGGGCCCTATGGCTACTGGCACATGATGGGGGGGCCTATGGCTACTGGCACATGATAGGGGGCCTATGGCTACTGGCACATGATGGGGGGGCTCAAGCTACTGGCAAATGATAGGGGGGCCTATGGCTACTGGCACATGTTGATGGGGGGCTCAGGCTACTGGCACATGATAGGGGGGCCTATGGCTACTGGCACATGATGGGGGGCTCTGGCTACTGGCACATGATAAGGGGGCCTATGGCTACTGGCACATGATGGGGGGCCTATGGCTACTGGCACATAATGGAGGGCCTATGGCTACTGGCACATGATAGGGGGGCTCTGGCTACTGGCACATGATATAGGATGGGCTCTGGCTACTGCCACATGATATAGGGGGGGCTCTGGCTACTGGCATATGGCATGGGGGGGCTCTGGCTACTGGCACATGATATAGGGGGGCTCTGGCTACTGGCACATGATATAGGGGGGCTCTGGCTACTGGCACATTATAAAGGGGGGCTCTGGCTACTGGCACATGATATAGGGGGGGCTCTGGCTACTGGCACATGATATAGGGGAGGGGCTCTGGCTACTGGCACATGATATGGGGGGGCTCTGGCTACTGGCACATGATTTAGGGGGGCTGTGGCTACTGGCACATGATATAGGGGGGCTGTGACTACTGGCACATTATTGGGGGACATCTATGGGGGCACTTATTACTGGCAAATTGGGGGCACTTATTACTGGCACATTATTGGTGGGCACTATAGGGGCATCTACTGAGGCCACAAAGAGTGGTTATTTTATATGGGGGCTCTGTATAGGGGCATTTTATACTGGGACACATGGTGGGTACTATGGGGAAAGTGGGAGAGGAGTACTATGGGGTCATCTACGGGGGCACTGAGAAGGGGTATTTTATATTTACAAATTATGGGGGACACTGAGGGCATCTACTGGGGCACTATATATGAGGCATTTTATACTGGTACATTATGGGGGGCACTAGGAGGGAGGGGGAGGAGCACTATGGGGGCATTTACTAGGGGCACTATACAGGGGTATTTTATACTGGCACATTATGGGGGCACTATGGGGACATTAGCTCAACTGGGGGCATTACAAGGGGGTATTTTTTGCACTGTCACATTATAAGGAGAATTATTACTACTGGGGGGGGCATTATGGTGGGCTTTATTACTCCCCCATGGTATGACCCCCTAGTAGCAGCACCGGCCTATCTCTCTGCCTCTTCTCCAAATCCTTATTATGAAATCTTTCTCATTAGGATAAAACACATCATCAGCTCCGCCGAGCCCCCGGCCAAAGTGTTGAAGTGGCGACCGAGATCCCCAAGGGCCAAGCCAAGTAACTGTAAGTGTTCATGTAAAATATGTTTATGTTATACATATATAGCATCCACTGTGCCCCACAATATACAGTATACCTCTGCACTGTGCCACACAATATACAGTATACCTCTACACTGTGCCCCACAATATACAGTATACCTCTACACTGTGCCACACAATATACAGTATACCTCTACACTGTGCCACACAATATACAG
Organism: Bufo gargarizans; assembly: GCF_014858855.1. NCBI lineage: Eukaryota > Metazoa > Chordata > Amphibia > Anura > Bufonidae > Bufo > Bufo gargarizans. Next base: position 484,903,716 of record NC_058084.1, read on the forward strand.
TATACCTCTACGCTGTGCCACACAATATACAGTATACCTCTACACTGTGCCACACAATATACAGTATACCGCTACACTGTGCCACACAATATACAGTATACCTCTACACTGTGCCACACAATATACAGTATACCTCTACGCTGTGCCACACAATATACAGTATACCTCTACACTGTGCCACACAATATACAGTATACCTCTACACTGTGCCCCACAATATACAGTTTCTTCTGTAAAAGTCATCAAGTGTCATGGGGGGGGAGGGCCTTATTTTTTCCCATTTCACCTAGAACCGGCCCTGCCCAAAAGTAATGGGACAATTGGCTTCTCGGCTGTTCCATGGCCCGGTGTGTGTTATTCCCACATTATCCAAATTACAATGAGCAGATAAAAGGTTCAGAGTTCACTTCCAGTCTGCTATCTGCATTTGGAATCTGTTGCTGTCAACTCTCAAGATGAGATCCAAAGAGCTGTCACTATCAGTGAAGCCATCATTAGGCTGAAAAACACAACAAACCCATCAGAGAGATAGCAAAAACATTAGGCCTGGCCAAAACAACTGTTTGGAACATTCTTAAAAAGGAGGAACTCAGCAACACCAAAAGACCCGGAAGACCATGGTAAACAAACTGTGGTGAATGACCGAAGAATTCTTTCCCTGGTGAAGAAAACTCCCTTTACAACAGTTGGCCAGATCAAGAACACTCTCCAGGAGGTAGGTGTATGTGTGTCAAAGTCAACAATCAAGAGAAGACTTTACCAGAGTGAATACAGAGGGTTCACCACAAGATGGAAACCATTGGTGAGCCTCAGAAACAGGAAGGCCAGATTAGAGTTTGCCAAACGACATCTAAAAAAGCCTTCACAGTTCTGGAACAACATCCTATGGGCAGATGAGACCAAGATCAACTTGTACCAGAGTGATGGGAAGAGAAGAGTCTGGAGAAGGAAAGGAACTGCTCAGGATCCTAAGCATACCACCTCATCAGTGAAGCATGGTGGTGGTAGTGTCATGGCGTGGGCATGTATGGCTGCCAATGGAACGGCTTCTCTTGTATTTATTGATGATGTGACTGCTGACAAAAGCAGCAGGATGAATTCTGAAGTGTTTCGGGCAATATTATCTGCTCATATTCAGCCGAATGCTTCAGAACTCATTGGACGGCGCTTCACAGGGCAGATGGACAATGACCCAAAGCATACTGCATGAGCAACCAAAGAGTTTTTTAAGGGAAAGAAGTGGAAGGTTCTGCAATGGCCAAGTCAATCCCCGGACCTGAATCCGATTGAGCTGCATTTCACTTGCTGAAGACAAAACTGAAGGGAAAATGCCCCAAGAAGAAGCAGGAACTGAAGACAGTTGCAGTAGAGGCCGGGCAGAGCATCACCAGGGATGAGACCAGCGTCTGGTGATGTCTATGCATTCCAGACTTCAGGCTGTAATTGACTGCAAAGGATTTGCAACCAAGTATTAAAAAGTGAAAGTTTGATTTATGATTATTATTCTGTCCCATTACTTTTGGTCTCTTAACAAGTGGGAGGCACAGATGCAAACTGCTGTAATTCCTGCACCGGTCACCTGATTTGGATGTAAATACCTCAAATTAAAGCTGACAGTCTGCGGGGAAAGCTGACAGTCTGCAGGTAAAGCTGACAGTCTGCGGGTAAAGCTGACAGTCTGCGGGTAAAGCTGACAGTCTGCAGGTAAAGCTGACAGTCTGCAGGTAAAGCACATCTTGTTTAGAGATGAGCGAACCTCTGTTTTAAGTTCGGCGTCTAAAGTTCGGGTTTGGATTAGCGGAGAATCCCGATCTGGAACCGGATATGGATTCCGACTTCCGTTGTGGTCCGTGGTAGCGGAATCAATAATCGGCCATTATTGATTCCGCTACCACGGACCACAACGGAAGTCGGAATCCATATCCGGTTCCAGATCGGGATTCTCCGCTAATCCAAACCCGAACTTTAGACGCCGAACTTAAAACAGAGGTTCGCTCATCTCTAATCTTGTTTGTTTCATTTCAAATCCATTGTGGTGGTGTATAGAGCCAAACATGTTACAATTGTGTCCATGTCCCAATATTTATGGACCTGGCTGTATAAATGGGGTACTATAAACATTAACCACTTCAGCCCCGCTAGCTGAAACACCCTTAATGACCAGGCCACTTTTTACACTTCGGCACTACACTACTTTCACCGTTTATTGCTCGGTTATGCAACTTACCACCCAAATGAATTTTACCTCCTTTTCTTCTCACTTCTACAGCTTTCATTTGGTGGTATTTCATTGCTGCTGACATTTTTATTTTTTTTGTTATTAATCAAAATTTAATGATTTTTTGCAAAAAAATGAAATTTTTCACTTTCAGTTGCAAAATTTTGGAAAAAAAAAAGACATCCATATATACATTTTTCACTAAATTTATTGCTCTACATTTCTTTGATAAAAAAAAAATGTTTGGGTAAAAAAAAAATGGTTTTGGTAAAAGTTATAGTGTTTACAAACTATGGTACAAAAATTTGAATTTCCGCTTTTTGAAGCAGCTCTGACTTTCTGAGCACCTGTCATGTTTCCTGAGGTTCTACAATGCACAGACAGTAGAAAACCCCCACAAATGACCCCATTTCGGAAAGTAGACACCCTAAGGTATTCACTGATGGGCATAGTGAGTTCATAGAACTTTTTATTTTTTGTCACAAGTTAGCGGAAAATGATGATTTATTTTTTTCTTTTATTTTTTTCTTACAAAGTCTCATATTCCACTAACTTGTGACAAAAAATAAAAACTTCCATGAACTCACTATGCCCATCATGAAATGCCTTGGGGTGTCTTCTTTCCAAAATGGGGTCACTTGTGGGGTAGTTATACTGCCCTGGCATTTTAGGGGCCCAAATGCGTGCAAAGTAGTTTGAAATCAAAATCTGTAAAAAATGACCGGTGAAATCTTTTGGAATATGTGCCCCTTTGCCCACCTAGGCTGCAAAAAAGTGTCACACATCTGGTATCGCCGTACTCAGGAGAAGTTGGGGAATGTGTTTTGGGGTGTCATTTTACATATACCCATGCTGGGTGAGAGAAATATCTTGGCAAAAGACAACTTTTCCCATTTTTTTATACAAAGTTGGCATTTGACCAAGATATTTTTCTCACCCAGCATGGGTATATCAATGACAGGGGGGTGATCAGGGAGTGTATATGGGTGATCACCCCCCTGTCATTGATCACCCCCCTGTAAGGCTCCATTCACACGTCCGTATGATTTTTGCGGCTCCACGGATACATGGATCGGATCCGCAAAACACATACAGACGTCTGAATGGAGCCTTACAGGGGGGTGATCAGGGAGTGTATATGAGGTGATCACCCCCCTGTCATTGATCATCCCCCTGTAAGGCTCCATTCAGACGTCCGTATGTGTTTTGCGGATCCGATCCATGTATCCGTGGATCCGTAAAAATCATACGGAAATGTGAATGGAGCCTTACAGGGGGGTGATCAATGACAGGGGGTGATTAGGGAGTCTATATGTGGTGATCAGGGGTTCATAAGGGGTTAATAAGTGACAGGGGGGGTGTAGTGTAGTGGTGTTTGGTGCTACTTTACAGAGCTGCCTGTGTCCTCTGGTGGTCGATCCAGGCAAAAGGGACACCAGAGGACCAGGTAGCAGGTATATTAGATGCTGTTATCAAAACAGCGTCTAATATACCTGTTAGGGGTTCAAAAAATCACATCTCCAGCCTGCCAGCGAACGATCGCCGCTGGCAGGCTGGAGATCCACTCGCTTACCTTCCGATCCTGTGAACGCGCGTTCACAGGAAATCTCGGCTCACGCGAGATGACGCGTATATGCGTCACTCTGCGCAGAGCTGCCGCCTCCGGACCGCGATCCTGCGTTAGGCGGTCCGGAGGCGGTTAAAGGGAACCTGTTAGCGGCAAAACCCATCCCAAACCGCCAGCAGTACCTTCAAGTAGCCGAAAGTGAGTTTCAAATGATGATTTTCTTACTGCATTCTGATGAGGCAGAAGTATGAAAAACTTTCTTTTATTCTATGTCCGCGCTATTTTTCGGTCAGGCTTGAAGTCAAGGTAACCGCGCTCCCTTCACTGCCCCTTCGCTGTGACTGACCGCGCTTATGCCCGACAGCCGGCTGTCAGTCACAGGGGGATAAAAGAACGTTTTTCATACTTCTGCTAAACGGAAGTTACTAAACGGAAATGTTTATTCTGCTGCTGACTGTATCTGATGAGAGCTGTAGTCACCTGGATGGTCTACAGCTGATGATGGGTGGTAGCATTCTGTTTTGTGAAACAACAACTCCCAGCATCCCTTTACTACTGTTCAGGCCATACTGGGAGCTGTAGTTTCACACTGTACATACTATGAGAACAGCTCAGCACACGGTATCTGTATTAAGTTGGTGACGTATATATATGTACTGCGCTCGATTCTGGTCCTGTGTAGTTGTAGTGTCACGTGTAGTTCCAGTGTTGTATGTATATAGTGATCTGGGTTCTAGTGCTGTATGTATGTACTGGTCTTGGTCCTGGTGCTGTATGTATGTACTGGTCTTGGTCCTGATGCTGTATGTATGTACTGGTCTTGGTCCTGATGCTGTATGTATGTACTGGTCTTGGTCCTGATGCTGTATGTATGTACTGGTCTTGGTCCTGGTGCTGTATGTAAGTAGTGATCTGGGTTCTGGTTCTGTATGTATGTACTGGTCTTGGTCCTGGTGCTGTATGTATGTATTGATCCTGGTTCTGGTGCTGTATGTATGTACTGGTCTTGGTCCTGGTGCTGTATGTATGTACTGGTCTTGGTCCTGATGCTGTATGTATGTACTGGTCTTGGTCCTGATGCTGTATGTATGTACTGGTCTTGGTCCTGGTGCTGTATGTAAGTAGTGATCTTGGTCCTGGTGTTGTATGTATGTACTGGTCTTGGTCCTGGTGCTGTATGTATGTATTGATCCTGGTTCTGGTGCTGTATGTATGTAATGGTCTTGGTCCTGGTGCTGTATGTAAGTAGTGATCTGGGTTCTGGTTCTGTATTTATGTAGTGATACTGGTTCTGTTGCTGTATGTATGTAGCAGGGGTGGACATACCGCCTGTACAGCTGGTTCAGCTGTTTTGGGGGTGGGGGGCCTGATTAGCACTTACTGCGAATCTGCTGCCGGTTTGTGTCTACACTCCATAGCTGAAGGACCTTCGATGACATCATAGTCATGTGATGTTTTCAGCAGTGGAAGTGGAGGTAGGACCTGTGATGAGGTCACCGTCATGTGACCAGTGCAGCAGTGGAGACCGGTGAGGCCATAGAATGAATGTAAGTGTCAGAGAAATGCTGGGAGATGTGGTTCTCACCATTATACCTCCTCCCTGCTTAGTGGGAGGGAAATATGTTATTTAAGTGGGATTGTATGTTAGAGGGGCTGAAGGGAGGGGAGGGGTGTCAGTTACATAGGACTGTATGTTATAGAAGACTTTAAGAGAGATATGTTTTTTTTACATGGGACTGAATGTTATAGAAGATTGGAGGGAGATGACTGGTGTTATTTACATGGGACTGGATATTTTAGAAGACTGGAGGGTAAGGAGCAATGTTATTTATATGGGACTATGTGTTGGAGGGGGGTGAAGGAGGGGATTTAAGTTATTTACATGGGACTGTATGTTATAGAGAACTGTAAGGAAGAGAAGTTATTTATATGGGACAGGAGGGAGAGATTGGTGTTATTTACATGGGACTTCATGGTATAGAAGACTGAAGGGAGAGGAGTGAAGTTATTTATATGGGACTGCATGGTATAGAAGACTGTAAGGAAGATAGGTTATTTACATGGAACTGTATCATATAGAAGACTGGTGGGAGACGACTGGTGTTATTTACATGGGACTGCATGATATAGAAGACTGGAGGGAGAGGATGGGCATTATAACTTATGATGTCACTACAGAGATGATTATAATTACAGGGGGCACTGCAGGAGGTATTATAAATACTGTGGGCAGTGGTGGAGGGCATTACTACTACTGAGGGCTCTATAGAAGTGCCTTATAGATTATAAGAGGTGCCCTATAGGGAGGCCTTATTAGTACTGAGGGCACTGTAGGGAGCCTTATTAGTACTGAGGGCACTGTAGGGAGCCTTATTAGTACTGAGGGCACTGTAGGGAGCCTTATTACCACTGGGGATACTATTTGGGGGAGGCTTCCTCCTGGCAGTGAGCCCGGCGATGTCATTGGCACTAATGGACATGCTTTAGCCTGTAAAATGGCTAGGGCAGCACTAAAGCCCCCCATCAGTGCCGGTCTGTGTTAGGCCCATGTTTATATATGCCTGCATTATTGAGGGGAAAAAATTAATATTTGAATATATGCAAATGAGTGGGTCCGCAATTCCATTCCGCAAAATGCTAAATGAAATTGCGGACGTGTGAATGGATCCTTATACACAGACATTTAGATTCATACATTTCCTACACTGGCACAAATGCGTTGCCAGTGTCGCAAGTGCATGAGGAGCTGCGGATGTGGCAGAGAGGTCCGAGAGATATGAGGGGGGGGGGATAATTTTTTTTTGCTATGGGGCCGTCATTTCTAGCTACGCCCCTGGGGGTGGACACAGCAGAGAGTGAGGAGGGTGCAGATAGAGAGGGCGCCACTCAGCCAACTCGAATGCGCCTTCTGCAACTTCCCACTCAGTCTCCGGCCTGGTGCACCTGCCCGACCCCTATCACCCCTGCAGAATGGCCGGCCTCTTCCTCTGCCTGTCATTTGCAAAATGTCCCTGTGACAAAAGTCCCCATAGAAGAGCAGTGTTTGTGGAAGAAGGTATATCATCCCCCCCCCCCCGCTTCAATCAGTTTTTTGGGGTGCAACTGGTAAATCACACCAGTAGAAATGAGTGTTTCTGATTCTTAAGTGTGCATTATTGTTTGTTTTTTACCTTATTGCTGTTTGCTCCCACTCTGTAGCCTCTGTATGATACCTCTTTGGGGTCTCTGAGTATTAGTGTGCATTATTATTTGTTTTTGTCTTATTTCCTTTTGCCTCCTTCTTTGTAGCCTCCGCTACCCCTGCCGCCGATTCCCCGACCTCTTATCTGAAATTTTGGCCGTCCTTTTCTCCTCATCTCTCTGCTCTGTTTCTCTTTTCCATCTTTCCCGGTCGGCCGCGAGATCCCACGAGATCTCGGCGGCCATCTTGCTCATCTTTCGACCTTTTCTCTCGCCGCTCGTGAGATCTCTGCGGCCATTTTGTGCGTCTATTCTGGCGCCATTGCCAGAGATCTCGCAGGATTTCGGTAGCCCCTTAGGGCCGCCTTCTCGAGAGATTTCGGCGGCCATTTTTTCCCTCGACTTTCTCTTGGTTGCTCGGTCTCGTCTCTGCTGCTGCGCCGTTTAGGGTGATTAATCCTATATAAGTATATCTTTTACCTCCATTTTGTTTCTGCCCCTATATTTGGTTCTTTTGCCCTGTTTTTTGTTTCCCCTTGGGCTACCAATTATTAGTTATGCCTCGCTCTGACCCCCTCCCAATACAAATAACCTCCCCTCATCCCCTGAGGGCACCCTACACACTATGAGTGATGACCAGGCGCTGGCACTCTGTCTCTAGTGCCATCATGGCAGCCATGGGTTGTATGTCTACCATCCTATCCCAGAGCATTTCTCAGGCCCTGTCTGCTCACCCTCCTAGAGGGAATTTACATACCGCCCCCATTACTATGCCTGGTGCACATACTGCCACCCCTGAAAAACGTGCTAAGTTCACGTAAGAGAGCCTTACCACGCCAGGTAGAACGGACGCTGCTATGGAAATGCGCTAGAGCGCCACATGATAGTGAGTCTGGCTCCGAAAGGGGCTCAGACAAGGAGGCTTTTGCGGATGCACATCATGAGGGAGAGGATACCCCTTACCTACATTCGGCCCCGGTCTTCCCCACTCCTTCCACTTCGCTGGTCAAAGATGGTGCTTCTTCCTCCATCACTAACGTAGCTAACTCCTGGTAGATCTGTGACAAACTCCCCTCTTTAGAGGTTGCCACGAGTACTTGGAGAGGACTACTTGCCAGCCTCTTACAATGTGATTACGGTCCCATGTTGTATGCACCGGTTTTATGCAATAGCAGCATAGTTATATAAGTTCATGTATTTTTCTGTCTTTTGAATTTTGTTGTATGTTATGTGAGGGTACCCAGGTAGCTAATTTTAGTGTATTAAAGTAGTCTGAGTGCCATTCACCTAATGATATGCACTCAGACTTGAGCTATCTGGGGATATGTTAAATGTCTGTGTTTACTGAAAGGGTTGTGACATTGTATGTTTAAATGGTGATTTCTGTCCTGTTGTCCCCACATGTGTATTGGCGATTTCCCTTTGTCCTGAGAGATAATTGAATTACTCCTCGGGTGTCTCCAGGGCAGAGAGGAGGAAACCATGATGCATTGTGGGGATGTATTGTGTCTGTCTATCCTGAATTGCTGCATATCTGTCCTGTGTCACAGTCTTCCTTCTGGTCCCCTAGGGGTGTGTCCACCAGATGGGGACCTGCATAAGTATGGGCGAGTAGACCTCAATAAAGATTTCCTATTTTACATTCAACATAGAGCCTTGTCTCATGTGTGTGGGGATTGCTATACGTGTATACTCCCCTGGCTATTACTACTAGCTCTTGTAAGAGCTGTTCCTGCTCTCTGGATGTAGGAGAGATTCACCCACTGCAGCCTGGAGCCTTGTCGTAGGTCTAGGGTGGGTAGGAAATGGTGAGACCTCAACCACGCTTCGGCGGTTCGTGGGGTCTGCAGCGCTTACGGTGTCAAGTGGAGTGCTTGGTGTCCTCGGGAAGCACTAGGAGCATCATTCGACGGAGGTACCCAGTCGGGGTGCCATGAGTTCTGTTACAAGATCCTACAGGGGAGCCTATGTTTGACCCAGATGCCCTCCATCACCCAAGATCGGCGGAGTGGCATCTGGCCGATCACGTGGGTAAATACCTAGAGCACTGGGTACGTCGCCCCCCTTAGTAAGGAGGCACGTAGTAAGCTCAGGGCGGAATGCCCCAGACCTTTAGTCCCCAATAGAGTGTGCGAAACTCCGATCGTTGACCCCAAAGTCATGCAGTTCCTCTCTAAGTCCGGCTGGAAACCCCGTAAAGGGTTGGATTCCGCTCTACGCAGTTCCCAGGACAAACTACTGGATATCTTTGGTCCCCTGGCCAAATTGTTTGAAATGGCAGAAGTTGCCAGAGCAGAAGGCTCTCCGGTAGATCTGGAAGAACTTAGGGGCTGGGTCCAGAGAGCAATTTGTATCGCAGGTAGTACCAACACCTCCCTTGCGATTGAACAGCGTAAAGCCATTTTGTTTAAAATTGACCCTAAACTGGCCAACCTGACCCTAACTGAGGCAGGCAAGGACACCCAAGGCCTCTTGTTCGGAAACTCATTCATTAAGGACCTGAGTCGTTTTGTGGGGGCATTTACGGCCCTCAATAAGGACCAGTCCTCTATGAGGAAAGTGTTTCAGTGACGGGAGTGCACTCGTAGACGAGGAACTTATTTCTCTGTTTTGCAAGTGAGCGATCGAGAGGACTCCCCGAGGGAGTCCTCAGCAATATTTTCCTAGTGCAGAAGAAAGGTGGTCAGATGTGCCCAATCATAAATCTTCGGGCTCTAAATTCAGTGGTTTGTTATCACCACTTCAAGATAGAGGGGATTCACCTGCTCCGGGATCTTCTCCTTCCTGGGGTCTTGTTCCAGTTTCAGCTCCATCCAGGGACCTCCTGCGCTTCCGTTGGAGAGGGGAGGTCTGGCATTTCACCTGCCTCCCTTTCGGCCTGTCATCGGCTCCTTGGTGTTTCACCAAACTGATGCATCCCGCCATGTCTTGGCTACGCAGTCGGGGAGTGCGGCTGGTTGTATATTTGGACGATATCCTCCTCATGCATCTTCCTCATGCATCAGTCCAGAACGACCCTACTGGAATACCTTTGGATCTCCTCTCCCGCCTCGGCTTCCCCCTCAATCTGGAGAAGTCATGCCTGACCCCGTTACAACAGATAACAGCCTCCTCTATTCAAGCCATTTTCCCGACACCATTGCATTACCGTGCACTTCAGCGTCTGAAGATAGCACACCTTCGGTCCGGGGCTGCGTTTTCAGATACGGTGGTCTTGGATTCGGAGGAGAAGAACGCCGTTGGTGGATCAACAATCTGGAGGAGTGGAACGGCAGACCGATTTTCGGTTTTCAACCAGAATTCACCGTGGGGTCGGATGCGAGCCTCCAGGGCTGGGGGGCTCACTGCAACGGGATCTCTACAGGCGGCAGTTGATCAGAGGATGAAACACTTCTCCACATCAATGCCTTGGAGCTTCTGGCCGGCTCCTTTGCCATTCGGAGTTTCACCAATGGGATTGCCCACGCGTATGGACAATGTCTCAGCCGTACGTTACGTCAACCATCTGGGGGGAACCCACTCTGCGACTCTAGCACGTTTGGCGAAGGAGTTTGGTCCTATTGCCTATCAAAGGATTTCATGGTCCAGGCGGAATACATTCCGGGCCTCCACAACAGTCGGGCAGATTGGAGTTCCTGATACTTCTTGAACGGCAGTGATTGGAAGCTGGCTCCGATCTTTTCGCAATATCACTCGTTTGGGGTCCTCTCGTCATAGACCTGTTCGCTTCGTGACTCAACACAGCTCCCTCGCTTCTTCAGCTGGTGCCTGGAACCGGAGGCGCAATCAGTGGATGCTTTCCTGCAGGACTCGTCCGAGTCGCTTCGCTATGCGTTTCCACCTTTCGCTATGATCCCGAGGATTCTACTTCAAACATGTCGCCAGTCAGCCGATCTGGTAGTGGTGGTCCCATGCTGGGGGGCACAAGCCCGGTTCCCGGCTCTTCTGGAACTCATCGTGGACATGCCTCTTCCACTGCCGAATCAAGTGGACCTTCTCCGCGATCCACAGGGGCAGCACCACCCACTCCTTCTGAACGAATATCCTCAGTTGCTGGCTTGCCGGATCTCAGGACGCCCGGAGAGGTTGAGGGCATTTTGGATGCAACTAGACGCCTCCTGGACAATACATGGGCTCCCGGCACCAGAAAATCTTATAGGGCAGCCTGGAGAACTTGGTCTAGCTGGTGCCTGGAACGGGACCTGGATCCCGTTTCAGCACCTGTGAGGCACCTGTTACAGTTCCTCACTTCCTTGTTTGAGGCAGGTAAGGTGAATCGGACGATTAACCTCTTTAGATCTGCCATTTCTTCCACGCATCAAGGTTTTGATGGTAAGCCTGCTGGGCAGCATTCTTTGGTTTGTCGTTTATTGTGTGGGTCTCGCCTGGCTCGTCCTCCCCGTCCTCGTTTTACTACGATTTGGGATGTTTCTTCCGTTTTGTCTTTCTTTTCTTCATGGCCCAATAATCCGGACCTATCTTTGCGGCAGTTGTCGGCCAAGTTATTGACTCTCTTTTGTCTTATTTCGTGCAAACGGGTCTCTGACTTCCGGGCTCTTGATCATGATGCCAGATCCGTTACTCCTGAAGGCGTCACCTTCAACATTTCCAGACACACTAAGACCAACATCAGATCGGTATCATATCCCAGGTTCCCGTCTGCGCCGGCTCTTTGTCCGGTTGCCTGTTTACGGGAGTACGAATCGCGGACCAGGACTCATCGGTCTACTACAGTTCCTCAGCTTTTTCTTTCCATTCGCCATTCCATTTTCACCGCGCATTCGGTGAGAGGGGCGGATGCTACCTCTTTGGCGATTTCTGGGGCTCGTTTGGAGGACATTTTACGCCTAGCTGATTGGTCTAGGGCAACGACATTCAGGGAATTTTATTTTCGTCCTCCTCCTCATGTTTTTTCAGCCATAATTGAACAGCTTTGAACTTGCAATAGGAGCCTCCGTGTCTTGATGTAAAACTGCATGATTTTCCTAGTCTATGACGTAAAGTCATGGTTTTATTAAAGACACGGAGGTGAGTATTGTCCACCCTTTTCTCCCTCCCTTGTTTATTATTATGTACGTTTATATTTGTATTATTTATGGATATTATTTATTCTTCATGCATCTATTTTGATTGGCCAGCGAGTTTGGTGTCTACCCTATTTATTTCCCTATATTGTCTGTTTTTTATCCTTTCAGGTTGAAGTTCCTACTGATTGTGACTTACTACATCTTTAGTTCGCCTTTCCACAAGTTGGCCAGGTTGGCCCCATCGTGCAGTTTTGCTGGTGCTCAGTTACATTGTATCTATTCACAGACTTGCTGACTAAGCTTCCATCAGTGGAAGATACTACGCAATAAATGTATTTTACATTGTGACAAACCTCCAGTAGTGAGAGCAGGACTAGCTCAGGATATCGACAGTAATGTTTCTAATTCGCTGACATAAAGCAGAGATTTTGAAAGTGATCAGAAATGTTAACAATTTATCAGAAAGTAGCAGTTTTTCATCATACACTGATATCTTGTAAAGAGAAAATATATTTTAAAGATTTGACGCAGATTTAATTTCCATGTGCATCCGACTGGAGAGAAGGCGGAGACGCTTGGATCGGCCGCACGCTCCAATGTCTGGGACTGACTCTGTGTTCTGGAATTCCCATATGCATGACACGCGTGCATCCGATCGTGCCGCCAAAGCGTCGCGGTGACACCGGATCATTAGTATTGCTAATTATAACCCGAAGGTTACGAATCCAGACAGGAATAATCAGAATACCAGACGTCGGGCAAGCAATAAATATTCATGATAATTAGAGGCGGGGCCAGACAACTCGCCATTCATCGTCTGATGATTTTTGTCACCTCATTTGTGAATATCAGAACACAGGGCACGAGCGCGATGCAGCCGCCGGACGGACACGTTTTTCTCATTTATGAGAATGAACAGAATTCTGGGAATGAGGGTCTGGGTCACGAAGCGTGATTGATGTCATTTATCAATGTATTTATAATCCGGAAAAACCTCCCAGACCGGTATCATTAGACTATTGGAAAGGAATGTAGAAACTGCTGCAAAAGAGGACTGTCTGTAGAGGATGATAGGGGTAGTAGTGTGGAGGGGAAGAGTATCACTTGTCTTGCGCCCTGCAGATAATTTCTATGACCTCAGGGATCAGCATCCTGATTAGTGCTGAGCGAAGTATTCGAAACGGAATTCGGTCCGACATTTAAGAAACTTCGATTTGTAACTAAGGCCGAGGTCACATCACCTTTTTACCATCCGTTTAACGTATACAAAAAACGTATACGCTAAACAAATGCCTCAGACTGATGCCGTAAAGTGGCATTTGTTCGTGCTGCCTTTTTATATCTTTTTTTTTTCTAACATATGCGTTGAATTTCCTCGCGCTTTGTGATAACGAAGCATTTTTTCCTAAAATGGTGGCTACACGTGTTACAAAGTGAAAGTAAGAAGCCCAGGAATGCAAGATCACCCATAATGCCGTGCAGCCAGCCAATCCGCAGATAGCCCTCCCCTGTGATGTCACAACCCTATAAACCCTGATCCCACATGGTGTCCACCATTGTCCTGTAAGCGGAGAGGGAGAGTTCAAAGAGACTGCAGGGAGGCTGCATGGAAAGTGCATATAGACTGCAGGGAGAGTTCAGGGAGACTGTAGGGAGGCTGCAGGGAGAATGCATATAAACTGCAGGGAGAGTGCAAGAAGATCATAGAAAGAGTGGATAGATAGTGCAGGGAGAATGCAGGGAGAGTTCAGGGAGAATGCAGTGGGGCTGCAGGGAGAGTGCATATAGACTTCAGGGAGACTGTAGGGAGAGTGCAAGGAGATTTTAAGGAGAGTGCAGGGAGAGTGCAAGGGGGTCATAGGGAGAGTGCATAGACAATGCAGGGAGACTGCAAGGAAAGTTCAGGGAGACTGCAGAGAAAGTGCAAGGAGATAATAGGGAGAGTACATGGAGAGTGCCGGAAGAGTGAAAGGAGATCGCAGGGAGACTGAAGTTTTATTAACTTATCAGTTTTATATTCCTACATCAGCCATAAACTATGATATGAAATTTAATACCAATAGGATGGACGCTTTTATTATTCTGGTTCCAGCATGCCAACCAATACTATCCAGTCTGTAGCTCTTAGGGGGGCCAGGTTTTAATGATGACTATCCTCATCTCTTACTGGCTTTACTTCTCCCAAATCATGCTTCTTGGTCTCCATTTCCTAGAAAGTCAGCGAGATGCAGAGGAAGGAGGAGCTGGATGTTCCTGATGACAAATTCTCATTGATATTACATGATGTGGAAAAGGAGGAAAAGCAGATGGCAGAAGAAGGGCTCCCACCTGTAGGGCAGGAGAGCGCTGGGGGGAGAAGTGGGTATGCCAGAGCTGATTAATATTCTATGTTTTCTGTCCAATAACCTGCAGTAGATTGCAGGCCAGAACAACAATAATCTGTGTATTGTCCCCCCACCTAACTAGCCAAACCCCATACCAGTAACTGCCCCTGTGTAAAGATGCTGCGCAGCCAACAATGAAGAAAGGCTATACAGTGCGGTCTTCATTATTAAATGAAAGGCAACTGCAGGTTAACATGCTACGCGGTTCTATAGTGCAACATGGTGTCACAACCAGACAGCTGAGAAGCTCTGACAGAGGCCTTTCAGAACCTCCCCCTTGAGTTTCTTTGTTGTGGTATTCAGTTACTTATCTCGTTAGTCTCTCTCAGCTGTCATGTGTTGGACTAATTGCTTCCCTTTAAATGCCTCCCCAGAATGCTTTTCTGGGCGGCTTATATTTCTTCCTGGAGTGTGTGTGCATGCCCATCTGGTTCTCCTCTCCTCTTCAAAGTTAAGTGTTAAATTGTTATCTGTTATTTTCTGTTTGTTGGATCCCAGGTGACCCTGACTCCCTCCGTGTCTGGTGTAGGGAGCTGGTGGTCGTGTCCCCTCACTATGGTAGGGTGCTCAGGGCTTATATAATCAAGGTACGTGGATATGCATACCTCCACCATTCGGATCTATGCATAGGCTGAGCAGCCAGGGAAAGTGCCAGGTCTTCTACAGGGGTCTCCCTTTTGTTCCTTAGCTTTTGGATCCAGTGAGTCGTTTATACATGTTGTTTTGCCTTGTTTCCTGTACACATTCCGTGACATTATGAGCCGCCCAAACCGTCTCAAGCATGGATCCGGTTTCACTTTTGGCTGAACGCTTCCAGGGTCTTTCATTGGAGGTAGCTGACCTCCGTAAGACTTTTTCTCAGCTTCAAGTGACCGTTTCAGCTTGCGTTCATGGAGTTTGTTCTGAGCCTAAGATCTCGCTCCCGGATACGTTCTCCGGGGATAGTGAGAATTTTGTGCGTTTTAGAGAGGCTTGCAAACTCCATTTTCGCCTTCTTCCCCTTTCCTCTGGAGATGAGGAACGGAGGGTGGGGATCATTATATCGCTGCTCAGAGGTAACGCTCAGTCCTGGGCCTTTTCGCTGCCGGAGGGGGCACGGCCTCTCCGTTCAGTGGATGAATTCTTTTTAGCCCTGGGTCAGATATATGATGATCCGGATCGTATTGCTCTGGCGGAGTCTAGACTACGTCTATTATGCCAGGGTAAACAATCCGCAGAAATATACTGCTCAGAATTTCGGAGATGGGCAGCTGATACTGGTTGGAATGATGCTGCACTCCGAAGTCAATTTTGCCATGGTCTTTCAGAGGGATTGAAAGATGCATTTGCCTTTCATGAAAGGCCTATTTCTTTGGACTCTGCTATGTCTCAGGCCGTTCGTATTGACAGGCGTCTTAGAGAGAGAGGAGAGATCTCTCCTTCCTGTCATACTCGGTCCCAGGACTGTGCAGCGGTCCCATTCTGTGCGCAGGGGTCTCAGTCGCCGTCAGCCCCTTCTGAGCAGGAGCCCATGCAGCTGGGGTTGATTGCTTCTGACAATAGAAGATTCAGCCCGCATGGGACGGTTTGTTTTTGTTGTGGAGGTATTAATCATTTGGCAAATATTTGTCCCTCTAGGAGATTCAGGCAGTTCTCTGGGTATAATAAAGAAACAAAGAGGAAAAAATCTTTTAAAAATGTTCCGTCTGTTACTATTGGCGGGGTTGAGGCGGAAATTGAAGGTTTTCCGTTTGCTTGTAGTTCCCGTTTTGTCCTGCCGGCTAGGGTGGCGCTAGAGAGCAAGAACATTTTTTGTGAGATTTTTGTGGATAGTGGAGCAGCGGTCAATCTCATTGATAATCAATTTGCGATAACTCATGGTTTCCAGGTGTGCACTTTGAGAAAGGATATTCCTGTTTTTGCTATCGATTCCGCTCCACTTTCTCAGAAATCATTAAAGGGCATAGTTCACAATATCCGTTTAATTGTGAGTGATGCTCATGTTGAGGATGTGTCATGTTTCGTCCTTAGCGGTTTGCCCACCCCGCTGGTGTTGGGGCTGCCCTGGCTCACTAAGCATAACCCCACCATTGATTGGCAAGCGAAGCAAATAAATGGTTGGAGTGACTTTTGCAGAGAGAATTGCCTCATGACATCTGTTTCTGAGGTTGCTACTAAGACTGTACCATCTTTTCTCTCTGAATTTTCGGATGTCTTCTCTGAGAGTGGAGTTCAGGATTTGCCCCCGCACAGGGAGTACGATTGCCCTATTAATCTCATCCCTGGCGCCAAGCTGCCTAAATCACGTTTATACAATCTTTCCCAACCTGAGAAGATCGCTATGCGTGCTTATATCTCTGAGAGTCTGAGAAAGGGACACATACGACCCTCGAAGTCACCTGTTGCCGCTGGTTTTTTCTTTGTTAAGAAAAAAGATGGTTCTTTAAGACCTTGTCTGGATTTCAGGGAGCTGAACAGTATCACAATTCGTGACCCTTATCCGCTTCCTCTGATCCCGGACCTATTTAACCAGGTTGTTGGGACTAAAGTCTTTTCCAAATTAGATCTAAGAGGGGCATACAACCTGGTCAGGGTCAGAGAAGGGGACGAATGGAAGACGGCCTTCAATACCCCTGAGGGCCATTTTGAAAATTTGGTTATGCCTTTTGGTTTGATGAATGCCCCAGCCGTTTTTCAGCATTTTGTGAACAGCATTTTTTATCATTTGATGGGAAAATTTGTATTGGTGTATTTGGATGACATTTTGATTTTTTTCTCCCGATTTCAAAACTCATAAGGAACATTTACGTCAGGTCTTGCTCATCCTGCGGGAGAATAAATTATATGCGAAACTGGAGAAATGTGTGTTTGCGGTTCCAGAAATTCAATTTCTGGGGTTTCTTCTCTCCGCTTCTGGTTTTCGCATGGACCCCGAGAAGGTCCGCGCTGTGCTTGAGTGGGAGCTTCCTGAGAATCAAAAGGCGCTGATGCGTTTTTTGGACTTTGCCAATTATTACAGGAAGTTCATTTTGAATTATTCTTCTATTGTTAAACCACTCACTGATATGACCAGAAAGGGGGTAGATTTTTCTTCTTGGTCAGTAGAGGCGCGTAAGGCTTTTTCTGAAATCAAGGAGAGTTTTGCTTCCGCTCCCATCTTGGTGCAACCTGATGTTTCTTTACCCTTCATAGTTGAGGTTGATGCTTCTGAGGTGGGTGTGGGGGCGGTCTTGTCTCAGGGTTCCTCTCCTGCCAATTGGCGACCGTGTGCCTTTTTCTCAAGAAAACTCTCCTCCGCAGAGAGAAATTACGATGTGGGAGATAGGGAATTGTTGGCCATCAAGTTGGCTTTTGAGGAATGGCGCCATTGGCTAGAGGGAGCCAGAAACCCTATTACCGTATTTACTGACCATAAAAATCTGGCTTACTTGGAGTCAGCCAAGCGTCTGAACCCGAGACAGGCCAGATGGTCTTTGTTCTTTTCTAGGTTTAATTTTGTTGTCACGTTTCGCCCTGGAGTTAAGAATGTGAAGGCAGATGCCTTGTCACGTTGTTTTCCGGGAGGCGGGAATTTTGAAGACCCGGGTCCCATTTTGGCTGAAGGTGTGGTGGTCTCGGCTCTTTTTCCTGAATTGGAGGCAGAGGTGCAGGCAGCCCAGTCAGAGGCTCCTGATCTTTGTCTTCCTGGGAGGTTGTTTGTGCCTCTCGCTTTAAGACACAAGATTTTTAAAGAACACCACGATACGGTCCTTGCTGGGCACCCCGGGGTAAGAGCCACACTGGATCTCATCGCTCGGAGATTCTGGTGGCCTGCGCTTCGTAAGTCGGTTGAGGGTTTTGTGGCAGCCTGCGAGACTTGCGCTCGTGCTAAAGTCCCTCATTCACGGCCATCGGGTACTCTCCTTCCCTTACCCATTCCTTCCCGTCCTTGGACACATCTGTCCATGGACTTTATCACGGACCTGCCTCGTTCCTCGGGGAAGACTGTGATTCTGGTGGTGGTGGACCGTTTTAGCAAAATGGTGCATTTCATCCCTTTTCCTGGTTTGCCCAATGCTAAGACGCTGGCGCAGGCATTTATTGATCACATTGTCAAATTGCACGGTATTCCTTCAGACATAGTCTCTGATAGGGGCACGCAGTTTGTTTCCAGATTCTGGAAGGCTTTCTGTTCTCGCTTGGGGGTTCGGTTGTCATTCTCTTCTGCTTTCCACCCGCAGTCGAATGGTCAGACGGAGCGCGTCAATCAGAATCTGGAGACATATCTGCGCTGTTTTGTGGCGGAGAATCAAGAGGATTGGTGTTCTTTTTTGTCCCTTGCTGAGTTTGCTTTAAATAACCGTCGTCAGGAGTCCTCTGATAAGTCACCATTTTTTGGTGCATATGGGTTTCATCCGCATTTTGGGACTTTCTCGGGAGAGGGGTCTTCTGGTTTACCTGATGAGGACAGATTCTCCTCGTCTTTGTCATCTATTTGGCAAAAGATTCAAGATAATCTAAAGAGCATGAGTGAGAGATATAAGCGTGTGGCAGATAAGAGACTAGTGCTTGGTCCGGACCTGAATGTTGGTGATCTGGTGTGGTTGTCTACCAAGAATATCAAATTGAAGGTTCCCTCCTGGAAGTTGGGTCCTAGGTTTATTGGGCCTTACAAAATCCTGTCTGTCATCAATCCTGTTGCATACCGTCTTGATCTTCCTCAGGCTTGGAAGATCCATAATGTTTTTCATAAGTCCTTATTGAAACCTTATGTTCAACCCATTGTACCCTCGCCTTTGCCTCCTCCTCCGATTATGGTTGATGGGAATCTTGAATTTCAGGTCTCTAGAATTGTGGATTCTCGTCTTGTCCGCGGTTCTCTTCAGTACCTTGTTCATTGGGAGGGGTATGGTCCTGAGGAGAGGATGTGGGTCCCAGTGACGGACATTAAGGCCTCTCGTCTCATCAGGGCTTTCCATAGGTCCCATCCTGAGAAGGTGGGTTCTGAGTGTCCGGAGTCCACTCGTAGAGGGAGGGGTACTGTCACAACCAGACAGCTGAGAAGCTCTGACAGAGGCCTTTCAGAACCTCCCCCTTGAGTTTCTTTGTTGTGGTATTCAGTTACTTATCTCGTTAGTCTCTCTCAGCTGTCATGGGTTGGACTAATTGCTTCCCTTTAAATGCCTCCCCAGAATGCTTTTCTGGGCGGCTTATATTTCTTCCTGGAGTATGTGTGCATGCCCATCTGGTTCTCCTCTCCTCTACAAAGTTAAGGGTTAAATTGTTATCTGTTATTTTCTGTTTGTTGGATCCCAGGTGACCCTGACTCCCTCCGTGTCTGGTGTAGGGAGCCGGTGGTTGTGTCCCCTCACTATGGTAGGGTGCTCAGGGCTTATATAGTCAAGGTACGTGTTTATGCATACCTCCACCATTCGGATCTATGCATAGGCTGAGCAGCCAGGGAAAGTGCCAGGTCTTCTACAGGGGTCTCCCTTTTGTTCCTTAGCTTTTGGATCCAGCGAGTCATTTATGCATGTTGTTTTGCATTGTTTCCTGTACACATTCCGTGACACATGGCCGCAACTCGCCGGCAGCATGGCCGCTCTTTGTTGCCATACCCTAAGGCAGAGTGGCCTGGGTATACCTGATTTATAGCAATTTGTGATGAATAATTTTGGAACAAATTTAATTTCTTGGTGAACTTCAGTGAAGTTGCCAAATCAAATTTTTCATAATTCTAGTGGTGGATGTATATAGCTGTAATCTCCTGAACTCTTTCTATTGGTGGCTGTATATATCTATATGTAGTAATCTCCTGAGCTCCCTCTAGTGGTGGATGTATATTTCTGTATGCAATAATCTCCTGAGCTCCCTCTAGTGGTGGCTGTATATATCTGTATGTAGTAATCTCCTGATCTCCTTCTAGTGGTGGATGTATATATCTGTATGCAGTAATCTCCTGAGCTCCCCCTAGTGCTGGCTGTATATACCTGTATGTAGTAATCTCCTGAGCTCCCTCTAGTGGTGGCTGTATATATCTGTGTGCAGTAATCTCCTAAGCTCCCTCTAGTAGTGGCTGTATATATCTGTATGTAACAATCTGAGCTCCCTCTAGTGGTGGTTGTATATATCTGTATGTAGTAATCTCCTGAGCTCCCTCTAGTGGTGGCTGTATATATCTGTATGCAGTAATCTCCTGAGCTCCCTCTATTGCTGGCTGTATATATCTGCATGCAGTAATCTCCTGAGCTCCCTCTAGTGGCGGCTGTATATATTTGTATGTAGTAATCTCCTGAGCTCCCTCTAGTGGTGGCTGTATAATCTGTATGTAGTAATCTCCTGAGCTCCCTCTAGTGGTGACTGTATAATCTGTATGTAGTAATCTCCTGAGCTCCCACTAGTGGTGGCTGTATATAGCTATATGTAGTAATCTCCTGAACTCCCTCTATTGGTGACAGTATATATCTGTATGGAGTAATGTCCTGTGTCTGTCATGGCTGTGGATGGGGAAAACCCTCAGCCGTGCGATGCCCGAAGATGTTAAGCGCTGCCTGGCCAGGACGACAGTATTAGGGAGCAGGTCACCTCCTATCGCGGCCCTAAACTGACCCTGACTCCTAACCATATGAGTCAACCCTGAAGGTGGGAGGACTCATACACCGGATGCCTTGGGGTCCCTGCTATCCCTCAGGATTAGCCTGGAACAAGGAGCAGGGTAAGACGACCTGTTCTTCCTAAGCACGGAGGAACAGGAGTCTCACTAGCCAAGCTGCAAAGGGAAGAGAACATAAACGGCCTATGGATATGGCAGGAGGATGAAAAGCACTTCCACACCTACCTGCCACAGACACACAGACTGGATCCAGTGTAATACAGCAAGTGTCCACACCCAAACACCAGTGGACACAGTACACACACAAACACACAGGAACCCAGATCCATAGGTGCATAACATCACAAAGGAAAACATCAATAGAACATCGTGTATAAAAATATATAACAATAATTTTATGACCACAAGGGTGGCCCCCACTGGCAGGTGGAATTACCAGGAGGGTGTCTCCAGCAAAGCATGGCTGAAGAACCCCTCAGCTACTGAACTCCAAAGAGGCTTTATAGCCCAAAGTGGTCACACCCACACAGACACACAAGGAGAGGGAATTAACCCTTCCAACACTTACAGGGAGTGAAACCACTTAAAGGGGAAGTGTCCAAATGCACATCACACTGCGGCTGTTACCGCTGGCAACGACATGGGTGGCAACCATGTCCTGGGAGTCAGCCAGAAGGCCGAGACACTGCCACCACATGTACATCATACCAAACGTTGCCACGGGCAGCCACAGTAAAGGGAAGTGTCACAGTGCACACCTAACATAAGACCAAGTGCACACCAGACATACAAAGTGCATAACATACACACACACACCTAACAGAGAGGTTGCTAGGTGTAACCGCATGCCATTGCAGCAAGCTGCCTAGCACCAGCTCAGGCTGCTATACTGCGACAATACAACACTTGTTGCCCGCGGCAACCACAAGTGAGGCAGCACACTAGCGGCCCTCACCTGTGGTTGAACAACCAAACCAAAACCGCAGGCAACCGCATGCGGATCAGGAGTCACGACAGTGACCATGGCCGTGACAGTGTCTCCCCTAGGGGTGGTTGTATATATCTGTATATAGTAATCTCCTGAGCTCCCTCTAGTGGTGGCTGTATATATATGTATGTAGTAATCTCCTGAGCTCCCTCTAGTGGTGGCTGTATATATCTGTATGTAGTAATCTCCTGAGCTCCCTCTAGTGGTGGCTGTATATATCTGTATATAGTAATCTCCTGAGCGCCCCCTAGTGGTGGCTGTATATATCTGTATGTAGTAATCTCTTGAGCTCCCTCTAGTGGTGGCTGTATATATCTGTATGTAGTAATCTCCTGAGCTCCCTCTAGTGGTGGCTGTATATATCTGTATGTAGTAATCTCTTGAGCTCCCTCTATTAGTTTAAATAATAATAAAAACAGCCTCAAAAAGTACTTTGCCTAATAGCGTCGCAGGTCCCAGTGGTGAAGTGGGTGCAGTTCACACAGGTAAATGCGTTTCTTTTTGTTGGACCGCGCTGTCTCAGGAGTAGCATAAATTCCACATTTTAAACCAGTCAAATAATCGCGGACATAGGAAAGAAAACAGGCCAATCGAATCCTTTCCTCCTCTCCCTTCCAGGCTTCTATGGAACACCAAGAATGCAGCCAATATTGAAGTACCATCACATGAATTGGAGTAAAACCGGCTTTATTATACTCACAATATACAGGTAAAAACAAGCAATGTACAAAGGATCAATCACCCAGGTACATTGCTCGTTTTTACCTGTATATTGTGAGCATAATAAAACCGGTTTTACTCCAATTCATTTGACGGTACTTCACTATTGGCTGCATTCTTGGTGTTCCATAGAAGCCTGGAAGGGAGAGGAGAAAAGGTTTCGACTGGCCTGTTTGCTTTCCCTCTAGTGGTGGCTGTATACATCTGTATGTAGTAATCTCCTGAGCTCCCTCTAGTGGTGGCTGTATAAATCTGTATGTAGTAATCTCATGAGCTCCCTCTAGTGGTGGTGGTATATAGCTGTATGTAGTAATCTCCTGAGCTCCCTCTAGTGGTGGCTGTATATATCTGTATGTAGTAATCTCCTGAGCTCCCTCTAGTGGTGGCTGTATATATCTGTATGTAGTAATCTTTTGAGTTCCCTCTAGTGGTGGCTGTATATATATCTGTATGTAGTAATCTTTTCAGCTCCCTCTAGTGGTGGCTGTATATTTCTGCATGTAGTAATCGCTTAAGCTCCCCCTATTGGTGGCTGTATATATCTTTATGTAATATGTTCCTATTCTCCACCTAGAGTTGGATCGTTATATTTGTATGTAATAATCTCGTAAGCATCCCCCTGTGGTGGTTGTATATAACTGTATTTGATAACTCCTGACCTCCCTCTAGTGGTAGATGTATATAGCTGTATGTAGTAATCTCCTGAGCTCCCTCTAGTGGTGTTCTATATATCTGTACGTAGTAATCTCCTGAGTTCCCCCAAGTGGTGGCTGTATATATCTATATGTAGTAATCTCCTGAGCTCCCTCTAGTGGTGCTCTATATATGTGTATGTAGTAATCTCCTGAGTTCCCTCTAGTGGTGGCTGTATATATCTATAAGTAGTAATCTCCTGAGCTCCCTCTAGTGGTGCTCTATATATCTGTATGTAGTAATCTCCTGAGTTCCCTCTAGTGGTGGCTGTATATATCTATATGTAGTAATCTCCTGAGCTCCCTCTAGTGGTGCTCTATATATCTGTATGTAGTAATCTCCTGAGTTCCCTCTAGTGGTGGCTGTATATATCTATATGTAGTAATCTCCTTAGCTCCCTCTTTTGGTGCTCTATATATCTGTATGTAATAATCTCCTGAGCTCCCCCTAGTGGTGGCTGTATAGATCTGTATTTAGTAACTCCTGATCTCCCTTTAGTACTGACTACTAGTGGCTGTATGTATCTGTAGGCAGTGAGCTCCTAATCCCCCATCCCCCTTCCCGTATATATATATATATATATATATATATATATATATTATATACAGTACAGACCAAAAGTTTGGACACACCTTCTCATTCAGACTATGAAAATTGTAGATTCACACTAAAGGTATCAAAACTATGAATAAACACATGTGGAAAAGTGTGAAACAACTGAAAATATGTCATATTCTAGGTTCTTCAAAGTGGCCACCTTTTGCTTTCATTGCTGCTTTGCACACTCTTGGAATTTTCTTGATGAGCTTCAAGAGGTAGTCACCTGAAATGGTTTTCACTGCACAGGTGTGCCCTGTCAGGTTTAATAAGTAGGATTTCTTGCCTTATAAATGGGGTTGGGACCATCAGTTGCGCTGTGGAGAAGTCAGGTGGATACACAGACCAAAAGTTTGGACACACCTTCTCATTCAAAGAGTTTTCTTTATTTTCATGACTATGAAAATTGTAGATTCACACTGAAGGCATCAAAACTATGAATCAACACATGTGGAATTATATACATAACAAAAAAGTGTGAAACAACTGAAAATATGTCATATTCTAGGTTCTTCAAAGTAGCCACCTTTTGCTTTGATTACTGCTTTGCACACTCTTGGCATTCTCTTGATGAGCTTCAAGAGATAGTCACCTGAAATGGTCTTCCAACAGTCTTGAAGGAGTTCCCAGAGATGCTTAGCACTTGTTGGCCCTTTTGCCTTCACTCTGCGGTCCAGCTCACCCCAAACCATCTCTATTTGGTTCAGGTCCGGTGACTGTGGAGGCCAGGTCATCTGGCGCAGCACCCCATCACTCTCCTTCATGGTCAAATAGCCCTTACACAGCCTGGAGGTGTGTTTGGGGTCATTGTCCTGTTGAAAAATAAATGATGGTCCAACTAAACGCAAACAGGATGGAATAGCATGTCGCTGCAAGATGCTGTGGTAGCCATGCTGGTTCAGTATGCCTTCAATTTTGAATAAATCCCCAACAGTGTCACCAGCAATGCACCCCCACACCATCACACCTCCTCCTCCATGCTTCGCGGTGGGAACCAGGCATGTAGAGTCCATCCGTTCACCTTTTCTGCATCGCACAAAGACACGGTGGTTGGAACCAAAGCTCTCAAATTTGGACTCATCAGACCAAAGCACAGATTTCCACTGGTCTAATGTCCATTCATTGTGTTCTTTAGCCCAAACAAGTCTCTTCTGCTTGTTGCCTGTCCTTAGCAGTGGTTTCCTAGCAGATATTCTACCATGAAGGCCTGATTCGCACAGTCTCCTCTTAACAGTTGTTCTAGAGATGTGTCTGCTGCTAGAACTCTGTGTGACATTGACCTGGTCTCTAATCTGAGCTGCTGTTAACCTGCGATTTCTGAGGCTGGTGACTCGGATGAACTTCTCCTCCGCAGCAGAGGTGACTCTTGGTCTTCCTTTCCTTGGGCGGTCCGCATGTGAGCCAGTTTCTTTGTAGCGATTGATGGTTTTTGTGACTGCACTTGGGGACACTTTCAAAGTTTCCCCAATTTTTCGGACTGACTGACCTTCATTTCTTAAAGTAATGATGGCCACTCGTTTTTCTTTACTGAGCTGCTTTTTTCTTGCCATAGCACAAATTCTAACAGTCTATTCAGTAGGACTATCAGCTGTGTATCCACCTGACTTCTCCACAACGCAACTGATGGTCCCAACCCCATTTATAAGGCAAGAAATCCCAATTATTAAACCTGACAGGGCACACCTGTGAAGTGAAGACCATTTCAGGTGACTACCTCTTGAAGCTTATCAAGAGAATGCCAAGAGTGTGCAAAGCAGTAATCAAAGCAAAAGGTGTCTTCTTTGAAGAACCTAGAATATGACATATTTTCAGTTGTTTCACACTTTTTTGTTATGTATATAATTCCACATGTTTTAATTCATAGTTTTGATGCCTTCAGTGTGAATCTACAATTTTCATAGTCATGAAAATAAAGAAAACTCTTTGAATGAGAAGGTGTGTCCAAACTTTTGGTCTGTACTGTATATTAAGGTGGCATATAAAAGGCACTGTATATTTTAAAGGGGGCACATAAGAGGCACAATATACAGGCAGTATATATAAAGGGCACAGAGCTTCACAAAGTGTGTGGCACCCTCTTAGGAGGTGCCAAGAATGTGGCACTACATGCAGAGGGCACACAGCATGTGCCATTTCATTTTCAAGGGGCATAGTAGTGTGCCATGACTATTCAGGGCACAGCGTGTGGCACTAACAGGAGTTGTTAAAGCGAGAAGCTGAAGACATTGCAGCGGCAAACTCTGTAGAGGCCGGGAGAAGTCATCATGGTGGTCTGAAACAGAAGGTAGGGAAGAACTCGGGAGGAGAAGTCGGCTGTAAGTTACTAAACGGAAATGTTTATTCTGCTGCTGACTGTATCTGATGAGTGCTGTAGTCACCTGGATGGTCTACAGCTGATGATGGGTGGTAGCTAAAGATGTCGCGAACATAAAATTTTCCATTCGCGAATTTTCGCAAATGTTCGCGAACCGGGCGAACCGCCATTGACTTCAATGGGCAGGCGAATTTTAAAACCCACAGGGACTCTTTCTGGCCACAATAGTGATGGAAAAGTTGTTTCAAGCGGACTAACACCTGGACTGTGGCATGCCGGAGGGGGATTCATGGCAAAACTCCCATGGAAAATTACATAGTTGACGCAGAGTTGGATTTTAATCTATAAAGGGCATAAATCATCTAACAATCCAATTTTTTTTTTTAACAACGTGGTTTAAAACATCCAGTGTGTGTATACGATCAGGTATGATGTTGTATGGATCAGGTAGTGTAAGGGTTACACCCGCTTCACAGACATTGACAGACCAAACTCCCCTTTTAATGCACCGCAAACAGTCCATTTGCCCAACCGCAAGCTCCCCATTGCACGAGGTTGGATACCAAGCTAGCCATGTCCCGTTGATGTCATTGAAGGTTTCTTCCTCCACCAGCCACGTACAACACCAAGGGTCCCGGAAAAGTGAATTTAATTGATTTTTTGAATGGGGAGATGGTTAAAAAAACGCTGGCTCCCTCCCCTTTGTTTGAATCCACGGTCACTGCGTCTGCGCCGTGCAATTTACTGTCACACCCAATATGAGTGGTATTTTCTGTAGTTCTCTTCTCATCAGTTTAATCCCTGTTACGTCCCATATCAGGGATTGCCTTTTGTGAAAAAAAATTTAGCCCGGGTATCTTCGACTGCCTTCACAGTGACAGACCAAACTCTGATACACCAAACTGAATTGATTTTATGAACCGGGAGATGGAAAAAGCAGCTTGGTCGGTCCTCTTACTCCCAAGTTGGGGCACTGCGCGTGCACGGAGCAATGTGCTGTGACACCCTATATGAGTGGTGTCTTAACTAGTACTATTCCTATCAGTTTAATCCCTGTTACGTCCCCTATCCGGGGACGTGTGTCGAATTGATTAACCATTGTCGAATTAACAAACCATTACGACATCCTGGAATAATTTAGTTCTGAGCTTTGTACTTGATTTGTATTGGAATTGTTGGGGATTTTTTAAATTGTCTGCATTATTTCTAAAAAAATATTAAGAGACTTTATTATGATTTTTTTATTTTATGTATTAAAAACCCACCCATACAACTTAAAAAAAGATAAATTAAATTTTTTATTTTTTTCTATGAAAAAACATCCAGCCGTCCCGATCGCTTTTAGTCTGATCATAATGAAGCAACGGCCTTATCATCTGGGGTGTGGAAACATTGCCAACACACTCATAGAGGTGATGATCACTTCATTGTGATACGCAAGCCCCTTCACCACAACAAGGTACCGATCACGAAGGGGAATTGACACTTGTATGTGCCTTTTTTTGTTTTGTTTTTGCAGCCACAGTGCAGCACCAGAGGCCAGAAAAATTAGGCATGTACACATGCCTGAAAAATAATGTTATTGTTGCAGCCGTTGTTGTAGCAGCGGCCGGAAAAATTTATGTTTTCAAGGCAGAAAGGTGACTAAAACATTGCAGCTTGAACCCTAGTTGGTGGCGGAGAATTCACAAAAGTCATCCGGTATGCAGACATTAAATACAGCAGCGTGGGGACCATTTTGAGGCCAAGGCATGTCATAAGGCCTTTTGTTAGTTAAACGTATCCCCCACTGTCAGTCCCTTCAGGATCCATGCCTCATTCATCTTAATGAAGGTGAGGTAATCCACACTTTTTTGACCGAGGCAACTTTTTTTGTCAGTGACAATGCCTCCTGCTGCACTGAAGGTCCTTTCTGACAGGACACTTGAAGCGGGGCAGGCCAGAAGTTCTATCGCAAACTGGGATAGCTCAGGCCACAGGTCAAGCCTGCACACCCAGTAGTCAAGGGGTTCATCGCTCCTCAGAGTGTCGATATCTGCAGTTAAGGCGAGGTAGTCTGCCACCTGTCGGTCGAGTCGTTATCTAAGGCTGGATCCCAAAGGGCTGTGGCGATGTGTAGGACTGAAATAGCTCTGCATGTCCTCTCTCAACAACACATCTGTAAAGCGTCCTGTCCTTGCCACAGTAGTCGCGGTAGGAGGAGGATTACTTTCACCTCTTCCCCAGTTAGATTCCCGTTGTGCTGTGACATCCCCCTTATAAGCTGTGTAAAGCATATTTTTTTGTTTGGTTTTGAACTGCTGCATCCTTTCTGACTTCCGATAATTTGGTAACATTTCCGCCACTTTCTGCTTATACCGGGGATCTAGTAGCGTGTCCTCCCAGTACAGGTCGTTCTCCTTTATCCTTTTTATACGAGGGTCCCTCAACAGACATGACAGCATGAAAGACCCCATTTGCACAAGGTTGGATGCCGAGCTACTCATTTCCTGTTCCTCCTCCTCACTGATGTCATTGACGGTCTGTTCTTCCCCCCAGCCATGGGTCCCATATAGGTGACAACAACGAGCACCCTGGGATGCCTGCTGTGGTTGGTCTTCCTCCTCCTCAAAGCCACATTCCTCCTCTGACTCCTCTTCCTCAGACTCCTCTTGCAGCATTGCCGCAGGTCCGGCAAGTGATGATGACTAGGCTGTTTCTGGTGGTGATGGTGACCACAACTCTTCCTCTTCACGCTCATCTACAGCCTGATCCAGCACTCTTCGCAGGGCACGCTCCAGGAAGAAAACAAATGGGATTAGGTCGCTGATGGTGCCTTCGGTGCGACTGACTAGGTTTGTCACCTCCTCAAAAGGACGCATCAGCCTACAGGCATTTCGCATGATCGTCCAGTAACGAGGCAAAAAAATTCCCAGCTCCGCACAGGCTGTCCTGGCACCCCGGTCATACAAATACTCGTTGACGGCTTTTTCTTGTTGGAGCAGGCGGTCGAACATTAGGAGTGTTGAATTCCAACATGTCAGGCTGTCGCAAATCAAGTGCCTCACTGGCATGTTGTTTCGGCTCTGAATGTCTGCAAAGTGCGCCATGGCCGTGTAGGAACGCCTGAAATGGCCACACACCTTCCTGGCCTGCTTGAGGACGTCCTGTAAGCCTGGGTACTTAGACACAAAGCATTGTACGATGAGATTCAACACATGTGCCATGCACGGCACATGTGACAACTTGCCCAAATTCAATGCCGCCAACAAATTGCTTCCATTATCACACACCACTTTGCCGATCTCCAGTTGGTGCAGGGTCAGCCACTGATCCACCTGTGCGTTCAGGGCGGACAGGAGTGCTGGTCCGGTGTGACTGTCTGCTTTCAGGCAAGTCAACCCCAAGACAGCGTGACACTGTCGTATCCGGGATGTGGAATAGCCCCTGGGGAGCTGGGGGGGTTCAGTTGATGTGCAGCCAGACGCCGCAGCAGAAGCGGACTCAGCCGAGGAGGTTATGGAAGAGGATGGAGTAGGAGGAGTAGAGGAGGTGGCAGTAGGCCTGCCTGCAAGTCGTGGCGGTGTCACCAACTCCGCTGCAGAGCCACGCATTTCATGCTTGGCAGCCGTCAGCAGGTTGACCCAATGCGCAGTGTAGGTGATATACCTGCCCTGACCATGCTTTGCAGACCAGGTATCAGTGGTCAGATGGACCCTTGCCCCAACACTGTATGCCAGAGATGCCATAACTTCCTTTTCAATCACCGAGTAGAGGTTTGGGATTGCCTTATTTGAAAAAAAAGAATTGTCCGGGTACCTTCCACTGCGGTGTCCCAATAGCTACAATTTTTTTGAAGGCCTCAGACTCCACCAGCTGTATGGTAAAAGCTGGCGGGCTAAGAGTTCCGTCAAGCCAGCTGTCAGATGGCGGGCAAGGGGGTGACTCTGTGACATTGGCTTCTTACGCTCAAACATTTCCTTAACAGACACCTGACTGTGGGCAGATGAGATGGAACTGCTCAAGGTGAGAGGCGGAGTGGCGGATGGTTGAGAGGGGGCAAGGAGGACAGCAGTGGTTGACGTGGCTGAAGATGCTGGACCAGGAGGAGGATGGTGGCTTTGAGTTTGTGTGCTGCTTGTACTCATGTGTTGATCCCATTGGCGTTTGTGATGTGCGATCATGTGCCTTCGCAAAGCAGTTGTACCTAGGTGGGTGTTTGACTTCCCACGACTCAGTTTCTTTTGGCACAGGTTGCAAATGGCATCGCTGTTGTCAGAGGCAGACACACAAAAAAAAAGCCACACTGCTGAGCTTTGCAATGACGGCATTCTGGTGGTGGCAACAGGATGCGTTGATTGGCGTGCTGTCTGGCTGACCCCGGGTGCCGATACATGCTGTCTGACTGTGCCACTAGCTCCTTGCGACGACCTCCCCCTGCTTCCAACTCGTCTCCTCCTTCTCTCTGTCTCCCTTTCTGAACTTTCCCCCTCTTCTTCTTCTCTTCGAGCAGGCACCCACGTGGCATCCACGGACACATCGTCATCATCAACCGCTTCACTTGTATCTGACATCTCAGCAAAGGAAGCAGCAGCGGGTACAACATCATCATCACACTGTACGTCCATGTGTGTAATGCTGCCTGACTGAGACATATCCCTGTTATCTACATCCTCTGGCAATAATGGTTGTGCATCACTAATTACATCCAACTGATGTGTAAATAACTCCTCTGACGGATCAAGTGAAGCGGCTGTGGTGGTTGTGGTGGTGGCGGCGGTGGGCGGGAGAGCGGTGACCAAAGCTGAGCTGGAGGAGGATGGTGCGTCAAGGTTCTTAGCGGAAGCTGTTGAAGATTGGGTGTCCTGTGTAAGCCAGTCAACTATTTTTTGGGTTCAGGGTACGTGGCCTCTGAACACTGGGCATTATTCCAGGGCCAGTGGAAATCACAGCAGCACGAACACGACGGCCCCTGCGGCGTGGCCTGCCTCTGCCTGTCATTTTTTATTAGATAAGTGTTAATATGCGTGCAAGGTACTGTGCCACCCTATATAAGTGGTGGGCAGTGGGCACAGTACAGTCTGTGTGGGCCTGACACACACGGGCTTGCAAATGTGATTAGATCAAAGAAAAATATTAAATATAATTGTTTTTTATCTGCGAGGTATTTTCTGTCACACCCTGTATGAATGGTGCACACAGCGCTGTCTGTGACTGAGCCTGCAGCCTCTCACACACGGGCAGCCAGGCAACTGCAATATATATATGGAAAGAAAAAAAAAAAAGAGCACACTGATGTACCAGCCCTGAAAAGGGCTTTTTGGGGTGCTGTCTGGACGCTGTCCTTACAGCAGATGAGCCTGTGGACACAGAACACTGCCCTAGCTAACGCTTTCCCTACTGAATCAGCAGCAGCAGCCGCAGCACTGTCCCTCCTCTCACTGAGAATGCAGCTTCCGAATGAATTTAAAATGGATGCTGTCCAGGAGGTGGGAGGGTCTGGGAGGGAGGGTCTGCTGCTGATTGGCTGGAATGTGTCTGCTGACTGTGAGGTACAGGGTCAAAGTTTACTCAATGATGATGTATAGGGGGCGGACCGAACAAGCTATGTTCACCGGGAACTATTCGCGGGCGAATAGTTTGGGACATCACTAGTGGTAGCATTCTGTTTTGTTAAATTAACTCCCAGCATCCCTTTACTACTGTTCAGGCCATACTGGGAGCTGTAGTTTCGCACTGTACATACTTATATGAGAACAGCTAAGCACACGGTATCTGTATTGAGTTCTTTAACCACCTCCGGACCGCCTAACGCAGATGTGCGGTCCGGAGGTGGCAGCGCTGCGCACAGTCACGCATATACGCGTCATCTCGCGAGACGCGAGATGACGCGAATATGCGCGCGCGCATGCGCAGTTCGCGCCGGCATTTCGCACAGCAGTATTTCGTCAGCAACCTGCCAGCCAATGATCGTGGCTGGCAGGTTGCTGATTTTTAAAAAATCCAATCAAAGTGCCAGATATCAGATCATATTAGTAAATATGATCTGATATATGGCTGCCTGCTCCTCTGCTGGTTCTTTTCGTCGGTTGGATCCAGCAGAGGAGCAGGCTTCACAGTGAGTACACCAAACACTACACTATAGCCCCTGATCACCCCCCTGAACCCCAATTAACCCTTTGATCACCCCTTTGATCACCCCTGTCAATCACAAGTGAAAAGAAAAAAGTGATCAGTGCAAACTGTCACTTTTTTTTTTCACTGTTATTGACCGTTAGGTTTTAGGTATAGTTTAGGCCCCTTGGTTAGGTAGTTAGCGATCAGTTAGCGCCCAGCCCACCGCACCGCAGTCCGTTATTCGCTGATTAGCGTATCGCTAATCAGCATTTGTACTTTTATAGTATCTGGAAGTGATCAAAACTGATCACGGTCAGATCTATAATAGTACTAGTGTCACTTTAGTTCGCCCTCCACCCAAAACGCAGTGTTTGCCCGATCAGGCCTGATCGGTCGCCCACACGTGCGTTCGCCCACACCCGCCCCACCGCAGTGACAAAAAAATATTTTTTTTTGATCACTGCACATTCACTTTACACGCACTGCGGCGATAAAAAAATCAGTTTTGATATTTTTTATCAACCGCAGCGGCCTCCGGTACTTCGCTAGCCTCCCCTTTGTAAGACAGGCTTGCTTTTTTTTTCTTGGGTAGTCTCAGGGAATACCCCTAAATTTAGTTGCCCACATGTCTAACAGGGGGTATTCCTCTGAAGAGGCCTACAGGCTTCTGACCCAGTCGGATGAGGAGTGGGAACCCTCATCTGATGAATCCAGCGGGTCAGAATACGAACCTGTAGAAAGCAGTGGCTCTCTGACCCAAAGTTCGGACGAGGAGGCTGAGGTCCCTGATACCACCAGGCGTACCCGGCCCCGTGTCGCTAGACCGCAGGTTGCGCAGGATCCGCTTCAAGAGCAGCAGAGTGGGGCTGGTGCTGTCGGATTACGTGGTGAGGCATACACCAGCAGCCCAGCCCTCCCTGGACCTAGTACCAGCACTGCCGTACAACCTGGTGAAGTAGCGAGCACCAGAAGGGCAGTTGAAGCTGGTACGGTGGCACGTGCAGTAGTGACCCCGTCGCAGCCACCGCAAAGACGTGCCCGTAGAGCCCCTAGAATCCCAGAGGTGCTGGCAAACCCTGATTGGCAGTCCCCAACTTCAGCCGCACCTGTAGTTTTCCCTTTCACTGCCCAGTCTGGAGTTCGGGTTGAGACAGCTCAGATCGGTTCGGCCCTGGGATTTTTTGAGCTGTTCTTGACTGCGGAGCTTTTAGACATAGTTGTGGCCGAAACAAACAGGTATGCCACACAATTTATCACCGCTAACCCGGGAAGCTTTTATGCCCAGCCTTTCCGGTGGAAACCAGTCCAAGTTTCCGAACTTAAAACTTTTCTGGGCCTCCTCCTCAACATGGGCCTGACAAAAAAGCATGAATTGCGGTCATATTGGTCCACGAACCCGATTCATCACATGCCCATGTTCTCTGCTGCCATGTCCAGGGCACGTTTTGAGGCCATCCTGCGTTTCCTGCACTT
This sequence comes from Bufo gargarizans, assembly GCF_014858855.1. Classification (NCBI taxonomy): domain Eukaryota; kingdom Metazoa; phylum Chordata; class Amphibia; order Anura; family Bufonidae; genus Bufo; species Bufo gargarizans. The sequence continues at coordinate 484,937,544 of NC_058084.1, forward strand.
TAGTGACAACACCGCCTCCCGTCCCAGGGGCCACCCTGCTTTTGACCGGCTCCACAAAATTCGGCCCCTCATAGACCATTTCAACCAGAAATTTGCAGATATTTATACCCCAGAGCAAAACATCTGCATAGACGAGTCCCTGATACATTTTACCGGGCGCCTTGGCTTCAAACAATACATCCCAAGCAAGCGCGCCCGGTATGGGGTCAAATTGTATAAGCTCTGTGAAAGGGCCACAGGCTATACCCACAAATTTCGTGTCTATGAGGGAAAAGATCAGACCCTGGAGCCGGTCGGTTGCCCTGACTACCTGGGGAGCAGTGGGAAGACAGTTTGGGACTTGGTGTCACCCTTATTCGGCAAGGGGTACCATCTTTATGTGGACAATTTTTACACAAGTGTGGCCCTCTTTAGGCATTTGTTTCTAGAACGGATTGGCGCCTGTGGTACCGCGCGAACTAGTCGCGCGGGCTTCCCCCAACGGCTCGTTACCACCCGTCTTGCAAGGGGGCAGAGGGCCGCACTGTGTAACGAAGAACTGCTCGCGGTGAAATGGAGAGACAAGCGTGACGTTTACATGCTCTCCTCCATTCACGCAGACACGACAATACAAATTGAGCGAGCAACCCGTGTCATTGAAAAGCCCCTCTCAGTCCACGACTATAACCTCCACATGGGAGGGGTGGACTTCAATGACCAGATGTTGTCTCCGTATTTAGTTTCCCGACGCACCAGACGCTGGTATAAGAAGGTGTCTGTATATTTAATTCAATTGGCTCTGTACAATAGTTTTGTTCTCTACAGTAAGGCTGGGAGAACTGGATCCTTCCTCAAATTTCAGGAAGAGATCATCGAGAACCTCCTGTATCCAGGAGGTTCCGTGGCCCCAACCACCAGTGTAGTTAGCCGTCTACACGAGCGACATTTCCCCAATGTCGTTCCTGGTACCTCAACCCAACAGTCACCCCGAAAAAGATGTCGTGTCTGTAGCAGGAGTGGAATAAGGCGTGACACCCGCTATTTCTGTCCTGACTGTCCGGACCACCCTGCCCTATGCTTTGGAGAGTGTTTCCGGAAGTACCACTCACAGGTACACTATTAGCATAGGGATCATCTCACCAGGACAGGCACACAGGGCTATTAGGGCCCATTCACTCACATGCTGCTGCAAACGTCTCCTTTCACATGGGACAAAGTGCATAACGCACTTCGCCACATCTTTGGGCGATTTGCGCTTTGCACATTGACCCATGGGGAAGGAGAGGTTTGTTCTATAAAGGTAAAAAAACAAAAACAAAAAACAAAAAAAACACACCAGTAAGCAAACACGTTAATGTTCAGTTAAAAAAGTTAAAGTTTATATGTTCTGTTGCAAAGTTAATAAAATTATTGCGTTGCGGCCTGGTTTTTTCTTTTTTTTTTTTTTTCTTTTTTTACCTTCCAGGTGGACCAACCGATCTACTAGCTGCAGCACCGATGTGCATTCTGACAGAAGCATTGCGCTGCTGTCAGATTACACGCAAGTCGGTGTATGCGGCGCTGCAAGACGAGATTTCTCCTCTGCAGTAACAGATACGTTTGCTGAGGCATACGAGCTGAGGAGGAGGCCGCGTTCCTATGCTTTGGCAAACACTTTGTATATATATATTTAAAAAAATATAAAAAAATCCCGGCAATGATTTATTCATCCACATCGATTGATGCGAATGGAGAAATCTGGTTTGCCAGGGCATACGAGCTAAGTGGGTATGGATGTAGGGCGGAGCTCCTATGTCTTGGCAGACGCCTTTCCCCTCCATTTTTTTTTTTTGGCAGAGATTTTTTCATCCACATTGATCGATGCGAATATAGAAATCTGTGCCATTCATTTTTTCTTTCAGCCCAGAGGCTGAACGGAAAAAAAAATCTCATTACCTGTATGCTCAATATAAGGAGAATAGCAGAAACTCCTAACTGCTGGCCATACATGTAATGATTGCGGAGACCCTCAAATGCCAGGGCAGTACAAACACCCCACAACTGACCCCATTTTGGAAAGAAGACACCCCAAGGTATTTGCTGAGGGGCATATTGAGTCCATGAAAGATTTAAATTTTTGTCCTACGTTAGCGGAAAGTGAGACTTTGTGAGAAAAAAAAAATAAAAATCAATTTCCGCTAACTTATGCAAAAAAAAAAAATTTCTATGAACTTGCCAGGCCCCTCATTGGATACCTTGGGGTGTCTTCTTTCCAAAGTGGGGTCACATGTGGGGTATTTATACTGCCCTGGCTTTTTAGGGGCCCGAAAGTGTGAGAAGAAGTCTGGGATCCAAATGTCTAGAAATGCCCTCCTAAAAGGAATTTGGGCCCCTTTGCGCCTCTAGGCTGCAAAAAAGTGTGACACATCTGGTATCGCCGTACTCAGGAGAAGTTGGGGAATGTGTTTTGGGGTGTCATTTTACATATACCCATGCTGAGTGAGATAAACTATCTTGATCAAATGCCAACTTTGTATAAAAAAATTGGAAAAGTTGTCTTTTGCCAGATATTTCTCTCACCCAGCATGGGTATATGTAAAATGACACCCCAAAACACATTCCCCAACTTCTCCTGAGTACGGCGATACCAGATGTGTGACACTTTTTTGCATGCCAAGGTGGGCAAAGGGGCACATATTCCAAAGTGCACCTTTCGGATTTCACAGGTCCATTTTTTACACATTTTGATTGCAAAGTACTTCTCACACATTATGGGCCCCTAAATTGCCAGGGCAGTATAACTACGCCACAAGTGACCCCATTTTGGAAAGAAGACACCCCAAGGTATTCCGTGAGGGGCATGGCGAGTTCCTAGAATTTTTTATTTTTTGTCGCAAGTTAGTGGAATATGAGACTTTGTAAGGAAAAAAGAGAAAAAAAAAAAATCATCATTTTCCGCTAACTTGTGACAAAAAATAAAAAATTCTAGGAACTCGCCAGTGCCCCTCACGGAATACCTTGGGGTGTCTTCTTTCCAAAATGGGGTCACTTGTGGCGTAGTTATACTGCCCTGGCAATTTAGGGGCCCAAATGTGTGAGAAGTACCTTGCAATCAAAATGTGTAAAAAATGGCCTGCAAAATCAGAAAGGTGCACTTTGGAATATGTGCCCCTTTGCCCACCTTGGCAGCAAAAAAGTGTGACACATCTGGTATCGCCGTACTCAGGAGAAGTTGGGGAATGTGTTTTGGGGTGTCATTTTACATATACCCATGCTGGGATGAGAGAAATATCTTGGCAAAAGACAACTTTTCCCATTTTTTTATACAAAGTTGGCATTTGACCAAGATATTTTTCTCACCCAGCATGGGTATATGTAAAATGACACCCCAAAACACATTCCCCAACTTCTCCTGAGTACGGCGATACCAGATGTGTCACACTTTTTTGCTGCCAAGGTGGGCAAAGGGGCACATATTCCAAAGTGCACCTTTTGGATTTCACCGGTCATTTTTTACACATTTTGATTGCAAAGTTACTTCTCACACATTTGGGCCCCTAAATTGCCAGGGCAGTATAACTACCCCACAAGTGACCCCATTTTGGAAAGAAGACACCCCAAGGTATTCTGTGAGGGGCATGGTGAGTTCCTAGAATTTTTTATTTTTTGTCGCAAGTTAGTGGAATATGAGACTTTGTAAGAAAAAATAAAAAAAATAAAATCATCATCATTTTCCGCTAACTTGTGACAAAAAATAAAAAGTTCTATGAACTCACTATGCCCATCAGCGAATACCTTAGGGTGTCTACTTTCCGAAATGGGGTCATTTGTGGGGTAGTTATACTGTTTGGGCATTGTAGAACCTCAGGAATCATGACAGGTGCTCAGAAAGTCAGAGCTGTTTCAAAAAGCGGAAATTCACATTTTTGTACCATAGTTTGTAAATGCTATAACTTTTACCCAAACCATTTTTTTTTTTGCCCAAACATTTTTTTTTTATCAAAGACATGTAGAACAATAAATTTGGCGAAAAATTTATATATGGATGTCGTTTTTTTTGCAAAATTTTACAGCTGAAAGTGAAAAATGTCATTTTTTTGCAAAAAAATCGTTACATTTTGATTAATAACAAAAAAAGTAAAAATGCCAGCAGCAATGAAATACCACCAAATGAAAGCTCTATTAGTGAGAAGAAAAGGAGGTAAAATTAATTTGTATGGTAAGTTGCATGACCGAGCAATAAACGGTGAAAGGAGTGTAGTGCCGAAGTGTAAAAAGTGCTCTGGTCATGAAGGGGGTTTCACCTAGCGGGGCTGAAGTGGTTAAGTTGGTGACGTATATATGTACTGCGCTCGATTCTGGTCCTGTGTAGTTGTAGTGTCACGTGTAGTTCCAGTGCTGTATGTATTGATCTTGGTTCTGGTGCTGTATTTGTGTATGAAACTTGGACCTGATCCGATCTATCACATCTGCATTGTTGGAGCCTCTATCACAGATCCTGCAGGACACTGGACGGCCCTGATTGTGGTCAGTGGAGTCTGTTCAGCTCGGCTTGCTGCAGTTTTCTCTAGTTTCCGTTACTTCCGTTGTTCTGCTCCTATAATGAACTGTGATAACGCTCGTGTGACCGAGCCGAGCGGTAAAGCCTGATTCTGGGGGGGGTAGGAATGGTGCGGCGCTCTGTAATATCTCCCATTAAGCTCCAATACGGCGCACACTGCACGGTACAGTCTGTCCTCTAATACGGCCCTGACGGTACAGTCTGTCCTCTAATACGGCCCTGACGGTACAGTCTGTCCTCTAATACGGCCCTGGCGGTACAGTCTGTCCTCTTATACGGCCCTGACGGTACAGTCTGTCCTCTAATACGTCCCTGACGGTACAGTCTGTCCTCTTATACGGCCCTGACGGTACAGTCTGTCCTCTAATACGGCCCTGACTGTACAGTCTGTCCTCTAATACGGCCCTGACGGTACAGTCTGTCCTCTAATACGGCCCTGACGGTACAGTCTGTCCCCTAATACGGCCCTGACGGTTCAGTCTGTCCTCTAATACGGCCCTGACGGTACAGTCTGTCCTCTAATACGGCCCTGACGGTACAGTCTGTCCTCTAATACGGCCCTGACGGTACAGTCTGTCCTCTAATACGGCCCTGACGGTACAGTCTGTCCTCTAATACGGCCCTGACGGTACAGTCTGTCCTCTAATACGGCCCTGACGGTACAGTCTGTCCTCTAATACGGCCCTGACGGTACAGTCTGTCCTCTAATACGGCCCTGACGGTACAGTCTGTCCTCTAATACGGCCCTGACAGTACAGTCTGTCCTCTAATACGGCCCTGACGGGACAGTCTGTCCTCTAATACGGCCCTGACGGTACAGTCTGTCCTCTTATACGGCCCTGACGGTACAGTCTGTCCTCTAATACGGCCCTGACGGTTCAGTCTGTCCTCTAATACGGCCCTGACGGTACAGTCTGTCCCCTATTACGGCCCTGACGGTACAGTCTGTCCCCTATTACGGCCCTGACGGTACAGTCTGTCCTCTAATACGGCCCTGACGGTACAGTCTGTCTTCTAATACGGCCCTGACGGTACAGTCTGTCCTCTAATACGGCCCTGGCGGTACAGTCTGTCCTCTTATACGGCCCTGACGGTACAGTCTGTCCTCTAATACGGCCCTGACGGTACAGTCTGTCCTCTAATACGGCCCTGACGGTACAGTCTGTCCTCTAATACGGCCCTGACGGTACAGTCTGTCCTCTAATACGGCCCTGACGGTACAGTCTGTCCTCTAATACGGCCCTGACGGTACAGTCTGTCCTCTAATACGGCCCTGACGGTACAGTCTGTCCTCTAATACGGCCCTGACGGTACAGTCTGTCCTCTAATACGGCCCTGACGGTACAGTCTGTCCTCTAATACGGCCCTGACGGTACAGTCTGTCCTCTAATACGGCCCTGACGGTACAGTCTGTCCTCTAATACGGCCCTGACGGTACAGTCTGTCCTCTAATACGGCCCTGACGGTACAGTCTGTCCTCTAATACGGCCCTGACGGTACAGTCTGTCCTCTAATACGGCCCTGACGGTACAGTCTGTCCTCTTATACGGCCCTGACGGTACAGTCTGTCCTCTAATACGGCCCTGACGGTTCAGTCTGTCCTCTAATACGGCCCTGACGGTACAGTCTGTCCCCTATTACGGCCCTGACGGTACAGTCTGTCCCCTATTACGGCCCTGACGGTACAGTCTGTCCTCTAATACGGCCCTGACGGTACAGTCTGTCCTCTAATACGGCCCTGACGGTACAGTCTGTCCTCTAATACGGCCCTGGCGGTACAGTCTGTCCTCTTATACGGCCCTGACGGTACAGTCTGTCCTCTAATACGGCCCTGACGGTACAGTCTGTCCTCTAATACGGCCCTGACGGTACAGTCTGTCCTCTAATACGGCCCTGACGGTACAGTCTGTCCTCTAATACGGCCCTGACGGTACAGTCTGTCCTCTAATACGGCCCTGACGGTACAGTCTGTCCTCTAATACGGCCCTGACGGTACAGTCTGTCCTCTAATACGGCCCTGACGGTACAGTCTGTCCTCTAATACGGCCCTGACGGTACAGTCTGTCCCTCTAATACGGCCCTGACGGTACAGTCTGTCCTCTAATACGGCCCTGACGGTACAGTCTGTCCTCTAATACGGCCCTGACGGTACAGTCTGTCCTCTAATACGGCCCTGACGGTACAGTCTGTCCTCTAATACGGCCTGACGGTACAGTCTGTCCTCTAATACGGCCCTGACGGTACAGTCTGTCCTCTAATACGGCCCTGACGGTACAGTCTGTCCTCTAATACGGCCCTGACGGTACAGTCTGTCCTCTAATACGGCCCTGACGGTACAGTCTGTCCTCTAATACGGCCCTGACGGTACAGTCTGTCCTCTAATACGGCCCTGACGGTACAGTCTGTCCTCTAATACGGCCCTGACGGTACAGTCTGTCCTCTAATACGGCCCTGACGGTACAGTCTGTCCCCTAATACGGCCCTGACGGTACAGTCTGTCCCCTAATACGGCCCTGGCGGTACAGTCTGTCCTCTAATACGGCCCTGACGGTACAGTCTGTCCTCTAATACGGCCCTGACGGTACAGTCTGTCCTCTAATACGGCCCTGGCGGTACAGTCTGTCCCCTAATACGGCCCTGACGGTACAGTCTGTCCCCTAATACGGCCCTGGCGGTACAGTCTGTCCCCTAATACGGCCCTGACGGTACAGTCTGTCCCCTAATACGGCCCTGACGGTACAGTCTGTCCTCTAATACGGCCCTGACGGTACAGTCTGTCCTCTAATACGGCCCTGACGGTACAGTCTGTCCCCTAATACGGCCCTGACGGTACAGTCTGTCCCCTAATACGGCCCTGACGGTACAGTCTGTCCTCTAATACGGCCCTGACGGTACAGTCTGTCCTCTAATACGGCCCTGACGGTACAGTCTGTCCCCTAATACGGCCCTGACGGTACAGTCTGTCCCCTAATACGGCCCTGACGGTACAGTCTGTCCTCTAATATGGCCCTGACGGTACAGTCTGTCCCCTAATACGGCCCTGCGTTGTTGATTGTTGCTCCTGGTATTGTTGGCGCAGAACAATATGTAAAATTTGGGCAGCACTAGACAGAGATATGTAGCTGTAACCCCTCACCACCAGCTGGGGGCGCCGCAGGACATTCTGGGCTTGTGATCCTTCTATATCTTCTCTGTCTTCAGGTCTGTAAAATGGTGGATACTATTTATTATCTCTAATCAGTTTTACCAGCGACTGCAGATGTGACCTGGAAACAATCAGCAAGGGCTTCCATCATCAGAGTAAATATTAGGAAGTGCATTCGGATGTTAACACCTCAGCAAAAGAAAGAAAGCGACTGTACGAGCATCCGGTAACAACAAACGTGTAAATGGTTGTGCTGTAACAGCGGATTAAGGCCCCTTTCACACGGGCGAGTATTCCGCGCAGGTGCGATGCATGAGTTGAATGCATTGCACCCGCACTGAATCCGGACCCATTAATTTCTATGGGGCTGTTCACATGAGCAGTGATTTTCACGCATCACATATGCGTTGCTTGAAAATTGCAGCATGTTCTATATTCTGCGTTTTTCACGTAACGCAGGCCCCGGATGCGGTGCGATTTTCACGCATGGTTTCTAGGTGACAGTCTATTCACTGTATTATTTCCCCTTATAACATGGTTATAAGGGAAAATAATAGCATTCTTAATACAGAATGCATAGTATAATACTGCTGGAGGGGTTAAAAAAAATAATAAAAAAATTAACTCACCTTCTCCTCTTGATCGCGTAGTTCCTAGTCTCTTTACTACTTGAATGATGAGCTGTGGGCTAAAGGACCTGTAGTGACGTCAGATCACATGCTCCATCACCACGGTGATGGACCATGTGATTGGAGCATGTGATCTGACGTCACCACAGGTCCTTTAGCCCACAGCTCATCATTAAAGAAGTAAAGAAGAGACCGGGAACTACGCGATCAAGAGGAGAAGGTGAGTTAATTTTTTTTCTTTTTTTTTAACCCCTCCAGCGCTATTATATTATGCATTCTGTATTCAGAATGCTATTATTTTCCCTTATAACCATGTTATAAAGGAAAATAATACAATCTTCAGAACATCAATCCCAAGCCCGAACTTCTGTGAAGAAGTTCGGGTTTGGGTACAAACATGCGCGCTTTTTCTCACGGAAAAATCGTGCGTGTTCCCGCAATGCACCGGCCTCTTATCCGGGCCAAAAATATGACCCCCGTGTGAAAGAGGCCTAAGGGTTAAAAGTCTGCCCTGATGGAAACAGTTCCACAATAATATACAATGTTTCCTGTAATATTCAAAATATTTTATTCATTTCAGCTAGATTACTGCACTGCACAGACAGGTATATAGCGGGCACTGTACAGACAGGTATATAGCGGGCACTGCACTGCACAGACAGGTATATAGCGGGCACTGTACAGACAGGTATATAGCGGGCACTGCACTGTACAGACAGGTATATAGCGGGCACTGTACAGACAGGTATATAGCGGGCACTGCACTGTTCAGACAGGTATATAGCGGGCACTGCACTGTACAGACAGGTATATAGCGGGCAGCCTCTATACCCTAGGCTTGCAGTTTGGGTTAAGCCTACACAACATATCATCTATTACACCCCCTCCACCTAGGATGCCAAAATCCCTATTCCTGTCCTGCTGCTGATTGCTCATTACCGCTGATTTATAATACAGGTACATTGGGGTCTCTGTCGTCGCTGCGCAGACCCGCTGACCGGGAGACGCTGGGAGATCGCGGTTCAGATTAGCAGAATGTCCGCCTTCTTTATACCACTTTCCACCATCTTCAGATCTTCTGCTCATTCCCTGGTCTCCTCCAGATGTAAATGACCCGCGATGTGGCTGTAAAATAAAGAAAGTAATATTAGCCATGTCCTACATAACTGAGGAAGTGTCCATGAGAGGCGAGGAGGCTGCGCTGTGTCTCATCTCTCGCCTTACATCAGCAGAATAGTGAGTGCAGCTCTGGAGTATAATACAGGATGTAACTCAGGATCAGTACAGGATAAGTAATGTATGTACACAGTGACTGCACCAGCAGAATAGTGAGTGCAGCTCTGGAGTATAATGCAGGATGTAACTCAGGATCAGTACAGGATAAGTAATGTATGTGCACAGTGACTGCACCAGCAGAATAGTGAGTGCAGCTCTGGAGTATAATACAGGATAAGTAATGTATGTACACAGTGACTGCACCAGCAGAATAGTGAGTGCAGCTCTGGAGTATAATACAGGATGTAACTCAGGATCAGTACAGGATAAGTAATGCATGTACACAGTGACTGCACCAGCAGAATAGTGAGTGCAGCTCTGGAGTATAATACAGGATGTAACTCAGGATCAGTACAGGATAAGTAATGTAATGTACACAGTGATTGCACCAGCAGAATAGTGAGTGCAGCTCTGGAGTATAATACAGGATGTAACTCAGGATCAGTACAGGATAAGTAATGTATGTACACAGTGACTGCACCAGCAGAATAGTGAGTGCAGCTCTGGAGTATAATACAGGATGTAACTCAGGATCAGTACAGGATAAGTAATGTATGTACACAGTGACTGCACCAGCAGAATAGTGAGTGCAGCTCTGGAGTATAATACAGGATGACACTCAGGATCAGTACAGGATAAGTAATGTATGTACACAGTGACTCCACCAGCAGAATAGTGAGTGCAGCTCTGGAGTATAATACAGGATGTAACTCAGGATCAGTACAGGATAAGTAATGTAATGTATGTACACAGTGACTACACCAGCAGAATAGTGAGTGCAGCTCTGGAGTATAATACAGGATGTAACTCCGGATCAGTACAGGATAAGTAATGTAATGTATGTTTCTTGAGCTGTACTGCAGCGTGGCTCAGGTGGTGCAATGATGATGATGTCATCACGCTTCCTGTACTGGCCTGCAGTGGCCTCCAGTGGCTACAGGCAGTAGGACAAGGGAATGGTGGGGCATTAATATATCGCTCCTGTGCCCCGCAGCAGCTTTCAACTGTATTGCTGTCCTGAGGATGGCGATACAGTTGAATGTAGAGAGATGAGCGCTTCTATGGCCCCCACATGTCACCTGATGCAATCTCCTCACCTCACCTAATTGGCAGTGCGCCCCTAGTGGTGATGCTTTCATTGCTGCCACTCTGAGGAGACTGGAAACAGAGCATCGATACTCAGGGACTTGGCTACAAAACAAGCCAGAGGACGAGGAAGCTTTTGCCTCTTGTAGGGACAGTGTCATATACGCCTGTTGCCTCTAAGAGTGTGCCTACAATGAGAGACTGGAACCAGCAAGCCCAGTGCCTCCTATAAGACTATGACTACCAAGCTGGTTCCTCATGTGAGATCAGTAGAACTTTGCCCACTTGACTCCATCTGCCACCCTAGAGCTGGGAGCCGTGAGACACCTAGACCTGATGTGGTATCTGAGAGCTCCTGCCACCTCTACCCCCTATAGGTATGTCCCTGGTTATGTAGCACACTGACACAGAGACATGATGGGATACCTGAGAGCACTTACCTGCTGCTGAGTGCTCAGGTACCCCTGTGAGTGGAGACGCTCAGTAGATGTCCCTCTGTGATGGGCCTGCATGTCGTCTTCTCGCTGGAGATGGTTCCTGTGTTTAGTCGGAGGCTGTAATCTCTTTATATACGGCGCCTGTCTTCCTGCTATTTCATTCTAGGGAGTAGTCCATTTACTGGAGAGGTTCTGTCGCAATGTGAGAATCTTCCCACAATAAATTCCAATTAATGATGTCGCAATATATTATAATTAACACGTGTTACATTCTATGACTATGGAGCTGTGATTTACATATCAATTATTCATATCTACAACTGGACTTGTTAGGGGATAATTATTAAAGGTTCTTGGCTGTATGTGGCACTTGTTAAGCCGCACCCTATTTTCTCGAAGGATCTAGTGTTTAAACCTGCCGATAAAGGCGGTAATGTGGTAGTTTGGCCTAGAGATGCATATGAAAAGGAAGCTTACAGGCAACTCAGGGATCCTACTTGCTATAAACGATTTACATTTAACCCCAGCGACCAGTATAAACGAGAACTGGGTGCTCTGGTGGAACGTGCTGGGGCTATTGGTGTCATCACAAAAAAAAAGCTCAAAGTTTGGTCCCTGAATACCCTAAAGTGGCGTGCCTATATTTACTCCCTAAAATTGATAAAAATGGGTCATGTCCTCCCGGATGTCCCATTGTATCCGGTAAGGGCTATCTGTGTGAACCAGCTTGCAAATTCATAGATTTTATGTTGCAGCCTCTTGTGGAAAAACTTCCATCGTTCGTGAAGGACACGACTGACTTCTCACGCCGTCTTAGCGATTTGCACCTTGAATCGGATATGTGGATTGCCTTGTGCAATGTCGAATCGCTGTACACTAGTATTCGCCATAAGGATGGCCTGGAAGCGGTCCGTTTTTTTCTGTCCATGACCAGCATAGATGACGATCTAGGTGAGTTTATTTTGGAACTCTTGGAGTTCGTCTTAACCCACAATTTTTTCCTCTTCGGGGACGCCTTCTACCTACAGCTCCAGGGAACAGCTATGGGGGCGGCCTGTGCGCCGTCCTATGCTAATCTGTTCCTGGGGCTGTGGGAGAGGGAGGTGTTCCTCGCGGAGGTGTATGGTGACATCGGTGGGGTCCAGATGTGGGCCCGCTACATTGACCATATTTTTGTCGTGTGGCAGGGCCCACAGTCTGGATTCACCGAGCTGGTGGGACTATTAAATTGCAATCACCGGAATATTACGTTGACGTCCAGGATTGATAAGACCCATCTTGATTTTCTTGATGTACAGATTCTGGTAGAGGATTCTGGGAAGATATCTACCGATTTGTTCCGTAAGGCGACATCCACTAATTCGGTCCTACATGCGCACTCTTGTCACCCACACAGCCTCATCCGAAGCATTCCATATGGCCAGTTTTTGAGGGCCAGGAGAATTTGCTCCACAGACAAAGCATTTAATAGACAGTCCCGAGACCTGCACCAAAGATTTTCTGATCGTGGCTATTCAGAGGCGAATATTGTACAATGTCATCAAAAGGCCAAACAGGCACAAAGAGATCCACTATAGAGATGTTTCAAACATAAAATTTTCCGTTTGCGAACTGCAAACGCGGATTTCTGCAAATGTTCGCGAACAGGCGAATCGGGCGAACCGCCATTGACTTCAATAGGCAGGCAAATTTTAAAACCTGCAGGGACTCTTTCTGGCCACAATAGTGAGGGAAAGGTTGTTTCAAGGGGACTAACACCTGGACTGTGGCATGCCGGAGGGGGATCCATGGCAAAACTCCCATGGAAAATTACATAGTTGACGCAGAGTCGGGTTTTAATTCATAAAGAGCATAAATCACCTAACATTCCTAAATTGTTTGGAATAACGTGCTTTAAAACATCAGGTATGATGTTGTTCCGATCAGGTAGTGTAAGGGTTACACCCGCTTCACAGTGACAGACCAAAATCCCTGTTTAACGCACCGCAAACAACCGCAAACAGTCCATTTGCACAACCGCAAACTCCCCATTTGCACAAGGTTGGATACCAAGCTAGCCATGTCCCGTTCCTTGTCCTCACTGATGTCATTGAAGGTCTCTTCCTCCACCCAGCCACGTACAACACCAAGGGTCCCCGAAAGGTGACAACAAGCCCCCTGGGATGCCTGCTGTGGTTGGTCTTTCACCTCCTCAAAGTCACCTTCCTCCTCTGACTCCTCTTCTTCAGACTCCTCTCTCTGCGTTATTATAAGGTGTGTTAAGTGGTACTATTCCTATCAGTTTAATCCCTGTTACGTCCCCTATCAGGGGACGTGTATGGAATAGATTTTAGACAACCGCAAAGAGAGTTGTGAATAGTTGACACACTCATGACATAAATTTTATTCCTCTATGCGTCAATCTTGGTGTAGTGATGACTGTGCTCGTGCGCACGTTTAGGAGATTGCAGGTGATGGAGTTTTTCAAAGCCTATGGTTGTGCTGAGGTAGTTCAGTGACAGTTAAGTGACCAAGAAAACAATGATTCTGCAGTGTGGGCCCATTGTTGGCCTAGTAGGCTTTAATGATCACCTTAGATGATCACAAAGAAAATTAATGTTTTTTCTATGCAAAATTATCCAGCCGATCGCTTTTGGTCTGTTCACAATGAAGCAACGGCCTTATCATCTGGGGTGTGCCAACATTGCCATTGCCAACACACTCATAGAGGTGGTCGCTTCATTGTGATACGCAAGCCCCTTCACCACAACAAGGTAACGATCACGAAGGGGAATTGACACATGTATGTGCCTTTTTTTTTGTTTGGTTTTTGAAGCCACAGTGCAGCACCAGAGGCCAGAAAAATTAGGCATGTACACATGCCTGAAAAACAATGTTATTGTTGTAGCAGCGGCCGGAAAAATCGATGTTTTCCAGGCAGAAAGGTGACTAAAACATTGAGGCTTGAACCCTAGTTGGTGGCAGAGAAGTCACGCAAGTCATCCGGCATTCAGAGATAAAATACAGCAGCATGTGGACCATTTTTAGCCCAAGGGAGCTCATCTCAGTCATCAGGCCTTTTTTAGTCAAATGCATCCCCCACTGTCAGTCCCTTCGGGATCCATGCCTCATTCATCTTAATAAAGGTAAGGTAATCTAGACTTTTTTGACCTAGGTGACTTCTCTTCTCAGTGACAATACCTCCTGCTGCACTGAAGGTCCTTTCTGACAGGACACTTGAAGCGAGGCAGGCCAGAAGTTCTATCTCAAACTGGGATAGCTCAGGCCACAAGTCAAGCCTGCACGCCCAGTAGTCAAGGGGTTCATCGCTCCTCAGAGTGTCGATATCTGAAGTTAAGGCGAGGTAGTCTGCCACCTGTCGGTCGAGTCGTTCTCTGACATGCAGGACTTAAAAAGCTCTGCATGTCCTCCATCAACAACACATCTGTAAAGCATCCTGTCCTTGCCGCCGTGGTCGTGGTAGGATGAGGATTACTTTCACCTCTTCCCCTGTTAGATTCCCATTGTGCTGTGACATTACCCTTATACGCTGTGTAAAGCATACTTTTAAATTTATTTTGGCATCCTTTCCGACTTCCGGTAATTCGGTAACATTTCAGGCACTTTCTGCTTATACCGGGGGTCTAGTAGCGTGGCCACCCAGTACAGGTCGCTCTCCTTTATCCTTTTTATACGAGGGTCCCTCAACAGGCACGACAGCATGAAAGACCCCATTTGCACAAGGTTGGATGCCAAGCTACTCATTTCCCGTTCCTCGTCCTCAGTGATCTCACTGAAGGTATGTTCTTCCCCCCAGCCACGTACAACACCACGGGTACCAGATAGGTGACAACGAGCACCATGGGATGCCTGTTGTGGTTGGTCTTCCTCTTCCTCCACAAAGCCACATTCCTCCTCTGACTCCTCTTCCTCATACTCCTCTTGCAGCGTTGCTGCAGGTCCAGCAAGCGATGCTGATAAGGCTGTTTCTGGTGGTGATGGTGACCACAACTCATCCTCTTCACGCTCTTCTACGGCCTGATCCAGCACTCTTCGCAGGGCATGCTCCAGGAAGAAAACAAATGGGATGATGTCTCTGATGGTGCCTTCGGTGCGACTGACTAGGTTTGTCACCTCCTCAAAAGGACGCATGAGCCTACAGGCATTGCGCATGAGCATCCAGTAACGTGGCAAAAAAATTCCCAGCTCTGCAGAGGCTGTCCTAGTACCCCGGTCATACAAATACTCGTTGACGGCTTTTTCTTGTTGGAGCAGGCGGTCGAACATTAGGAGTGTTGAATTCCAACGTGTCGGGCTGTCGCAAATCAAGCGCCTCACTGGCATGTTGTTTTGGCACTGAATGTCTGTAAAGTGCGCCATGGCCGTGTAGGAACGCCTGAAATGGCCACACACCTTCCTGGCCTACTTGAGGACGTCCTGTAAGCCTGGGTACTTAGACACAAAGCGTTGTACGATGAGATTCAACACATGTGCCATGCACGGCACATGTGTCAACTTGCCCAAATTCAATGCCGCCAACAAATTGCTTCCGTTGTCACACACCACTTTGCCGATCTCCAGTTGGTGCGGAGTCAGCCACTGATCCACCTGTGCGTTCAGGGCGGACAGGAGTGCTGGTCCGTTGTGACTCTCTGCTTTCAGACAAGTCAACCCGAAGACGGCGTGACACTGTCGTATCCAGGATGTGGAATAACCCCTGGGGAGCTAGGGGAGTGCCGTTGATGTGGATCAAGACGCAGCAGCAGAAGAGGACTCAGCCGAGGAGGTTATGGAAGAGGATGGAGTAGGAGGAGTAGAGGAGGTGGCAGCAGGCCTGCCTGCAAGTCGTGGCGGTGTCACCAACTCCTCTGCAGAGCCACGCATTCCATACTTGGCAGCCGTGAGCAGGTTTACCCAATGCTCAGTGTAGGTGATATACCTGCCCTGACCGTGCTTTGCAGACCAGGTATCAGTGGTCAGATGGACCCAACACTGTGTGCCAGACATGCCATGACTTCCTTTTGCACAATTGAGTACAGGTTGGGTATTGCCTTTTGTGCCAAGAAATTTCGGCCGGGTACCTTCCACTGCGTTGTCCCAATAGCTACAATTTTTTTTAAGGCCTCAGACTCCACCAGCTTGTATGGTAAAAATTGGCGGGCTAAGAGTTCAGACAAGCCAGCTGTCAGACGCCGGGCAAGGGGGTGACTTTGTGACATTGGCTTCTTACTCTCAAACATGTCCTTGACAGACACCTGACTGTGGGCAGATGAGCAGGAACTGCTCAAGGCGAGAGATGGAGTGGCGGGTGGTTGAGAGAAGGCAAGGAGGACAGCAGTGGTTGACGTGGCTGAAGATGCTGGACCAGGAGGAGGATGGTGGCTTTGAGTTTGTGTGCTGCTTGTACTCATGTGTTGATCCCATAGGTGTTTGTGATGTGCGATCATGTGCCTTCGCAAAGCAGTTGTACCTAGGTGGGTGTTGGACTTCCCACGACTCCGTTTCTTTTGGCACAGGTTGCAAATGGCATCGCTGTTATCAGAGGCAGACACACAAAAAAAAGCAGCAGCGGGTACAACATCATCATCATCATCACACTGTACGTCCATGTGTGTAATGCTGCCTGACTGAGACATATCCCTGTTACCTACATCCAGGGGAGGGCTGGCAGCCTTAGTCTTGGGGGGCAAATCCAGTCAAGTGGCCCATTTTAGCCCCACCCATTATTAAAAGCCCCTCCTACATATAATAGGCCACTCCCAACAAACACTGTACAGCTGACATTCTATAGTTGAGGCCGGTCTCTACACATCATACGGAGAGGGGAGGACCTGTCCTGCCTGCTTCATATTATACAATAAACAGCAGGCTACAGCCAGGAAGCTCCTCCGCTCTCCTCCCTCCCCAGATCCTGCTCAAGGCCTGTGTTTTCCCCCACCATCTGCCACCCGCCATTGGCCTGCTACCCCACTTGGCCGTCCTCACCCAGCTCTGAATCCTCCTTCTGCAAATGGCAGGGGGGGGAGCCGGAGCATCTCCTCTCCTACATAGCACCACATACCTCTTACATCCAGTGATGTCACCTTTGTTGTAGACGTTCTCTTTCCTCATCTTCTCCATTCAGACCAGACCGCCATGATGATTTTTCAGCCATCTCCCGTCTCTGGAGAGATTGACAAACAGACATTAGTTTCCCACATTTCCATCATCTTCACATCTTCTGAACACCCTTTCCTGCCACCCCCAATACTATACTGCAGAAACAGTCCCCCTGGAAATACTACTACCACACAGATAGTGCCCCCTTCAGCAATTATTGACACACAGTGCTCTAAAAAATAACTGCGCCCAGACACTAATAGTATAAAGATAATGTCCTCCAAAAATAATTGTGCTAAGCTGATACTGTGCCAGGATGCCCCCCAAAGCAACAGTGCTCCCCAAAATCCCACCAATAGAAATAATGCTCTGCCAGAGCACACTTAGTAGTAATAATGCTCCTATAGTGCCCATACTAGTAATCATGTTCCTCATAGGCCCCCAGTAGTAGTAAACCTCCGCATAATACCTCCTAGTAGTAATAATTCTCCCTATAATATGATAGTACATGAAATACCCCCGCTTAGTGCCCGCAGTTGAGCTAATGTCCCCATAATGTATGCCAGTATAAAATATCCCTATATAGTGCCCCAGTAAATGCCCTCATAGTACTCCTCTCCCCCTTCCCCATAGTGTCCCCCATAATATGCCAGTAAAAAATGCCTCTTCTTAGTGCCCCCAACAGATGCTCCTATAGTGCTCCTCTCCCCCATAATGTACCAGTAAAAAATGCCCCTTCTTAGTGCCACCAGATGCCCCAATAGGGCTTCACTCCCCCATAGTGCCCCCAAATAATGCCACATAGTGCCGCTCTCCCCTATAGTGCCTCCCATAATGTGCCAGTAAAAAATGCCCCCATAGTGCCCCCCAAAAAAATCTGCAAGAAATAAATGCCCCCAGAGTGCCACCCCAAAAAATGGGTCTGTAAGAAATGCCAGATGCCCCCATAGTGCCAGTTCCCCCTGCAAAGAAAAAAACTAAAATCACTAATACTTACCTTCATCAGCAGTGACATCCTCTCGCTGCCTGAGCCGGCCTCTGATAGGTTGCAGGCATTAATGCCTGCGGCCTATCAGAAGAACAAGCAAGGGAGATGTGATGAAACCAACCTCGCCACGGTGTTTTGGAGGGGGCTGGTTGCCAGCCTCCTGCCTCAGGATTATGGCCCATACTAACTTTAAAGAAGACAGGCCGGCCGCACAGCTTAAATCTGTCTTTGGAATTGTATTTTGTTATGTGAGGGTACCCAGATGGCTAGTTTAATTGTATTTGTGTGGTCTGAGTGCCATTCGCCTAATGATATGCACTCAGACTTGAGCTATCTGGGAATATGTTAAATGTCTGTGTTTGCTGGGAGGGTGTGACATTGTGTGTTTAACTGGTGATTTCTGTCCTGTTGTCCCCGCATGTGTATTGGCGATCTCCCCTTTTTCCTGAGAGATAATTGGATTATCCCTCGGTTGTCTCTGGGGCAGAGAGGAGGAAACCATGATGCATTGTGGGGATGTGCTGTATCTGTTCGGTGTGTCGCAGTCTCCATTCTGGTCCCCTGGGGGCGTGTCCACCAGATATGGACCTGCATAAATACGGGCGAGTAGCCCTCAATAAAGTGTTCCTGTTTTATCCTTCATCATGTTGAGACTGGTGTTTGGATAACTGATCAAACTGAGGGATTGCTATACGCTGAAGATTTGCTATACTCCCCTGGCATAACTACTAGCTCTTGTAAGAGCTGTTCCTGCTCTCTGGCTGTAGGAGAGGTTCACCCACTGGAGCCTGGAGCCTTGTCGTAGGTCCAGCGTGGGTGGAGGACGGTGAGACCCCAACCAAGCTACGGCGGTTCGTGGGGTCTGCAGGGCGTACGGTGTCAAGTGGAGTGCTTGGAGTCCTCGGAAAGCACTAGGAGCATCTATCGACGGAGGTACCCGGTCGGGGTGCTAGGAGATCCGTTACATTGGTGGCAGCAGTGGGATGGCGTCCTAGTGTGAGGAGAAGCAGCTCGGAGACACCGTTCGTGGAGTATATTGAGGGCAACGCTAGTATCCGTACAGCGCCCCTGGCTACAGCAGGATGGAATCGGCTAGTCTTCGGACAGCGTTCTATGACGAGGAGGAGGAGGCAGCCGCGGACTACAGGGATGCAGACAGAAAGGAAGTCTGGTATGATGCCCTGGAAAATGCCCAGTGGCGGCGAGGTGAGAGTCTCCCCAGTTATGAGCAGCGGCTACAAAAGCGTGTGGCGATGCGGATGGGTCTCTTGGGAGAGCAGCCCCTGGATGACTGGGTAACAGAGCTCCAGAACCTGGTATGTAAGGAGCTTTTGCTAGAGGACGCTTACCAGGCCCTAAGTTGGCATGTCATTCAACATTCCCCCTGGATGGCTGAGCACAACAGACCCGAGGGTGAGGATTATGATGGACCTGGGTTACTATGGGATGCCTTGGAGGAGGACATTGATCTTGGCAGCACGGAGGAGTCTAGGTTTTGGGACATCTACGACTACCGGATGGGCATGCATGATTATGCTGACGGAAGGGAGGTGAGCAAAGACATGATCCACCTGGTAACAAGGGAGTGGGAGCTGGAGCAGACCTACCAACACCTGCTCAACTCCGTTCATCCCCAACCTACTCGACAAGTCGAGCCAGATCTGCCCTCCTACAACTGGGAAGACTTGCTGGCGATACCCCCTGCTTCCCTACCAACTCCCAAAGTAGGGAACTTCTTCGACTGGTTCTGGGAAGACCTCCCGACGGCAGGTAGAGATGAGACCGAAGTCTCTCCACCGGCCCTACAGGGATGCTGGGTAGCCGGCCCAGATCCCCAACTACAGCCAGCATTACCTGGAGTTGAGACAGTCGGTCTGACTCCCCAGCAGCAGTGTGTTGTAAAGAGAGAAGAGACAACCGGTCTCTATCCCCAACCACAGGGGGACAGCACCCCTAACTTCGATGGTGCAGATGGGACCGCGGTCTCTGCACCAGGCCTACCGGGATGCTGGACGGCCGGTTTAGATCCCCCACCAACCCCGCAGGAATGCCAGGAGGAGGAGGTAAGCGATTCCTCCTCTCCACAGCCGATCTGCAACAAGGTCCTGGGGATAGGATTTCCTGACCCCATCCCAGCGGAAGAGCTGGCATCTGGGCAGAGCGCAGTCGGCCTCTGCCCTCCCCTAACCTCTACTCCAGAGCCGGACTTCCCACAGGCTACCCCAGCGGAAGAGCTGGCATCTGGGCAGAGCGCAGTTAGCCTCTGCCCTCCCCTATCCTCTTCTCCAGAGCCGGACTTCCCACAGGCTACCCCAGCGGAAGAGCTGGCATCTGGGCAGAGCGCAGTCAGCCTCTGCCCTCCCCTATCCTCTACTCCAGAGCCGGACTTCCCACAGGCTACCCCAGCGGAAGAGCTGGCCTCTGGGCAGAGCGCAGTCGGCCTCTGCCCTCCCCTATCCTCTTCTCCACAGCCGGACTTCCCACAGGCTACCCCAGCGGAAGAGCTGGCATCTGGGCAGAGCGCAGTCGGCCTCTGCCCTCCCCTATCCTCTTCTCCACAGCCGGACTCCCCACAAGCGACCCCAGCGGAAGAGCTGGCATCTGGGCAGAGCGCAGTCGGCCTCTGCCCACCAAGTACCTACAGCTCCAAGCTGGAGAACCACAAGGCAGCAAGGAGTCGCAGATGCCCACTCAACAGCTGGGGACATATGGAACAGAGCCAGGCCCCAAAATTCAACAGGTCCAGTATGGGGTTGTGGTTGGACTGCCAGACTAACTCAGGTACTGACCGTGAGGTCAGGTATCTGGTTAGTCTTCCCTGGAAGGGGGAGATGTGTGACGAAACCTACCTCGCCACAGTGTTTTGGAGGGGGCTGGTTGCTAGCCTCTTGCCTCAGGATTATGGCCCATACTAACTTTAAAGAACACAGGCCGGCCGCACAGCTTAAATCTGTCTTTGGAATTGTGTTTTATTATGTGAGGGTACCCAGATGGCTAGTTTAATTGTATTCGTGTGGTCTGAGTGCCATTCGCCTAATGATATGCACTCAGACTTGAGCTATCTGGGAATATGTTAAATGTCTGTGTTTGCTGTGGGGGTGTGACATTGTGTGTTTAAATGGTGATTTCTGTCCTGTTGTCCCCACATGTGTATTGGCAATCTCCCCTTTGTCCTGAGAGATAATTGGATTATCCCTCGGTTGTCTCTGGGGCAGAGAGGAGGAAACCATGATGCATTGTGGGGATGTGCTGTATCTGTTCGGTGTGTCACAGTCTCCATTCTGGTCCCCTGGGGGCGTGTCCACCAGATATGGACCTGCATAAATACGGGCGAGTAGCCCTCAATAAAGTGTTCCTGTTTTATCCTTCATCATGTTGAGACTGGTGTTTGGATAACTGATCAAACTGGGGGATTGCTATACGCTGAAGATTTGCTATACTCCCCTGGCATAACTACTAGCTCTTGTAAGAGCTGTTCCTGCTCTCTGGCTGTAGGAGAGGTTCACCCACTGGAGCCTGGAGCCTTGTCGTAGGTCCAGCGTGGGTGGAGGACGGTGAGACCCCAACCAAGCTACGGCGGTTCGTGGGGTCTGCAGGGCGTACGGTGTCAAGTGGAGTGCTTGGAGTCCTCGGAAAGCACTAGGAGCATCTATCGACGGAGGTACCCGGTCGGGGTGCTAGGAGATCCGTTACAGGAGACACCTCTCCCTCCCCTGCACCGCCGCAGCACAGCCATCTGTATCGCTGTCCTGAGGACGGCGATACAGATGAATATGGCGATGAGCGCTTCCACAATGGAAACGCTCATCTCCTACTGCCCCCCCCCCCCCACTGCTGCCGGCAACTAGAACCAGGGCCACGCCACCTGTGGTGATCAGTGGTGCGGCCCTGAGGAATAAAAAAATAATAATTATGATTTGTTAAAGGTGGCCCAGCGGCCGTTTTTAACATGCTTTAGGGTGGCCTGGGGGGCAAGTGCCTCCCTGCCCCACTTCCCAGCCCTCCCCTGCCTACATCCCCTGGCAATAATGGTTGCGCATCACTCATTTCTTCCAACTGATGTGTAAATAACTCCTCTGACAGATCAAGTGAAGCGGCTGTGGTGGCTGTGGTGGTAGTGGTGGTGGTGGCGGCGGGCGGGAGAGTGGTAGCTTGAGAGGTGCCCGAAGCTGAGCTGGAGGAGGATGGTGCGTCAAGGTTCCGAGTGGAAGCTGTAGAAGATTGGGTGTCCTGTGTTAGCCAGTCAACTATGTCCTCAGAACTTTTCGAGTTCAGGGTACATGGCCTCTGAACACTGGGCATTAGTCTATGGTCAATGGAAATCACAGCACCACGACCACGACGGCCCCTGCGGGGTGGCCTGCCTCTGCCTGTCATTTTTTTTTAGATCAGTTAAGTTGTACTATGCGTGCAAGGTACTGTGACACCAGATATGAATGGCGCTGAAGTGACACTATGCGCTGCACTGGGCCTTAAACACACAAACACGTGTGTAACTGACTGCTAGTTATTCCGTCAAAATTGTTGTTTTTCTTTAACTGTAATCGAATGTGACACCAGATATGAGTTGTGCTGGTGACACTGTGCACTTGTAGGGCTGTGAGCCTGACACACACGCTGGCAGGCAACTGCAATTTGATTACACAGGGAAAAAAAAAAAGCAGACTGATGTACCAGCCCTAAAAAGAGCTTTTTGGGATGCTGTCCTTACAGCGGAGATCAGATGAGTCCTTCAGGACTGGAGTGGACACTGAATACACTGGCCTAAGCTATCGCTTTCCCTATTGAATCAGCAGCAGCAGCACTGTCCCTCCTCTCACTGAGAATGCAGCTTCCGAATGAATCTAACATGGATGCTGTCCAGGAGGTGGGAGGGTCTGGGAGGGAGGGTCTGCTGCTGATTGGCTGGAATGTGTCTGCTGACTGTGAGGTACAGGGTCAAAGTTTACTCAATGATGATGTGTAGGGGGTGGACCGAACATCGCATATGTTCGCCTGCCGCTGCGAACGCAAACAACCTATGTTTGCCGGGGAACTGTTTGCCGGCGAATAGTTCGGGACAGCTCTAATCCACTACTGGTATATAACTGTAGACGACATAGTCAAGCCGACAAGGTACGGTTTATTACTTCCTATAACTAATTCGGAATACACTAGCAAAACATTAGGAGATTTTACAACTTTTTCTAATCTCTTCTTTTTCCTGAACCATTGGAACACCGGCAGTGGGAAGATTATGTCCGCATTTTGAACTTGATGACCAGGAACCTTGGAATCCGGATTCAGGATCCAACACTGAACCGCTGAGTATCACATACCGGTAACCGTGAGTGGTCATATATGATTTAGTCTGATATATTTGTCCTAGGTACTGCATACCCTATTCATGTACCGTGCTAGATATGTAATTGCAGTTACTTAAATATATATATATTGTATTGTCTTGTGGGATTTATCTTAAATAATATCTATATAAAAGTTATGTTTTAATTAATTAAAGTAGGTTTAATTTTTCAGTGATTTTTAGATTCTACCCTGGCAAAAATACTACCTACTCGTCCGTCCATTACGTACAGACGCACAAAAAACTTAAAAGATCTTCTGGTGAATAGCTATCATCCAGGTCATCAGACAAAGTTGAATCCTGACTCAAAAGGTCCCAAATGGGGATGTTCCCCATGTGGGAAATGTGTGCCTTGCTCCAATATTGATAGGGTCTCCACTTTTGGTAACCCATTTACGAACAGTAAACAATATACCATCACACATACCATTACGTGTAATACACCAGGTGTGATATACCTGGGGATGTGCCCGTGCCATCGTATCTCTGTGGGGCTAACCTCTAGAGAACTAAAGAGGAGGACACGCGAACACATTATGGGTATTGAGGCTGCCAAGGATTAAAATGACGTCACTCTGCTAAAAACCATTCCCAAACATTTTAAACTGTTTCACGACTGTGATAGCGCTCTATTTAGAATTCGTGGCATTCATAGGGTGTACATCACATTACATGGTGGTAATTGGAAAAAGATCTTGGCACAAAAAGAAGTGCGTTGGATTCATGAGTTAGACTGTATGACACCCAGGGGATTCAATGAGGACATGTCCTTTGCCCCTTTTCTCTAATAGATGAGTTTATATACCTTTGCGCATCCTGGGTCCCTTGTTTTTAATTTTAATTTTTTCCTCTTTTATTCCCCTGTTTTTAACTTGTGTTCTTTTCATTCATATTGGAGTCGTGGACCATATCAGTGGAAGTAGTGTTGTATATAACCTCCTTTGGAAATTCCCTTTTTCAAAATCCATAACCTTCTCAAATTGCACATAATCTATATTTTAGTTAAAAGGGTTGTCCTACCATAATGACCTATCTACAGGATAGGTGCTAAATATCAGATTGCTGGGGTCTGACTGCTGGAACACCCGGCACTGATTATGAAAAAAGGGGTCCTGAGACATTCAATTGCATTACCGCCAATCTATGTACACAAGGGTCTTAAAGGGGTCCTCTCCCTTCAGTAAGTGGCATTTATCATGTAGAGAAAGTTAATACAAGGCACTTGCTAAGGTATTGGGATTCTCCATATTGCTTCCTTTGCTGGCTGGATTCATTTTTACATCACATTATACACTGCTCTTTTCCATGGTTACAGACCACCCTGCAATCCGATAACCGCCGCTCGTAGCAAGGTGCCTGCTCAAATCATTGAGCAGGCACCTTGGGTCAATGTGCAGGGGGTCCCGTGACCCCCCCGTTTCGGCGATCGCAGCAAATCGCAGGTCAATTCAGAACTGCGGTTTGCGGCTTTTACATGGTGCAGCGGCGGCAGGTAGCGGTGCCATCGGGTCCCCGTGGGGCTGTAGGGGGGACCCGATGGCATGGAAGGCATCGGCGCTGCCTTCCGATGACGAGCCTGTGAGTTCCAGCCCCCTGGATCTCACAGGCCGGAAGCTGTATGAGTAATCCACACAGTATTACTCATACAACCAATGCATTCCAATACAGAAGTATTGGACTGCATTGTAAAGGATTAGACCCCCAAAAGTTGAAGTCCCAAAGTGGGACAAAAAATAAAGTGAAAGGAAAGTTGAAAAAATAAAGTCCCCCCCCCCCCCAAATTTAAAGTTTCAAGTAAAAATAAACAAAAACTTCATTTTCCCCAGATAAAGTTAAAAAAAGTTGGTAAAAAATAGGGGGGGGGGGGGAGTAGACATATTAGGTATCGCTGCGTCCGTAGAAACTGCTATAGAAACATATCACATGACCTAACCCCTCAGATGAACACCGTAAAAAATAAAACTGTGCTAAAGAAACAATTTTTTGTCACTTTACATCACAAAAAGTACAACAGCAAGCCATCAAAAAGGCTTTTGCCAACTAAAATAGTACCAATCTAACCATCACCTCATCCTGCAAAAAATGAGCCACTACCTGAGACAATCGCCCAAAAAATATAAAAATTATGGCTCAGAATATGGAGACACTAAAACATCCTTCTAAAACATCCTTTTTTTTGTTTTAAAAAAGCTTTTGGAGGGGCCTGTTTTCTAGCCTCCTGCCCCAGGATTATGGTCCCTCTCATCAGCCAGGCCTCCTTTGTTCACAAAGCACTTGTACTAACTTGAACCCCTGGTCTAATTCGTGCCATTTTGGGATGTTAAATGTCTATGTGTATTGTAAAGGGTGGGACATTGTATACGTTGAGTAGTGAGGTCTGTTCCATTGTCTCTCTGTGTGTATTGGCGATGTCCCTTTGTCCTGAGAGATAATTGAATGACGTCTCGGTTGTCTCCAGGACAGAAGACATTGTGTATTCTCCTGCCTGTGATGATTGCATCAACCCAGTGTGAGGTAATTGTATCACAGGCAGAGGGGAGGATTTTGTGTGGGAATTTCTGAGTGTATTGTACTTGGTTATTGGCTGTTTTTACAAAACCCTGTGGGTGGTAACCTTGTTGGAAGATGTGTATAAATCAATGCTTGTGTGTTCAAATAAAGAGTTCCTGCTTTACCCCTTCATGAAGTTTTTGCTCATGTTTGGGGAAAGGGATAACTACACTTTTGGGGATTGCTATATCACAATACTCCCCTGAGTATAAGCTCTTGTAAGAGCTTGTTCATGGTTCCTGCTCTCTGGATTTAGGAGAGGTTCACCCACTGGAAGCTGAAGCCCGGTCTTGGGTCCAGCGTGGGTGGAGGACGGTGAGACCCCAACCAAGCTGCGGCGGTTCGTGGGGTCTGTGGTGGTTATGGTGTCAAGTTGAGTGCTTGGAGCCCCCGGGAAGCATAGGAGCATCCATCGACGGAGGTACCCGGTCGGAGTGCTAGGAGATCCGTTACAGTATACATATTAGGTATCGCCGCGTTCATATCGACTGGTTCTATAAAAATATCACATGACCTAACACCTCAGATGAACACCATAATAATCGCCCCAAAAATGAAAAAACTATAGCTCTCAGACTATGGAAACACTAAAACATTATTTCTGTTGTTTCAAAAATGAAATCATTGTGTAAACTTACATTAAAAAAAATGTATGCATATTAGGTATCGCCGCGTCCGTGACAACCTAGTCTATAAAAAATACCACATGATCTAACCTGTCAGATGAATGTTGTAAATAACAAAAAATAAGAACGGTGCCAAAACAGCTATTTCTTGTTACCTTGCCTCACAAAAAGTGTAATATAGAGCAACCAAAAATCATATGTACCCTAAAATAGTACCAACAAAACTGCCACCCTATTCGTTAGTTTCTAAAATGTCAGTTTTTTTGAGTTTCTACTCTAGGGGTGCATCAGGGCGGCTTCAAATGGGACATGGTGTCAAAAAAACTGTTCAGCAAAATCTGCCTTCCAAAAACCTAAAATGGAAAATCTGCCCAAAAAGTGAAATTTTGAAATTGTATCTCTATTTTACATTTATTTTTTGGGAACACCTAAAGGGTTAACAAAGTTTGTAAAATCTGTTTTAAATACCTTGAGGGGTGAAGTTTCTAGAATGGGGTTATTTTGGAGTGGTTTCTATTATGTAGCCTCACAAAGTGACTTCAGACATGAACTGGTCCTTGAAAAGTGGGTTTTTGAAAATTTCTGAAAAAAAGCTATTCCCTTACGTCCTACCAGCAGCACAGATGGGGTTAACTGCCCCCCGTGGACTGGTAGGACCGGCGGAATTTTTAATGAGCCCAAAGACCTAAACCAATAAAAGAACTCCAGCTCCCTTAAAGGGAGGGGTTCATCCCCCAGCCCACCGTGTTTTTTTCTGTCCTTTGGACAGGTGGACTGGCGGGTTTTCTCCCTGGTTTATTTATTTTAGACAGGGTGTTTTGGGACGTTAGCGTGACCTGAGAAGGTCTCCTTTAGTCCCTTATGGGGGATGCGCTTATTTTTTTGCGCCCCATTGCAGTGTGGTTTCACCTGCTCACAGTTCGTCCCTCCGTCTTCTCCCCTGCGATAGCCGGCAGCGCTCCATAGCTTGCCTGGGCGCCGCCATAACCGGAAGTGACGCGGACCTAAGCGCGACGTCACTTCCGGTTTCCCCGGCGTCTCCCGAACGGGGTTCGGCTGTTGTTTTTCTTATGCGCAGGGGGGAATAGGTGATGGGGGGACTCTCTCACTTAGGCTTAGGCCTTTTTTTCCCCTTTTTAACAAGGGAAGGCTGTTTTGTATAGCTGTGTCAGGGGGAGGATTTAGCCCTGAGCTTCACCACTCCCCTGGGCGGAGCTATCCTATTTAAGCTCCCTGATTCCCTCAGTCGGTCTCTGGCTGCGCTGCTTTAACAAGCTAGCTCCAGAGTCTCCTGTCATTTGTGAGACATTGCCTTCAGACCGGTCTTTTTGCTTTAACAGCTATCTTTGCTCTCTCCTCTGGTTCGTGCTAATCTGGAGGGTTTTTTCTTTATTTCCATTTTTTTTATGATGTTAAAATTTCTCTCCTTTTATTTCCTTGTAGCTATGGCCTCTCCTGTAGAGCCCGATCAGCCACGGAAATCAGCCACCAAGAGGAGACACCTGGCTTGCTATGATTGCAATACGCCTCTTGAGGACAGCTGCCCATTTTCCAGATGCAACAGCTGTCGTTCCGCCACTGCTACTGAGCCTTCAATGCAGGATATGTACCAGTGGGCTAAGACTTATGTCGACGACTCCATCAAGGGGGTCGTAAGTCTCCTTAACGAGAGACTACCCGTTCCCTCCCATATACCTATGGAGGTGCCCGCCCCCACCGATAGGCCTATGCCCCTTTCTGTGGGGTCATCTTCCTCGGATGAGGAAGAAGCGACTTCTGGCTTCTTTCCGCCGGAAAAGACCCAGAAGCTTCTAAGGTCCATCAGGTCGGGGGACCATGATGTTGACGTAGGGGAGTCTTCCGATCCCGCCTGCCGGACCCAGCGGGTCTTTAGGGCAGATGAGACCCTTCTCTCCGTGATGCGCACGGAGTGGAAAAAGCCAGAAAAAGGCCCAGTCCTTACCAGGAAGTTCAAACAAATGTTTCCTATGGCTATACCCTTAGTGGAATCATGGGGTTCCATTCCTAAGGTGGACATGGCGATTGCCAAGTTGTCCAGGCGCACTCTGGTCCCTGCAGATGATGGGTCTAGCCTGCAGGACCCCCTAGATAGGAGGGCAGAGTGCACCCTCAGAAGAGGTTACTCGGCGGCCGCAGCCTCGGCCTCGACATCTATTGCTGCCACAGAGGTCTCCTCCTTCCTCAGAACCAAGCTAAACCAGATCCAGACGGATGTTGACCAGAGTGTCTCTCGGGATGATATCCTCGCTGCCTTTAAGTCCGTCAACCTAGCCATGGATTTTCTCTGTGACACAGCTCAACTCCAATTAAAATTGGCGGCCAAGACTATGGCTTTAGTGTCTGCCGCCAGGAGACCTCTGTGGCTCAAACCGTGGAACGCGGATAACGCGTCCAAATACAACCTCTGTGGGCTCCCCTTTGAACCGAATCGTCTATTCGGATCTGAGCTAGACACCATTATGGAGGGTCTATCAGACAAAAAGGGGAAGAGCCTTCCCCAACAGCTCTTTCGAGGCAGGGGAAGACAAGCCCGCGGAGGCCGACCAGGACAGCAGGGTCGTAAGGATTGGGGGGGACCGCCTAGAAAGTTTTCTAGGCGTTCCCGCAAACCCACCAGGGAGGCAAAGCCCTCCTGACTATGGGCCTCTCAGAGGCTCTTGGATAAACCCTGCTATCCCTGCCGTTACGCCTCTGGATTTTCCCGTACCCCTCCCCCACCTTTCTGTGGGGGGGCGTCTTCTCCACTTCAGCCACGTATGGGCCCAGGAAATCCGGGACCCCTGGGTCCAAAATATAGTAGCCGTCGGCTATCTAATAGACCTTATTTCTCCCCCCCCCCAGGAAGATTCATTGCCACACGCAGTTTTTTGCCAACCAGGCAAAGGGTCTTGGAAGCCTATATCCAAGACTACCTTTCCAAGGGAGCCCTGGAGGAGGTACCGGCAGGGGAGAAGGGTCTAGGGATTTATTCTCCAGTTTTCCTGGTACCCAAAAAGACAGGAGATCTTCGGATGATTATAGATTTGAGATTTCTCAATCGTTTCATAAGGAGGACCAGGTTCCGTATGGAAACCATAAGGTCAGTCAGCCACCTCCTCAACCCTGGGGATGTGATGGCTACTCTGGACCTCAAAGATGCTTACCTCCACATCCCGATCCATCCTTCCTCCCGGAAGTTTCTCAGGATCGCGGTCCAGATATCAGGAGTGTGCAAACATTTCCAGTTTGCCGCCCTTCCCTTCGGAATCTCGTCTGCCCCCCTGATCTTCACCAAGGTGGTAGTATCGGTTGTGGCAGCATTGAGACTCCAAGGTCTGACCATTGTCCCTTACTTGGACGACTGGCTTCTTTTAGCCCCTTCAGTCCCGCTACTTTCCCACCATCTTCATGTCGCAATTTCTTTTCTGCTCCGCCTAGGCTGGATAGTCAACTGGTCGAAGTCGAACGTGAGCCCTTCGACTTCTATCCATTATCTGGGATTCATAATCGACTCTCTGCAGATGTCCCTCCAGTTGACACCGGAAAGAAGAATGCGGATTCAGGACCTAGCAAGGTTCCTTTATGTACCACGACGAGTCTCCATACGGACCCTCATGAAGATGGTGGGGCTCATGTCAGCGGCTGCGGATGCAGTCCCTTGGGCTTTATGGCACCTCCGACCTCTTCAATCGGAGGTCTTAAGCAAATGGAACGGCAGCCCCAAGGGGCTAGATTCCCTGTGCTCCCTATCCAACCAAACCCGGAATTCCCTCAGATGGTGGTTCCATCTACCAGAAGGGAAGTCTATGACCCAACCAGCTTGGCTCATATTGACCACGGACGCGTCCCTTGTAGGCTGGGGCGCTCATCTAGACGGGTCCGCAGTTCGGGGATCCTGGTCTCCTCAGGAGCGGCATCTTTCTTCAAACCTCCGCGAGATGCGTGCTATCCGGCTAGCCCTCCTTCACTTCGCCCCTTGGATTCGGGGCAAAGCAGTGAAAGTCCAGTCAGACAATATGACTGCCGTGCTTTATATAAACAAGCAGGGAGGCACAAGATCCATACCCCTTCTTTTAGAGATTGGGGTAATTCTTCGGTGGGCAGAGCTGAACCTATCCCATCTATCCGCCACTCACATCAGAGGCTCCCTCAATGTCATCGCGGACCGCCTAAGTCGCGGCCTACCGACCATGGAATGGTCATTACATCCGGAGATCTTCAAACAATTAGTCCTCAGGTGGAGGATGCCAGAGGTGGATCTCATGGCAACCAAGTTCAACGCCAAGGTACAGAGGTTCTGTTCCCTTTACAGGGAGGACAACCCCCTGGCGATAGATGCTCTGACAATACTGTGGAGGTTCAGGCTGGCGTACATCTTCCCTCCCTTTTCCATGATTCCGAGGGTATTGATGAAAATCCGTCAGGATCAGGCCTCGGTAATAGCCATCATACCGTTTTGGCCCAGGAGATCCTGGTTTACCCAGCTCATTCAGATGAGTCGGGGACAATATTGGAGACTCCCCCCGGAGCAGACCCTGGTGTCGTGGGACACTCATCTCTGCCCAGATCTGCACAGATTCAACCTGACAGCCTGGAGGTTGACCAGTCCCTTCCCAGAGTAGAAGGGCTCTCTGAGTCGGTCCTGAGAACATTATCGCATTCCAGAGCAGAGTCTACCAGAAAGGCCTACTCCCGGATTATGAGGATCTTCACCTCTTGGTGTAGCTCCAATCAAGTGGCGTTTGCAGATCCGCCCCTCGCAGCGATCCTACAGTTCCTTCAGGATGGGATAGACAGAGGTCTCTCCCCTTCTACCCTGAAGGTCCAAGTATTTGCCATCTCGGCCTGTCTTAACAGACCATATTCTCGGGACCCGCTCATCAAGCGCTTCCTTAAAGGAGCGGAAAGATTGAAGCCTACAATACTGAGACCCGTTCCTCAATGGGATTTGTCAGTTGTTCTTAGGGGGCTAGCATCTCCCCCCTTTGAACCCTTGGAGGAGGCAAGTTTTAAACTCTTAACACTTAAGATGGTTTTTCTTCTGGCCATAACTTCGGCCAAAAGAGTTTCGGAGCTTCAAGCTTTCTCCGCGTTATACCCTTATACCATGTTTTTACAAGATAGGGTCCTTTTGAAATTTCTACCTTACTTTAGACCTAAGGTTTCTACCTTTCGAAATATTAATCAGGTAGTCTCTCTTCCTGTATTACTCTCTGCCTCCTCCCCAGATGCTCCTGTCCGACATCCACTGGACATAGCTAGATGCCTTCAGATCTATGTGGATAGATCCAAAGAGTTCAGGATGGATGAAAATCTCTTTATCCTGTTTGCCGGTAAGTCAAAAGGCCGTAAAGCGTCTAAGACGACCATTAGTCGCTGGGTTAAGGAAGCCATTAGGGAAGCCTTCATTTCCCAAGCCTTAGATCCTCCGGAGTTTGTGAGGGCCCATTCTACAAGGGCCGTAGCTACCTCTGTGGCGGAAAGAAATCTTCTCCCCCT
This sequence comes from Bufo gargarizans, assembly GCF_014858855.1. NCBI lineage: Eukaryota > Metazoa > Chordata > Amphibia > Anura > Bufonidae > Bufo > Bufo gargarizans. The sequence goes on from NC_058084.1 coordinate 484,969,720, forward strand.
AGAGTTGATCTGCAAGGCAGCTTCCTGGAGCTCGGAGTCTACCTTCATCTCCCATTATAGGATCGATGCTAGGATATCTGAGTTCTCGGCCTTTGGGCAGACAGTTCTTACTTCTGCCGAGCATGAAGACCCTCCCTAGGGGATTCTTCTTGCTATCTCCCCATCTGTGCTGCTGGTAGGACGTAAGGGAATCGTTAATTTCTAACGATAATTTGTTTTCCCTTAGTCCTAACAGCAGCACACAAATTTCCCGCCCTAAAGTACTTTTTTTCTTGTGACATACACGGTGGGCTGGGGGATGAACCCCTCCCTTTAAGGGAGCTGGAGTTCTTTTATTGGTTTAGGTCTTTGGGCTCATTAAAAATTCCGCCGGTCCTACCAGTCCACGGGGGGCAGTTAACCCCATCTGTGCTGCTGTTAGGACTAAGGGAAAACAAATTATCATTAGAAATTAACGATTAAGCCTTGTAACATCCCCCAAAAATAAAATGTCATTCCCAAAATGATCCAAACATGAAGTAGACATATGGGGAATGTAAAGTAATAACTATTTTTGGAGGTATTACTATAAGTAGAGAAATTGAAACTTTTATACATTTTTGGCAAATTTGATATATTTTTATAAATAAAAATGATTTTTTTTTACTCCATTTTACCAGTGTCATGAAGTACAATTTGTGACGAATTGACCTGGATAAGTCAAAGAAAGCGTTTTAAAGCTATCACCACATAAAGTGACATTGGTCAGATTTGCAAAAAATGGCCTGGTCCTTAATGATCATAGGGGTCCCAGCAGTCAGACCCCCACTAATCAGACACTTATGTGTTGTGTCATAGTTGTTTCACCTTTTCACATTCCCTACCCTAAAGGTTTTCTTTGGGTGAAAAAAATAATTCAATAAAAATGTACAATCTGGCCCAAAATATGTGTCAAACTAAAATAGAAATGCTCGCCTGTTAAAGGGCCAGTGTCCACTTTTCTAGTTATCCTCTAGCCACAGGATCGGGGATAACTAAGTGATCTGTGGGGGTCTGAACGCTGGCCTCACTCATCCCCCTTCTTGATTGAGTGGCAAGTGGAGCATATGCCCTGCCTCTCCATCCATTCTCTATGGGGTCGCTGGAGATGACGGAGTACAGCGTTGGCTGATTCCAGTGGTCCCAAAGAGAATAAATGGAGCAGCAGGGCGTATGTGTGGCCTGCCACATCAACAAAAGCGGGGGACAGGACCCGTTCCTGGGATCAGTGGGGGGTCGCAGAATCGGACCCCACTAATCATATAGTTATGCCCTATGGTGTGGAGAGGATAACTTGAAAACCTGAACAACCCCTTTAAATCCTCCACCACTCCACCACCAGTATCTCTTTACATGTAAGCAGTGATGCCTGTAATTACGGAATATCATCACTGCCGCCATGTAAACCATACGTGTCAATACTGGAGAGTTTTTCAGTCATAAGTCCAAACCCCTTTGCAGGTCACAACATACCTGTATAAGAAAGCCCAAGCAAAGGTGCTAGAGGAAAAACGTGAGCAAAGGGCACAAACGGAGGGACATAATTGAAGCAGAGGCATTAGGGTCGCCTGAGGCAGGGTAATAGTGTGGATCCTGGAGCAGAGGTATTAGGGGAGAAACTAGAGAAGAGGCAATATTAGGGGTGCATTTTGAGTGGGGGCATTGGGGAGGTATCTGGAGCTGTGGCACTAATGGTGGTGCACCTAAAACAGAGGCATTGGGGGACCTAGGGCAGAGTCCCCCCAATGCCGCTCTGAACTCTGCAGAGAGCAGCACACGTACACGGATCTGAGTCTACTATAAACAAATCCCCTATTTCCCCCTTACAGTCTCCTACAGCTCACTACTGTCACACACCTGAGAAATCAGCCCAGTTGCTGGAGAGAAGGCGAGTCCTTCTCTCCAGCAACTACAGTTTCCTGACAGCTGGGAGGGCAGGAGGATGGCCAGACATGTTCTCTCCTCCTTCACTGCCAGCAGCCCCAGAACTCTAGAAGATATTGCCCCTCCTGAACGATGTACACCAGTAGGAGACTGCATCACTGTGCGATACTGCCACCTAGTGGCTACAATAATTATCTCTTCTGAGAAAGGAGAAATAATTACTCCTCCATAGACAGTGGCGGTGACATCATTGGGATGGTTAGGGGCCATCCATACGACATTTTGGCGTGACACAGTTTGTTTTGCCTCTTATTATTTTAAATGGGAGGCAGTGCTGCAGGTTATAGTTAGAGGTTTAAAAGCTGGGACAGCACAATGAAGGGATGTGTCCCTTCTTTGCGCAGTTCCGGACAGCCATCACGTGAAGCTGTGGCGGCTGTCAGCCGTGGCTCAGTGACATTCAATGGAGCTAAACCACAAGCGGTCCGTGACCTCTAAAGTTAACGGCTGTGGCAGAATGCCCCCTTCTAAATAGCCACTGTCCACAGTAGCAGATGGATTTATCAGCCAGAGATTATGGTAATTTTCCCTTCAGTTTTGTCTTTAGCAAGTGAAATGCTCAATCGGATTCAGGTCCGGTGATTGACTCGGCGATTGCATAACATTCCACTTCTTTCCCTTAAACTCTTTGCTTTTGCAGTATGCTTTGGGTCATTGTCAGGGCGGTGCTATAATAAGGCAGACCAAGCGGCTGCCTTAGGGTGCAGAGACTGGGGAAGGGGGGGGGGGGGGCGGAAAAAATGTAACTTTTTTTATTTTTCAAATACTCAGTATTTTTCGCCCCTGGGTCTTATGGGATGAATACTAATGAAGCACTGGAAGCGGTGGAGGATCTGTACTCACCGCTTCCTGGTCCTCTGCTCGGCTGTCTGTTATAAAGGGCTGTGCACCATGTGACAGCCGACAGCCGAGAACTAGAAAGAAGAGAGAGAGAGCGCTAGTGGTGAGGGCGTCCAGGAGCAGGAGAGGTAAGTTATATATTTTTTTTTTTATTTGAGCTGTTGGCTGATATGGGGGGACCTAATGGCTGAGATGGGGGCATGACGGCTGACATGGGGGGCTGATCTGAGGTCTGATTAACATTGGGGGTCTAATTGCTGGTCTGACCTGAGGTGCAATGGAAAATATTTTTTTCTTATAATCCTCCTCTAAAACCTAGGTGCGTCTTATGGGTCAATGCGTCTTAGAGGGCAAAAAATATGGTCCTCAAACCAGTGATTGTCTGAAGCAGAGAGAAGATACCAGGACCACACAGAGGAGAAGCCATGCAGACGGGACCAGGGCCAAAATGTACCTTTGCTTGTGTTGGCAAAAATCCTTGCACCGGCCCTGGTCATTGTCCATCTGCACTGTGAAGCGCCGTCCAATGAGTTCTGAAGCATTTGGCTGAATATGAGCAGATAATATTGCCCCAAACCCTTCAGAATTCATCCTGCTGCTTTTGTCAGCAGTCACATCATCACTAAATACAAGAGAAGCAGTTCCATTGGCAGCCATACATGTCCACGCCATGACACTACCACCACCATGCTTCACTGATGAGGTGGTATGCTTAGGATCATGAGCAGTTCCTTTCCTTCTCCATACTCTTCTCTTCCCATCACTCTGGTACAAGTTGATCTTGGTCTCATCTGTCCATAGGATGTTGTTCCAGAACTGTGAAGGCTTTTTTAGATGTCGTTTGGCAAACTGTAATCCGGCCTTCCAGTTTTTGAGGCTCACCAATGGTTTCCATCTTGTGGTGAACCCTCTGTAGTCACTCTGGTGAAGTCTTCTCCTGATTGACTTTGACACACATACACCTACCTCCTGGAGAGTGTACTTGATCTGGCCAACTGTTGTGAAGGGCGTTTTCTTCACCAGGGATAGAATTCTTCGCTCATCCACCGCAGTTGTTTTCCGCGGTCTTCTGGGTCTTTTGGTGTTGCTGAGCTCACCGGTGCGTTCCTTCTTTTTAAGAATGTTCCAAACAGTTGTTTTGGCCGCGCCTAATGTTTTTGCTATCTCTCTGATGGGTTTGTGGTGTTTTTTCAGCCTAATGATGGCTTCACTGATAGTGACCGCTCTCTGGATCTCATCTTGAGAGTTGACAGCAACAGATTCCAAATACAAATAGCAGACTGGAAATGACCTCTGGACCTTTTATCTGCTCATTGTAATTGGGATAATGAGGGAATAACACACACCGGCCATGGAACAGCCGAGAAGCCAAGTGTCCCATTACTTTTGGTTCCTTAACAAGTGGGAGGCACATATGCAAACTGCTGTAATTCCTGCACCGTTCACCTGATTTGGATGTAAATACCTCAAATTACAGCTGACAGTCTGCAGGTAAAGCTGACAGTCTGCAGGTAAAGCTGACAGTCTGCGGGTAAAGCTGACAGTCTGCAGGTAAAGCTGACAGTCTGCGGGTAAAGCTGACAGTCTACAGGTAAAGCTGACAGTCTGCGGGTAAAGCTGACAGTCTGCAGGTAAAGCTGACAGTCTGCGGGTACAGCTGACAGTCTGCGGGTAAAGCTGACAGTCTGCAGGTAAAGCTGACAGTCTGCAGGTAAAGGTGACAGTCTGCAGGTAAAGCGCATCTTGTTCATTTCATTTCCATTGTGGCGGTGTATAGAGCCAAACATGTTACATTTGTGTCAATGTTCCAATATTTATGGAACTGACTGTATTTGGTAGAATATTTGTCATATATTCGAAAATTAGAAAATTTTAGATTATTTTCTTGATTGCGAAAAAGCGACAATGAAATATTAGTGTAATGAGCGCAAAATACAGGCGTGGGTCACTTTTGCTACATTATTCAAGCTGCTAGAAGTTTCCTGAGACTGGAGAAAATGGTCGGCACGGCAGAACATTACAATAGCTTTATATGCAGGTAGAGTGCTCCAATATATTCACGATTGCGCTAATTATCATTTAATGATGCGCATATTTTGGCACAATACAGGAAACTTCACATTTTAGCAGGTCTGACTACTTATTACTGATTGGTGCACTATGTATTGTTGTGACATCACAGCGCTATGTCTGTAGCTGTATGTACGGATGGCAGAACCTATCATCAGCTACACTGTATCACTATCTAACCTACACGGACTATCTGTATTATACAGGATATATAAGCTAACTAATGCAATGCCACAGGAAAGCACAGAGCTCAGCAATGTCACTGCTCTCTCTCAGAACTGCAATATACTGCATACAAGGGCTGCTGGGGAGGGTCTTATATAGTAAGGGGAGGGGCAGCTTTCCTATTGGTTGCTAGGGATGTTGCTAAGCTCAGACAAAGACATTGCAGCCTTCTCATTGGCCCACAAGCAAGAAGGGAGGTTACTGATAAAAAAAACAAACGAGAATATTCGAAATTCCGAATATATATCATTATATTCTAAATAATGCCGATATTCTCAAATAATATTCGCAAATATCGGCACTATTTAGAATATAGTGATATATATTCGGAATTTCGAATATTCTAGATTTTCAGATGTGACCTGGAAACAATCAGCAGGGGCTTCCATCATCAGAGTAAATATTAGGAAGTGCATTCAGATGTTAACACCTCAGCAAAAGAAAGAAAGCGACTGTACGAGCATCCGGTAACAGCAAACATGTAAATGGTTGTGCTGTAACAGCGGATTAGGGGTTAAAAGTCTTCCCTGATGGAAACAGTTCATGAGTGTTACATTGTAATATTTCTATAAGTTCCACAATAATAAACAATGTTTCCTGTAATATTCAAAATATTTTATTCATTTCAGCTAGATTACTGCACTGCACAGACAGGTATATAGCGGGCACTGCACTGTACAGACAGGTATATAGCGGGCACTGCACTGTACAGACAGGTATATAGCGGGCACTGCACTGTACAGACAGGTATATAGCGGGCACTGTTCAGACAGGTATATAGCGGGCACTGCACTGTACAGACAGGTATATAGCGGGCACTGCACTGTACAGACAGGTATATAGCGGGCACTGCACTGTACAGACAGGTATATAGCGGGCACTGCACTGTACAGACAGGTATATAGCGGGCACTGCACTATACAGACAGGTATATAGTGGGCACTGCACTGTACAGACAGGTATTTAACGGGCACTGCACTGTACAGACAGGTATATAGCGGGCACTGCACTGTACAGACAGGTATATAGCGGGAACTGCACTGTACAGACAGGTATATAGCAGGAACTGCACTGTACAGACAGGTATATAGCGGGCACTGCACTGTACAGACAGGTATATAGCGGGCACTGCACTGTACAGACAGGTATATAGCAGGCACTGCACTGTACAGACAGGTATATAGCGGGCACTGCACTGTACAGACAGGTATATAGCGGGAACTGCACTGTACAGACAGGTATATAGCGGGCACTGCACTGTACAGACAGGTATATAGCGGGCACTGCACTATACAGACAGGTATATAGTGGGCACTGCACTGTACAGACAGGTATTTAACGGGCACTGCACTGTACAGACAGGTATATAGCGGGCACTGCACTGTACAGACAGGTATATAGCGGGCACTGCACTGTAAAGACAGGTATATAGCGGGCACTGCACCGTACAGACAGGTTTATAGCGGGCACTGCACTGTACAGACAGGTATATAGCGGGCACTACACCTGTACAGACAGGTATATAGTGGGCACTGCACTGTACAGACAGGTATATAGTGGGCACTGCACTGTACAGACAGGTATATAGTGGGCACTGCACTGTACAGACAGGTATTTAGCGGGCACTGCACTGTACAGACAGGTATATAGCGGGCACTGCACTGTACAGACAGGTATATAGCGGGCACTGCACTGTAAAGACAGGTATATAGCGGGCACTGCACTGTACAGACAGGTTTATAGCGGGGACTGCACTGTACAGACAGGTATATAGCGGGCACTACACCTGTACAGACAGGTATATAGTGGGCACTGCACTGTACAGACAGGTATATAGAGGGCACTGCACTGTACAGACAGGTATATAGCGGGCACTCTACAGACAGGTTTATAGCGGGCACTGCACTGTAAAGACAGGTATATAGCGGGCACTGCACTGTACAGGCAGGTTTATAACGGGCACTGCACTATAAAGACAGGTATATAGCGGGCACTGCACTGTACAGACAGGTTTATAGCGGGCACTGCACTGTACAGACAGGTTTATAGCGGGCACTGCACTGTACAGACAGGTATATAGAGGGCACTGCAGTGTACAGACAGGTATATAGCGGGCACTGCACTGTACAGACAGGTATATAGCGAGCACTGCACTGTACAGACAGGTATATAGCGGGCACTGCACTGTACAGACAGGTATATAGCGGGCACTGCACTGTACAGACAGGTATATAGCGAGCACTGCACTGTACAGACAGGTATATAGCGGGTGCGGCAGCCTCTATTCACTAGGTTTAGCACGTTCCGATAAGTTTACATAGCTTATGATTTATAGTTGTGTTGCTATAAGATGTAGTTCGTCTGTCATCCTTTTTCCTGTCCTGCTGCTGATCGCTCATTACCACTGATTTATAATACAGGTACATTGGTGTCTCTGTCGTCGCTGCGCAGACCCGCTGACCGGGAGACGCTGGGAGATCGCGGTTCAGATTAGCAGAATGTCCGCCTTGTGGTTCTTTATACCACTTTCCACCATCTTCAGATCTTCTGCTCATTCCCTGGTCTCCTCCAGATGTAAATGACCCGCGATGTGGCTGTAAAATAAAGAATGTAATATTAACCATATCATACATACAGTGACTGCACCAGCAGAATAGTGAGTGCAGCTCTGGGGTATAATACAGGATGTAACTCAGGATCAGTACAGGATAAGTAATGTATGTACACAGTGACTGCACCAGGAGAATAGTGAGTGCAGCTCTGGAGTATAATACAGGATGTAACTCAGGATCAGTACAGGATAAGTAATGTATGTACACAGTGACTGCACCAGCAGAATAGTGAGTGCAGCTCTGGAGTATAATACAGGATGTAACTCAGGATCAGTACAGGATAAGTAATGTATGTACACAGTGACTCCACCAGCAGAATAGTGAGTGCAGCTCTGGAGTATAATACAGGATATAACTCAGGATCAGTACAGGATAAGTGATGTATGTACACAGTGACTGCACCAGCAGAATAGTGAGTGCAGCTCTGGAGTATAATACAGGATGTAACTCAGGATCAGTACAGGATAAGTAATGTATGTACATAGTGACTGCACCAGCAGAATAGTGAGAGCAGCTCTGGAGTATAATACAGGATGTAACTCAGGATCAGTACAGGATAAGTAATGTATGTACACAGTGACTGCACCAGCAGAATAGTGAGTGCAGCTCTGGAGTATAATACAGGATGTAACTCAGGATCAGTACAGGATAAGTAATGTATGTACACAGTGACTGCACCAGCAGAATAGTGAGTGCAGCTCTGGAGTATAATACAGGATGTAACTCAGGGTCAGTACAGGATAATTAATGTAATGTACACAGTGACTGCACCAGCAGAATAGTGAGTGCAGATCTGGAGTATAATACAGGATGTAATTCAGGATCAGTACAGGATAAGTAATGTATGTATACAGTGACTGCACCAGCAGAATAGTGAGTGCAGCTCTGGAGTATAATACAGGATATAACTCAGGATCAGTACAGGATAAGTGATGTATGTACACAGTGACTGCACCAGCAGAATAGTGAGTGCAGCTCTGGAGTATAATACAGGATAAGTGATGCAATGTATGTACACAGTGAATATAGAACAATCCTATATATTGAATACACATTTACTATATATATAGAGCTTTAGGCTCTTGGGCTCCAGTGTAGAACCTGCGCCCCGGACCTGTACTGTGTCCTCCCTCATCACCTCTGCGCTCCTTATAACAATAGCCCTGGAAATTCAGTGCACTTATAGAGGCTGTAATGAATCGCACCCCCTCTTACAAGGAAACATGGCTCTGGATTCTCATTTCACCCTCTTGCAGCGATCACTCCATGTAGTTTGAACTGTTATGTGACTGTAACATGCTGTAGTACTGAGGAGTGTGCCAGTATTGTGTATTTTATGTTATTTGTGATACTAATGTGTACACATCTATGTACTGTGTCTTTAAGATGATGTGAAGCAAGGTAATGTGCTGATGTGGGTCGGACATTGGACTTGTGCCTCCTACTTATGCACTCCGGAGCAACCAGGTCACAAGGAATCAGCCAGTATCACAGCAGCTTGCGGCTACTGCTGCTCTACTCAGCTGCTCCATTGCTCTGGGTTCTGACCCTCCATACAGTCTTTTTTTCAGCCAGGCCTCTCTCTGCCCATAGGACATGTGTGCACTTTCCCTCCGGCTCTTTAATGTCCAGTGCATGTGAATCCTAATCTTCCTTAGCCAATGTCCGGCTTCCCTCGGGTATTTAAGGCATGTTTCCCAGTGAGATGGTACCTGAGCACTAGGTTCCTACAAACGTGTGCTGTTCTCCATTTACTCGGCGGTGCGCCCCGGGTGCCGGCTCTGACGGGGGTGCCCAGAAACAATGAGCGCTTCCATCAATACAGATTGAAGCGCTCATTGCTGAAGCGCTGACACCCGTGACCCAGTCCCACATACTGCGGCGGGGCAGGGAGCGGAGCGAATAGTTCCCTGCCCCACCGCCGATCACCGCCATAGGCTTCAGGCCTAGTAGGCCTGCAGCCTTTGCTGTAGTGAAATCCTGGCGCAGGCGCACGTGATGACGTCATCGCGCGCACCTGTTTCCGTACTAAGCAGCACAGTGCCGGGACACTGCAAGCAAGCGCAGGTAAGTATTTAGCATTTAGGGTTTCTTTCTTTCTTTTCTTTTTTTTATGTGCCAACTTTGGGGGACATGAGGGGGCCGGGGTGCACACAGGACAGAGGACGTGTGGGGGCAAACTTTTATTTTATATTAAAAAGAATTGTAGATAATTGAGGGGCACTCCGTATATGGGAATGGAGACAGCAAATGGATAATGGCTAAATATTATTTAATCCGATGTATCATAAAAAGCCAATGCATCAAACAATAACAACATTAAAACATCCATACAATGCAATACAATAAAATGCAATAAAATAAATACCCAATGTATAAGGGCCCTGAAAATTCGCCAGACAATCGTAATAATTCAAAGATTATCAATATTCGTATTCGCGAATAATCGGCAGCCCCCACGATATTTCTCTGTGTGAGTAATCGCAGGGGATATTCATACACTTGGAGAGTTCGTTCCTATCTCCGGCCTGTGTCAGGCTCCAAATAATTCGCATGCACGATCTAACTGTGTCAGATAATATCGTACTGCGTAGTGTCCGAATTAAATCCTCCGGTTTATTCGGATAATCCGATATATCAATGATCGTGAAGGAGATCTCTTACCCTGTTCCGTCACCAGCTCGATGTACTGAATTGAAGATACAGCCGATCTTACCCAAATGTGGCGTCCCACGTGGTATGGAGTCTCGAACGTGACGTCTTACGTAATTCCTCAGCTAAAGCAGTAGTGGAATTGTTGATCCTTCTTAATAATACAGCCTCTGGTTCGAGACAAGGAACTGAGGAAGGGGTGTATACCCTGTAACGCGTCTGGGTCAGCTGGGATAGTGAGCCGTTCCCGAATAAACCAGGAGTCACCTAGAGGAAAAGACTACGGTCGGGGTGATCTTCACATTTGGACTATTACCTGGTCTCAAACCAGAGGCTGTATTATTAAGAAGGATCAACAATTCCACTACTGCTTTAGCTGAGGAATTACGTAAGACGTCACGTTCGAGACTCCATACCACGTGGGACGCCGCGTTTGGGTAAGATCGGCTGTATCTTCGATTCAGTACATCGAGCTGGTGACGGAACAGGGTAAGAGATCTCTTTCACGATCATTGATATATCGGATCATCCGAATAAACCGGAGGATTTAATTCGGACACTACGCAGTACGATATTATCTGACACAGTTAGATCGTGCATGCAAATTATTTGGAGCCTGACACAGGCCGGAGATAGGAACGAACTCTCCAAGTGTATGAATATCCCCTGCGATTACTCACACAGAGAAATATCGTGGGGACTGCCGATTATTCGCGAATACGAATATTGATAATCTTTGAATTATTACGATTGTCTGGCGAATTTTCAGGGCCCTTATCCATTGGGTATTTATTTTATTGCATTTTATTGCATTGCATTGTATGGATGTTTTTAATGTTGTTATTGTTTGATGCATTGGCTTTTTATGATACATCGGATTAAATAATATTTAGCCATTATCCATTTGCTGTCTCCATTCCCATATACGGAGTGCCCCTCAATTATCTACAATTCTTTTTGGTCTATTTGTGCGGTCTGGGTGGACCGAGAGGTGAGTACCCTTATCCATTCGGTTTATAGGTTAAGTCGCTGTTTTCCATTGTTTCTTTTATTTTATATTATAATGTGGCTACTTTGGGGGACATGAGGGGGGTGCACACAGTAGGACGTGGGGGAAATATGGTGGGATACTGTGTGGCACAGTGGGGGGGCAATTTATTATGGGAGGGATGGCAATGTAAGGGACACTACTGTGTGGGGGGCAATGTGGGGGACACTACTGTGTGGGGGCAGCGTGGGGGACACTACTGTGTGGGGGCAGCGTGGGGGACACTACTGTGTGGGGGGCAATGTGGGGGACACTACTGTGTGGGGGGCAATGTGGGGGACACTACTGTGGGGGGCAGCGTGGGGGACACTACTGTGTGGGGGGCAATGTGGGGGACACTACTGTGTGGGGGCAGCGTGGGGGACACTACTGTGTGGGGGGCAATGTGGGGGACACTACTGTGGGGGGCAGCGTGGGGGACACTACTATGTGGGCGGCAGCGTGGGGGACCCGTTTTTTTCAGATAACCTGAAATCGTCTTGCGAGCTTCCAAAGGTCCTTAGGGAAAAGGTCTATAAGGAGTTTTCTTTGGGTAGGATTAAGGGTCCGTTCCCTAATTTACTGGTCTTCCCGCTTGGCTTGGTCCCTAAGAAAAAAACGGGTAAGTTCAGGTTGATACATCACCTATCCCACCCGAAGGGCTCGTCGGTGAATGATGCCATTAGTCCGGAGGACGCTTCTGTGTCTTATGTCTCCTTTGACCGGGCGTTTGCGTTGGTCAGGGAGTTGGATATTGAATCGGCTTTCCGTCTTCTCCCTGTTCACCCTGATTGCTTTCACTTGCTAGGTTGCTTCGTGGACGGCCAGTTTTACTATGATACGTGTCTCCCTATGGGTTGCTCCATTTCGTCTCATTATTTTTGGCTGTTTGGTTCTTTCCTAGAGTGGGTCGTTCGTTATGAGTCGGGCTCTACCTCAGTTCTGCATTATTTAGATTACTTTCTTTTTGTCGCTCCGGGATCAGGTAACGGTTGCTTGTTCTTGCTGAATGTTTTTGGGAGAAAATGGCTCAGTTTTGGGTTCCCATTTCCGCAGAAAAAACAGAAGGCCCGGTTACGCGTTTATTGTTTTTGGGTATTGAAATAGACACAGTGGACATGGTTTTCCGGTTGCCACATGAAAAGCTTCAGAAGCTTATAGGTTTGATTGATGGGTTTTTAATAGTTACCCTCCTACAGCTTCAGTCTCTTTTGGGCCTTTTATGTTTTGCATGTAGGGTAATGCCCATGGGACGAGTTTTTGCCCGGCGTTTGTCATTAGCTACCAGGGGTGTCAAATCTCCCCGGCATCGCATCCGACTCGCTAATTCACTGAAGGAAGACTTGCGGGTTTTTCTACAATCCTTCAATGGCCACACCTGTAACATATCTGGGGTAACCCCTAATTCCGAATTGTCCCTGTTTTTGGATGCTTCCGTGTCATACAGTTTTGGGACGATTTTGGAGGCTGAATGGTGTGCCGCTGAGTGGCCTGATTCATGGCGGTCCTCTGGATTCTGTAAGAACCTCACTTTATTTGAGTTGTTCCCGATTATCGTGTCAGTGGAATTATGGGGAACAGGTTGTCCAACCGGCATGTTTCTTTTTTGACGGACAATTTGAGTATGGTCTACGCTATTAACAGCTTGTCTTCTTCTTCCCTCCCGGTTTTGGCTTTACTGCGGCATTTAGTGCTGCGGTGCCTCAAGTGTAATATCTATTTTAGGGCTAGTCATGTTTCAGGGGTTAATAATAAAGTTGCTGATGCCCTTTTCCGTTTTCGTTGGCAGGATTTTCGGTGCTTTCTACCGGAAGCGGATCTGGAGGGCAAGAGATGCCCGTCGTACCTGTGGGATTTGGTGGACAGCAGCTGATGACGCTGGTCAGATCTTCAGTCTCCCCTGCTACATGGCAGGCGCATGGCAAGGCATGGGCTGAATGGTGGGAGATGGTGGGCAACAGAGACGTGGGCTCCCGCTTGGAAGTTACAATTGAGTGGTTGTTGTGTTTGCGAGCTACGCCTTTCATTTCAGATTGCGTGGCTGGTTAGATGTGACCAACCAGTTTATTATTCATTAGGCATTAAGGGGTTGGCGGAAGGAGTTTGTGTCACAGGAGAGTCGGCGGCCGATCTCGTTTAACCTACTAGGTAGGCTTATTGCCAAGCTTCCTGAGGTTTGCGCATCACAATTTGAAGGTGATAATCGCTTGTTGATGAGGCCGGACGGGGTTTATCTTTCCGATATTGGATTGGATATTTTCCTCTCAGGTCTTCAGGACGGGGTGGAGCAGGCCAGAAGGAGTATTGGTAAGGGGCCAGAAGGAGAATGGTTATACCGACAGTCTGCAGTGCACATGGAGAGAAAGCCGTGGTGATCAGAGTGTACCTAGTCTTACTGCTGCAAGTACAAAAAATACCCCCTATAATTTCAGCCACTGCAAAAAATACCCCCTTATAATGTGTACCAGTATTACAAATGTCCCCATATGTGTGCCTGTACAAAAATGCCCCCTTATAATGTGTGCCAGTACAAAAATGCCCCCTTATAATGTGTGCCAGTACAAAAATTCCCCCTTATAATGTGTGCCAGTACAAAAAATGCCCCTTATAATGTGTTCCAGTGCAAAAATGCCCCCTTATAATGTGTGCCAGTACAAAAAATGCCCCCATATAATGTGTGTCAGTACAAAAATGCCCCCTTATAATGTGTGCCAGTACAAAAAATACTCCCCCAGTAGAGCCAATATCCCTATAGTGCCACATAATGTGTACCAGTACAAACATATGCCCCCTTACTGTATGTGTGCCAATGAAAAATGGCACTATTTAGGGCTCACATAGTGTTCCCTTTCACCCCCCTCATAGTGGCCCGACAGCATGGTGCCAAATAAAAAACAATACAACCTTATACTTACCTCCAAGCAGCTGTCAGTGATGCGGTGCAGGCTTCTTCTGGTCTGTGTCTTGAGCTGTACTGCAGCGTGGCTCAGGTGGCGCAATGATGATGATGTCATCACGCTGCCTGTACTGGCCTGCAGTGGCCTCCAGTGGCTACAGGCAGTAGGACAAGGGAATGGTGGGGCATGGATACATCGCTCCTGTGCCCCGCAGCAGCTTTCAACTGTATTGCTGTCCTGATGATGGCGATACAGTTGAATGTAGAGAGATGAGCGCTTCTATGGCCCCCACGTGTCACCTGAGACAATTACCTAACCTCGCCTAATTGGCAGTGCGCCCCTAGTGGTGATGCTTTCATTGCTGCCACTCTGAGGAGACTGGAACCAGAGCATCGATACTCAGGGACTTGGCTACAAAACAAGCCAGAGGACGAGGAAGGTTTTGCCTCTTGTAGGGACAGTGTCATATACGCCTGTTGCCTCTAAGAGTGTGCCTACAATGAGAGACTGGAACCAGCAAGCCCAGTGCCTCCTATAAGACTATGACTACCAAGCTGGTTCCTCATGTGAGATCAGTAGAACTTTGCCCACTTGACTCCATCTGCCACCCTAGAGCTGGGAGCCGTGAGACACCTAGACATGATGTGGTATCTGAGAGCTCCTGCCACCTCTGCCCCCTATAGGTATGTCCCTGGTTATATAGCACACAGAGACATGATGGGATACCTGAGAGCACTTACCTGCTGCTGAGTGCTCTGGTTCCCCTGTGAGTGGAGACGCTCAGTAGATGTTCCTCTGTGATGGGCCTGCATGTCTTCTTCTTGCTGGAGATGGTTCCTGTGTTTAGTCGGAGGCTGTAATCTCTTTTTATACCTCTTCATGTGAGAATCTTCCCACAATAAATTCCAATTAATCATGTCATTATATATAATAATTAACACGTGTTACATTCTTTGACTATAAAGCTGTGATTTACATATCAATTATATGGACTTGTTCGGGAAAAATTATTAAAAGTTCTTGGCTATACGTGGCACTTGTTTAGCCACACCCCATTTCTCTAAGCCACGCCCCCTACATGTGCTGTAAACGAAGACTGTATGTGCTCTACATGAAGTTTGTATGTTCTTTATGTGGCATTGTATCTTCTCTACATGGAGCGCTCTCTATGTGCAGATTGTATGTTTTCTGTCAGGATGTGAACTTGAAGGGTCATCCAGATTTTAAGATCAATTTCCCATTTCCCTTACTTTGAGCCACAGGGGTATGGTATATCTCCCCTGATGATCTGACATCCACATCTGAGGGATATTCCCGGGCACCACTTGTCATATCAGGCAGACAAGACATCTGGACCCAGGTAACTCCCCATTACCCACTCAGACCCTCCATGCCAGGGGTGGCCAGCCCGCGGCTCGCGAGCCGCATGCAGCTCTTTGCGCCTTCATTTGCGGCTCGCAGGTGAGCGGTGCGGCCAGCGATTACTCTCCTCTCTGCAGCGGTGGAAGGCTGGAGGATTCAGAGCGCCGAGAGCGGGCACGTGACTCAGTCACTCACTGCAGCTCTGCCTCGTCCTCCTGCAGAGAAGGCAAAGCTGCAGTGCTTAACCCCGCCACCAGCCACCGATGTGCCCGCCCACAGCCACTCCCCCCAGCTGTGAGTGTGTTTGTGTGTGACTTAATGCCCGCCCATAATCTTCCCAGTGCCAGCCCAGCAGCCAGATTCATCAGACCGCAGGCTGGGTCTATGGGGGCGGCAAGAAGTGGTGCAGTAAGCAAGGACAACCTGCTTCCAGATCCATAGTACAGTCGTGGCCAAAAGTTTTGAGAATTACATAAATATTGGAAATTGAAAAAGTTGCTGCTTAAGTTTTTATAATAGCAATTTGCATATACTCCAGAATGTTATGAAGAGTGATCAGATGAATTGCATAGTCCTTCTTTGCTATGAAAATTAACTGAATCCCAAAAAAAACTTTCCACTGCATTTCATTGCTGTCATTAAAGGACCTGCTGAGATCATTTCAGTAATCGTCTTGTTAACTCAGGTGAGAATGTTGATGAGCACAAGGCTGGAGATCATTATGTCAGGCTGATTGGGTTAAAATGGCAGACTTGACCTGTTAAAAGGAGGGTGATGCTTGAAATCATTGTTCTTCCATTGTTAACCATGGTGACCTGCAAAGAAACGCGTGCAGCCATCATTGCGTTGCATAAAAGTGGCTTCACAGGCAAGGATATTGTGGCTACTAAGATTGCACCTCAATCAACAATTTATAGGATCATCAAGAACTTCAAGGAAAGAGGTTCAATTCTGGTTAAGAAGGCTTCAGGGCGTCCAAGAAAGTCCAGCAAGCGCCAGGATCGTCTCCTAAAGAGGATTCAGCTGCGGGATCGGAGTGCCACCAGTGCAGGGCTTGCTCAGGAATGGCAGCAGGCAGGTGTGAGCGCATCTGCACGCACAGTGAGGCCAAGACTTTTGGAAGATGGCCTGGTGTCAAGAAGGGCAGCAAAGAAGCCACTTCTCTCCAAAATAAAACATCAGGGACAGATTGATCTTCTGCAGAAAATATGGTGAATGGACTGCTGAGGACTGGGGCAAAGTCATATTCTCAGAAGAAGCCTCTTTACGATTGTTTGGGGCATCAGGAAAAAGGCTTGTCTGAAGAAGAAAAGGTGAGCGCTACCATCAGTCCTGTGTCATGCCAACAGTAAAGCATCCTGAGACCATTCATGTGTGGGGTTGCTTCTCATCCATGGGAGTGGGCTCACTCACAATTTTGCCCAAAAACACAGCCATGAATAAAGAATGGGACCAAAACACCCTCCAACAGCAACTTCTTCCAACAATCCAACAACAGTTTGGTGAAGAACAATGCATTTTCCAGCACGATGGAGCACCGTGCCATAAGGCAAAAGTGATAACTAAGTGGCTCGGGGACCAAAACGTTGATATTTTGGGTCCATGGCCTGGAAACTCCCCAGATCTTAATCCCATTGAGAACTTGTGGTCAGTCCTCAAGAGGCGGGTGGACAAACAAAAACCCACTAATTCTGACAAACTCCAAGAAGTGGTTATGAAAGAATGGGTTGCTATCAGTCAAGAACTGGCCACTCAATCAGAGCAGCAGTGGCAGAGATACTCACTGAGGCCAGCAGCAGCCATTTTAGTCCGATTACAGCCACTCTGCAGCTTTGGCTCTAATCTGACTGAAATGGCTGCTGCTGGCCTCAGTCTCTGCCACTGTTGCTCTGCCTTTTTTTTCACAGGTGCCACTGCCCAGCACACCAAGTGTGTTTGAGCATATGGGCGGTCGTCTAAGCATGGGTGGTCATCTAAGCATATGGGCGGTCGTCTAAGCAAGGGCGGTCATCTGAGCATGGGGTGGTCATCTGAGCATGGGCGGTCATCTGAGCATAAGGCGGTCATCTGAGCATAAGGCAGTCATCTGAGCATTCGGGTGGTCATCTGAGCATATGGGCGGTCATCTGAGCATGGGGCGGTCATCTGAGCATATGTGCGGTCATCTGAGCATAAAGCAGTCATCTGAGCATTCGGGTGGTCATCAGAGCATATGGGCGGTCATCTGAGCATATGGGCGGTCATCTGAGCATATGGGCGGTCATCTGAGCATGGGCGGTCATCTGAGCATAAGGCGGTCATCTGAGCATATGGGCAGTCATCTGAGCATATGGGCGGTCATCTGAGCATATGGGCGGTCATCTGAGCATATGGGCAGTCATCTGAGCATATGGGCGGTCATCTGAGCATATGTGCGGTCATCTGAGCATGGGGTGGTCATCTGAGCATATGGGCAGTCATCTGAGCATATGTGCGGTCATCTGAGCATGGGGTGGTCATCTGAGCATGGGGTGGTCATCTGAGCATATGGGCAGTCATCTGAGCATATGTGCGGTCATCTGAACATGGGGTGGTCATCTGAGCATGGGGTGGTCATCTGAGCATATGGGCAGTCATCTGCGCATATGTGCGGTCATCTGTGCATGGGGCGGTCATCTGAGCATGGGGCGGTCATCTGAGCATGGGGCAGTCATCTGAGCATGGGGCGGTCATCTGAGCATGGGCGGTCATCTGAGCATATGTGCGGTCATCTGAGCATGGGGCGGTCATCTGAGCATAAGTCGGTCATCTAAGCATAAAGCGATCATCTGTGCATGGGGCGGTCATCTGAGCATGGGGCGGTCATCTGAGCATGGGGCAGTCATCTGAGCATGGGGCGGTCATCTGAGCATGGGCGGTCATCTGAGCATATGTGCGGTCATCTGAGCATGGGGCGGTCATCTGAGCATAAGTCGGTCATCTAAGCATAAAGCGATCATCTGAGCTTAGACTGGTCATTTGAGCATGGGGCGGTCATCTGAGCATAGGGCAGTCATCTGAGCATGGGCGGTCATCTGAGTATAGGGCGGTCATCTGAGTATATGGCGGTCATCTGAGTATAGGTCAGTCATCTGAGCATGGGGCGGTCATCTGAGTATAGGGCAGTCATCTGAGCATATGTGCGGTCATCTGAGCATGGGGCGGTCATCTGAGCATAAGGCGCTCATCTGAGCATATGTGCGGTCATCTGAGCATGGGGCGGTCATCTGAGCATAAGGCGCTCATCTGAGCATATGTGCGGTCATCTGAGCATGGGTGGCCATCTGAGCATATGGGCAGTCATCTGAGCATGGGGCAGTCATCTGAGCATATGTGCGGTCATCTGAGCATGGGGCAGTCATCTGAGCATGGGGCGGTCATCTGTGCATGGGGCGGTCATCTGAGCATGGGGCAGTCATCTGAGCATGGGGCGGTCATCTGTGCATGGGGCGGTCATCTGAGCATATGTGCGGTCATCTGAGCATGGGGCAGTCATCTGAGCATGGGGCGGTCATCTGTGCATGGGGCGGTCATCTGAGCATGCAGTGGTCATCTGAGCATGGGGTGGCCATCTGAGCATATGGGCAGTCATCTGAGCATGGGGCAGTCATCTGAGCATATGTGCGGTCATCTGAGCATGGGGCAGTCATCTGAGCATATGTGCGGTCATCTGAGCATGGGGCAGTCATCTGAGCATGGGGCGGTCATCTGTGCATGGGGCGGTCATCTGAGCATGGGGTGGTCATCTGAGCATATGGGCAGTCATCTGAGCATATGTGCGGTCATCTGTGCATGGGGCGGTCATCTGAGCATAAGTCGGTCATCTAAGCATATGTGCGGTCATCTGTGCATGGGGCGGTCATCTGAGCATGGGGCAGTCATCTGAGCATGGGGCGGTCATCTGTGCATGGGGCAGTCATCTGAGCATGGGGCGGTCATCTGAGCATGGGGCGGTCATCTGAGCATGGGGCAGTCATCTGAGCATGGGGCGGTCATCTGTGCATGGGGCAGTCATCTGAGCATGGGGCGGTCATCTGAGCATGGGGCGGTCATCTGAGCATAAGTCGGTCATCTAAGCATAAAGCGATCATCTGAGCTTAGACTGGTCATTTGAGCATGGTGCGGTCATCTGAGCATATGCGCGGTCATCTGTGCATGGGACGGTCATCTGAGCATGGGGCGGTCATCTGAGCATGGGGCGGTCATCTGAGCATGGGGCAGTCATCTGAGCATATGTGCGGTCATCTGTGCATGGGGCGGTCATCTGAGCATGGGGCAGTCATCTGAGCATGGGGCGGTCATCTGAGCATGGGGCAGTCATCTGAGCATATGTGCGGTCATCTGTGCATGGGGCGGTCATCTGAGCATGGGGCAGTCATCTGAGCATGGGGCGGTCATCTGAGCATGGGGCGGTCATCTGAGCATAAGTCGGTCAAATAAGCATAAGGCGATCATCTGAGCTTAGACTGGTCGTCTGAGCATAGGGCAGTCATCTGAGTATTGTCGGTCATCTGAGTATAGGGCGGTCATCTGAGTATAGGGCGGTCATCTGAGTATATGGTGGTCATCTGAGTATAGGGCAGTCATCTGAGTATAGGGCAGTCATCTGAGCATGGGGCAGTCATCTGAGTATAGGGCAGTCATCTGAGCATGGGGCGGTCATCTGAGCATGGGGCGGTCATCTGAGCATGGGGCGGTCATCTGTGCATGGGGCGCAGGGCCGTTTGAAGGAATTTGGGGGCCCCAAGCAAAATAGACATGGAGGCCCCCCCCCCTCCACACCTTACGCACGCAAAGCCTACAGGAACCACAGTATAGCCATACAGTTTAAGTTCACCCACACTTTATATAAATAAAAAAGGAGGTTTACAGTGCAAATACTGCTGTTGCATTTAATGTGCATGAAATTTGAACAGTGCCATCCACAGATGTCCCCCCTAAACATTGCCATCCACAGATCCCTCCTCCCCTAAACAGTGCCATTCACAGATCTCCCCCCTAAACAGTGCCATCCACAGATCCCCCCTAAACAGTGCCATCCACAGATCCCCCCTCCCCTAAACAGTGCCATTCACAGATCTCCCCCCTAAACAGTGCCATCCACAGATCCCCCCTAAACAGTGCCATCCACAGATCTCCCCCCTAAACAGTGCCACCCACAGATCCCTCCTCCCCTAAACAGTGCCATCCACAGATCCCCCCTCCCCTATACAGTGCCATCCACAGATCTCCCCCCTAAACAGTGCCATCCACAGATCTCCCCCCTAAACAGTGCCATCCACAGATCCCTCCTCCCCTAAACAGTGCCATCCACAGATCCCCCCTCCCCTAAACAGTGCCATCCACAGATCTCCCCCCTAAACAGTGCCATCCACAGATCTCCCCCCTAAACAGTGCCATCCACAGATCCCTCCTCCCCTAAACAGTGCCATCCACAGATCCCCCCTCCCCTAAACAGTGCCATCCACAGATCCCCCCTCCCCTAAACAGTGCCATCCACTACACGGCCCCGCTCACTGTATAATCGTATCTCTAATAGTTAATGGTTACCGTATGTATATAATCGCATAAGGAGCGCTGTGTATTACCGGTACTTACAACTACAAGCGCTCGCCGAGAGGAGGGAGGAGGCAGGAGGCAGGCCGTGAGGACAGGCGCTGGCAGCGTGAGTCATACAACATGCGCCCACGCCACCTGCTTCATTCATAAAGTGGGCGGCACAGGCACGTGACGTATGACTCACACTGCCAGCGCCTGTCCTCCCGGCCTGCCTCCTCCCTCCTCTCGGCGAGCGCTTGTAGTTGTAAGTACCGGTAATACACAGCGCTCCTTATGCGATTTATTATCACTTCCTGCAGGGGCCGCCTGCAGGAAGTGATAATAAAAGGTGAAGGCTGGCGGCCGGCGGCGGCTACGCGGGCCACATGACGAGGTCTGGCGGGCCAGATTCGGCCCGCGGGCCTTGTGTTTGACACCCATGCTCTACAGTATTCACAGGGTTAACATTGAAATAAGGCAAAAAAGCTCTCATTAAAAGGGAAGTTTTAATATCCACAGGAAAGTTTGTAAAAAGTGCAGTTATCAGAAGGTAAATCTACAAGGACATGCAAATACAATGTAGCAATTTAAAAAAATAAATAGGATAAAATAAACAGCACTTAATATGTTACAAGTCGTAGATGTCTGGTTCCCTGGGGGTTGCATAAAAGTCGGTAAGATCATCAATCGGGTTGTCCCCCACCCAAATGACGATTTGCTAACGAGACAGATATACTAAGAAGGTCTGCAGACTCCACCACCAGCCCCTTCCTCTGGTGTCATGGAGAGGCTCGTGTTTACGCTAATGGCCTTTTATGGCCCAGTTTATGAGGTCGGCTTAACACAGGTTTTGACTCAAACTGTTCTGATATCTAAACCATTGTGATACTGATAACACCACATTCTCCACATCATGTGTTCACTCCATGAAGATTTTATGTTCTCTCCTCAAGGTTTGTATGTATTCTGTGTGGAGATTGTACTTTATTTAATTGGAGTTAGTAAGTTCTCTACAGTTTGTATATTATTCTACATGGAGATTATTTTTCCTGCATGTCCTTCATGTGTTTTCTACAGTGCATTCAGAAAGTCTTCACACCTTGCCTCACATTTTGTTCTCTCGCTCCTTGTGTTATCAGATCCCCCATCATTCTGCTCAATCCATCTCTTTATATACCGCGCCTGTCTTCCTGCTATTTCATTCTAGGGAGTAGTCCATCAACAGGAGAGGTTCTGTTGCAATGTGAGAATCTTCCCACAATAAAAACCAATGAATCAGGTCACAATATATTATAATTAATGCCTATTACATTCCATAACTATGGAGCTATGACTTAAATATTAATTATTCTTATCTGTAGCCGGACTTGTTAGGGCAAAATTATTAAAAATTCTTAGCTATATGTGGCACTTGTTTGTTAAGCCACACCCCATTCTATCTAAGCCACGCCCCTATTTGGACTTTGCATGTTCTGTAAATGAAATTTGTATGTTTTTTACGTGGCGTTGTATCTTCTCTACATGGAGCGCGCTCTGTGTGCAGTACATAATGCACACAGTCAGGGGCGTATCTATCGCGAGGCAAACAAGGCATTTGCCTGGGGCGGCACTTGCCAATGGGGCGGCAAAATGCCTTGTTTGCCCCTTGTCCCATCAGACGCCTCCGGTATATTCAGAAGATCCGATGGTATATTCTAACCCCCAGGCGTTCCCATGGTGACGGGGACGCTTGCCTGGGGGTTATAATATACCATCGGATCTGAGTTTTCACGCTCTCAGTGAGAGCGTGAAAACACAAATCCGATGGTATATTCTAACCCCCAGGCGTTCCCATGGTGACAGGGACGCTTGCCTGGGGGTTAGAATATACAGGGCCCCGCCGCTCACAGGAAAACATTTAAAAACGAATCAGTAACCTAAACTTTATTCATTAGTGATGTCTTTACTGTATACCTTACTCTGTCTTTCAGCTCCGGTAACAGCAGGCAGTGCGGGCGGGCGGCGCTCACTCACTGACGTCACGCGCCTGCGCCGCCTAGTGGGAGGAGCAGGCGCGTGACGTCAGTGAGTGAGTGAGCGCCGCCCCGCCCGCACTGCCTGCTGTTACCGGAGCTGAAAGACAGAGTAAGGTATACAGTAAAGACATCACTAATGAATAAAGTTTAGGTTACTGATTCGTTTTTAAATGTTTTCCTGTGAGCGTCAGGGGGAGGAGGAATCTGTGGATGGCACCGTTTAGGGGAGGGGGGAATCTGTAGATGGCACTGTTTAAGGGAGGGGGGGGGAATCTGTGGATGGCACCGTTTAGGGGAGGTGGGGGGAATCTGTGGATGGCACCGTTTAGGGGAGGGGGGGGGAATCTGTGGATGGCACCGTTTAGGGGAGGGGGGGGAATCTGTGGATGGCACCGTTTAGGGGGGGGGTCTGTGGATGGCACCGTTTAGGGGAGGGGGGGGGTCTGTGGATGGCACTGTTTAGGGGAGGGGGGGGGAATCTGTGGATGGCACTGTTTAGGGGAGGGGGATCCGTGGATGGCACTGTTTAGGGGAGGGGGATCCGTGGATGGCACTGTTTAGGGGAGGGGGATCCGTAGATGGCACTGTTTAGGGGAGGGGGATCCGTGGATGGCACTGTTTAGGGGAGGGGGATCCGTGGATGGCACTGTTTAGGGGAGGGGGATCCGTGGATGGCACTATTTAGGGGAGGGGGATCCGTGGATGGCACTCTTTAGGGGGGATCTGTGGATGGCACATAGGAAGGGGTGGGGTTTAGAGAGAAAGGGGTTTGGCCTTGACAGGAAGGGGTGGGTCAAATTTATATTAGGGGGGTGCCCGAATTTAGTCTCGCCTAGGGCAGCACAAAACCAAGATACACCACTGCACACAGTGCAGTATGTTCTCTGTAGTGCGAAGCATTCGAAGCAGAATACAGTCTGAAGTTTAGGAAAACTTTGATTTGCAACAAATCCAAACTTCCTCACGCTTTCTGATAATGAATCAGGTTTTCCTAAAATAGCGGCTACACGTGTTATAAAATGAAACTAAGTGTAGAGGAGACAAGCCTGGGAATGCAAGATCACCCATAATGCCAAGCAGCCAGCCAGTCCACAGATAGTCATCCCCTGTGATGTCACAGCCCTATAAAACCCTCATCCCGCACGGTCTTCATTATTGTCCTGTGAGCTGAGCATAGGGAAAGAGACGTGGCAAGATGTTCTTGCTCTAGGGACAGTGTTGGTGAAAATGATTAATAAAAAAATATTGGAGAGGGAAAGTGCAGGGACAGTACAGGGAGACTGCAGGGACAGTGCAGGAACAGAACAGGGAGAGTGCAGGGACAGTGCAGGAACAGTACAGGGAGACTGCAGGGACAGTGCAGGAACAGTACAGGGAGACTGCAGGAACAGTACAGTGTAAGGAGACTGCAGGGACAGTGCAGAAACAGTACAAGGAGACTGCTGGGACAGTGCAGGAACAGTACACTGTAAGGAGACTGCATGGACAGTGCAGGAACAGTACAGGGAGACTGCAGGAACAGTACACTGTAAGGAGACTGCAGGGACAGTGCAGGAACAGTACAGGGAGACTGCAGGGACAGTGCAGGAACAGTACAAGGAGACTGCAGGGACAGTGCAGGAACAGTACAGTGTAAGGAGACTGCAGGGACAGTGCAGGAACAGTACAGGGAGACTGCAGGGACAGTGCAGGAACAGTACACTGTAAGGAGACTGCAGGGACAGTGCAGGAACAGTACAGAGAGACTGCAGGGACAGTGCAGGAACAGTACAAGGAGACTGCAGGGACAGTGCAGGAACAGTACAGTGTAAGGAGACTGCAGGGAGACTTATTCTGCATCTTTTTTATTTACTTATTCCTACATCAGTCGTAAAATAAGATATATAATTCATCCAATAATATGGAAGTCTTTATTATTCCACTGCCAGCATGCTAACCAATACCATCCAGTCTGCAGCCCTTAGGGGGGCCAGGTCTTAATGATTAGTGATGAACGGCAGGAGCAATATTCGAATTTGCAATATTTTGCTAATATTTGGTGGAATATTCATCATATATTCGCAAATTCACGAACTTGAGATTATTTTCTTGATCGCGAAAAATCAGCAATGTAATATTCGCGTAATGCGCGTGAAATACCGGCGTGGGTTACTATAGGTTCATTTTTCAAGCTGCTAGAAGTTTTGTGAGACTGGAGAAAATGGTCGGCACGGCAGAACATTACATCAGCTTTATATGCAGGTAGAGTGCTCCAATATATTCGCGATTGCGCTAATTATCAATTAATGATGCGCATATTTTGGAGCAATACGTGCAACTTCACATTTTAACAGGTCTGACTACTTATTAGTGATTGGTGCGCTAAGTATTGTTGTGAACTTGTGACATCACAGCACTATGTCTGTATGTATGGACAGCAGAACCTCCACTATATCAGGATCAGCTCCACTATATCAGGATATAACCTACGCTGACTATCTCCCGCTAACTATCTGTATTATATATATAAGCTAACTGTCTAATGTAATGACACAGGAAAGCACAGAGCACAGCAATGTCACTGCTCTCTCTCTCTCAGATCTGCAATATACTGCCTACAAGGGCTGCTGGGGAGGTTCTTATATAGTAAGGGGGAGGCAGCTTTCCTATTGGTTGCTTGGGTTGTTGCTAAGCTCTGACAAAGACATTGCAGCCTTCTCATTGGCTCACAAGCAAGAAGGGAGGTTAGTGATGAAAAAAAATCTAGAATATTAAAAATTACAAATATATTTCACTATATTCTAAATATTCGCAAATTCTCAAAGTGCCAACATTTGCGATTAATATTCGCTATTCGAATATTCGCTCCCAACCTTATTAATGATGACCATCCTCATCTCTTGCTGACTTTACTTCTTCCAAATCATCCTTCATGTCCTTGAAAAGTCAGCGAGATGCAGAGGGAGGAGGAGCAGGATGTTTCTGATGACAACTTCTCATTGATATTAGATGATGTGGAAAAGGAGGAAAAGCAGATGGCAGAAGAAGGGCGCCCACCTGTATGGCAGGTGAGCGCTGGAGTTGCAGAAGTAGGTATGCCAGACAGGGGCGGGCTGGGCCGGGGGGCAGGCAGGCAATTGCCCCCCAGGCCGCCCCCCAAAAAAACGCCCATCTTTAACAAAAATTATTTTAATTTTTTATTTTTCAGGGCCTCACCGCCGATCACCACAGGCGGCGCGGCCCTGGATATAATTGCGGCGGCGGTGGTGGCGGCTGTGTGCTGTGGGGCAGGGGATGGAGAGGCGTGTCCCTCCCCTGTTCTTCTGATATGGGGAGGGGGCTCGTCTGCACTGGGTTCATGCAGTGAGCGGGTGGACACAAGGCGCAATTCACAACCCAGTTGAGGATACAAAGTATTTTTTATTTTTTGATTAGCAAAGACGATGCGTTTCGGGGTACGCAGACCCCTTTATTAAGTCTAAAAAGAACAACACAAAATTTGATGGTATAATATGTATAAAAATACAATTAAAAATGAAAATGAATGTAAATATATAAAAATATATAAAAATATATAAAAATATGAATGGACGGATTCATAAATATAAATGGACGAATCAATGGGTAAAATAATTTTGTTTGGTTAAAACAAAGACGAGAAAGTTGTATATGCATAAATATAAGCTTGCGTATAGAGTGTATAAAATGATATAATAATAATAAGGGATAAATGAATAAATACATATATGCAAACGGATGTGAATTTCCTCAAATCTGAGCAGGTGTATGTGTATGTGGTGCTGGGTGATTCTATTTGGTTGTATGGTCTGAGTTTCGACTACGGATGATCAATGCAGAAGAACAACTAATCTACAATAATCACAACTGGAACGACATGATCATCTTCTACAAACGATACATCGACGACCTCATCATAATCTGGGGAGGAAGCAATAAAGAGGCAGAAGCATTTATTACATACGTCAACACCAACACCTGGAACCTCACCTTCACAGCCAACATCTCAACCACTTCAATCGAATACCTGGATCTACTCCTATTCCCCTGCAATGAAAATATTCAAACCAAAACCTTCTTTAAAAAAGTAGACGGAAACAACTATCTGGACTTTAGGAGCGCGCACTACAGAAAATGGAAGAACAACATTCCATACAGCCAATTTAAACGCATAAGGAGGAACTGTTCTACCAAAGAGGACTTCATTACCCAAAGTAAGATCCTACAGAACAGATTTATGAACAAAGGATACCCGAGTAAGATCGTTGAGAACGCTTTCTCCCGGGCAAACAACCTAAGCCAAGACGAATGCCTGATGATCAAAGCCAAACCAAAAGAAACAGAAACTACAAATCCATGCAAAACATCACTGATCACCACCTACAACACTAACCACAAAACCTTAAGGAAGATCCTGATGAAGCACTGGCACATTTTAACTAATGATCCATACCTCAAACCCAACATACCACAGAGACCACAAATCACATTCAGAAAAGCAAAGTCGCTAAAAAAACATCCTGGCCCCAAGCAAACTGAAAAAGCAAAAAACAGCCTCACTCAATACTATTAGTGGGACCCCTGCCCCTGTTGGCAGCTTCAGATGTGGCCACACCCTATGTAAATGCTGTACCAACATTTCTTACAAAACACAGACCTTTAGGAGCAAAACTACTGGTGAAGACTTCAAAATAAAGAATTTCATCAACTGTGCAACATCATACGTGATTTACTTATTGGAGTGCGATTGCGGTTTACAGTACGTTGGCAGGACAATCCAGGCCCTAACGGAACGTATCAACAAACATAGATCCAACATCACCAAGGGATACCTAAAACATAGCGTCTCCAGACACTTCCTGGCTACTCACAACCAGGATCCCTCCAAACTATCAATCACCCCCATAGAACACATTGAGGCCCATTGTCCAGACAGATACAGGACCCTCCAAAGACGTGAAATGTTTTGGATATTCAAGCTCCACAACTTGAACCCAATGGACTAAACGAGAGCATAGAAAACCAGTGTTTTTAGTACCCGCGCTGTTATGTTCCACCCCGCCCCCCTCTTCTCCAGATCCACACTCTCCCACGCCTCCATAACACACCAAGACACTCAGTCTGACCCCAGGACCCATCGTCCCGCCGACACTCGGCCCCTCATCCAACTTCCTTCCCAGCGGGACCCTCCATCCGGACTTCCAGTCCACTCTGCACACTGCCCCCCTACACCAACCAATTGGTCCGCGTCCCCATCCCATTTCTAGTTACCCCAACACCTCCAGGTAATACCCCAATACGCTCATCACACCACACATCTCATCCACATCCACACCCCTACACCTCCCCTTCATGCCCCACACCCCTCCACTCTCCCCTCCATACCCCACAGCACCAACCACTACCCCAGCCATCCTCCTAACACAAGTCCCCTCCCACCACTCCAGAACCCCCCAAACCAAGCCAGTCCCCCCTCATCCACCTATGCCAGTCCCCCTTCATTGGCTAGCTCACACCATTCATCCACCCTCTGCCAAAACATCGAAACAGCAGTCACCACTGCATCCGCCGCCCATTCAGCATCACTAGCTATGGGACCGCCCCCCCATCACGCCCCCCTTTGGCCGCCCAGTCACACCAGCTCCAACCCCCATCCACCGATACACGAGCCGATCCCCCCTCCAGTCGGGCAGCACATAGCAGGGACAACTATACTTTACCACCATGCTCACTGCAGGGATGGTATTGGG
Organism: Bufo gargarizans; assembly: GCF_014858855.1. Classification (NCBI taxonomy): domain Eukaryota; kingdom Metazoa; phylum Chordata; class Amphibia; order Anura; family Bufonidae; genus Bufo; species Bufo gargarizans. The sequence continues at coordinate 484,998,685 of NC_058084.1, forward strand.
CAAGTGATGAATGGTGCCGGGTTTCCTCCACACATGATGCTGCCACCACCATGCTTCACTGTAGGGATGATATTGGGCAGGTGATGAGCGGCGCCTGGTTTTCTTCCAGGCATGGGGCTTCCACCATACTTTACTGTAGGAATGGTATTGGGCAGATGTTGAGTGGTGCCTGGTTTCCTCCAGACATGATGCTGCCACCACCATACCTCACTGTATGGATGGTATTGGCCAGGTGATGAGTGGGGCCTGATTTCCTCCAGACATGATGTTTAGAATTTGGGAAAAAAAGTTCCATCTTGTTTCAGAGCAGAGAATCTTGTTTCTCACAGTCCTTTAGATGATTTTTTTTGCAAACTTCAGGCGGTTTTCATGTGTCTCTTACTGAGGAGAGGCTTCTTTTTGGCCATGCTGCCATAAAGAACAGATTGGTGGAGGATGAAGTGATGGTTGACACTCTAGAAGTTTCTCCCATCTTCACACAGGATCTCTGGAGCTCAGCCACAGTGACCATTGGGTTCTTGGTCACCTCTCTTACCAAGGCCCTTCCCTTGATTACTTAGTTTGGGAGGTGGCAGCTCTAGGAAGAGTCCTGGTTCTTCTTCCATGTAAGAATTATGGAGGTCACTGTGCTCCTGGGAACTTTCAGTGCAGCAGACATTTTTTGTCCCCTTCTCCAGGTCTGTGCCTCCACACAATCCTGTCTCTGAGCTCTACAGGCAGTTCTTTCTAGAGATGTGTGAATCGAATCCAATGAAGTGGAATTCAATCCGAATTTCAGGAGAAAATCGATTTGCTGCAAAGCCGAATTTCCTCGTGCTTCGTGGTAGCGAATCGATTTAACCTGAAATAGTGTAAAAAATAAATAAAATATATCATACTTACCACTTCCATTTGCTCAAGACAGGCCGGACGTCGCCATCTTGATTGAAGATCTCGGCTGAAATCCGATGCGTGTTGACGTATGACGTCACCACACCAGCCGGCAAGATGACGTCATCTAGGGCTGCGCAAGATTTAACTCAAGATTATCAATTAAGATGGTGGCGGCCGCCCGCTGTGAGGGGTACAATGACAGGGATCGGCGCTATTGCAGCTCCCTGTCATTACACCCACTACTTACAAAAAAAATGCTCTTCGTGAAGAAGTAGTTCGTAACAAAGAAAAATTTTGGGTAAAATTCAGCGAAACAGCCGAATTGAATTTTTTAAAACTTCTCTCATCTCTAGTTCTTCACTCTACAGGCAGTTCTTTCCTCTAGAGCTTGGTTTTTGCTCTAATTTTCATTGTCTGCTGTGAGATCTTATACAGGGCTGTGTCTCTCCAAATCATCTCCAATCCACTGAATTTACCAATCAAGATGGATAAACATCTTAGAGTTGATCCAGAGAAATAGGAGACCCACAGCAAAATGTCAAGTGTCATAACAAAGGAGCTGAATACTTACGTCCATGCATAATTTTACTTTTTACTTTTTTCAAAAAATTGCTAAAATGTCTAGACTTCTGTTTTTACTTTCTCATCATTTTATTTTAGCACGAGAAGCAACATAACAAAATGTGAAAAATTGAAAGGGTCTGAAGACTTTCTGAATGCCTTGCACATGGAGATTGTATGTACTGTGCATAAAGATAGTTTGCTCTATACGTGATGTTGAAATTATATGTTCTATGCTTGTAATTTACATGCTCTCTACGTGGAGTTTGTATGTTCTCTTCATAGTGAATGTATGTTTTCCACGTAGTGTTTGTATGTTCTCTAAATGGATTTAGTACTGTATGTTCTCTGCACTTAAATTGTATGTTCTTGACACAAAGTTTGTTGAATGTTCTCGGCATGAAGTTTTCTTCAGCAGACATAAAGGTAGACATGACCTTAAAAATGAGCTTCAGTGTTTGTTTTTTATTGACCAGGTCTGAACACAAGACAAGGAGAATAATGATACAATATGGAACAAATAATATACCAAGTAACAATCTGGGCAGAGAAACCTGGGTCCTAGAAACCTTCTTCTGTCTTGGATCCCTGTAACAAATTGGATAAGTGGGAACAGGTTCTTCACTCCACCAACACATGTTGCACCAGAAATGTCTGGTAGGCGCTTATCCCATTATGATGCAGAGATGCAACAACATTTATCAGAAAAGGAGATACGAGCTTCATCGTCTTCAGAAGGAGGTTCCTCCCAGAGACAATGACTAATCAAAAGCTGGTTTATGAAGCTTGGTACTGGTGACATCATCCAGACAGATGGACACTTGCACACATTTAGCATTCCTTCCTTGACTGGTAATAAGAATAGAGCGGGACATGGGGGAATGCCCATGCCATACGGCCAAATCCTGCCTCCGCCAAAACATCTCCATCAGTCCTGCCCTGACTCATGAGATAGTAAGAATAGACTGGAGATCTTAATGTAGCAGCAGAGTATCTCGAGCAACACGTGACCTGGTAATTCCTGCTCTGGAGCAATGGTCCTCCCTCTATTCTCATTTCTTCTCGGTTGCTCTTGTCCTCTGTCTCATCTGCAGAATTCCCCTGTTATATGAGACGGACAAATTATTTAACTAAAATTATTCAGTTATTTGTGAAGGATACTTGTATCTAGTGAGTGGTCCAGGTAATAGGGTCTAATCCATTGTATCTAGTGAGTGGGGCAGTAAAGGGTCCGGGTAATGCTTCCTCTAAGTCTTGTATCTAGTGAGTGGGGCAGTAAAGGGTCCGGGTAATGCTTCCTCTAAACGATTGTATCTATTGAGTGGGGCAATAAAGGGTCCGGGTAATGCTTCCTCTAAGTCTTGTATCTAGTGAGTGGGGCAGTAAAGGGTCCGGGTAATGCTTCCTCTAAGTCTTGTATCTAGTGAGTGGGGCAGTAAAGGGTCCGGGTAATGCTTCCTCTAAACGATTGTATCTATTGAGTGGGGCAATAAAGGGTCCGGGTAATGCTTCCTCTAAGTCTTGTATCTAGTGAGTGGGGCAGTAAAGGGTCCGGGTAATGCTTCCTCTAAACGATTGTATCTATTGAGTGGGACAATAAAGGGTCTGGGTAATGCTTCCTCTAAGTCTTGTATCTAGTGAGTGGGGCAGTAAAGGGTCCGGGTAATGCTTCCTCTAAACGATTGTATCTAGTGAGTGGGGCAATAAAGGGTCCGGGTAATGCTTCCTCTAAGTCTTGTATCTAGTGAGTGGGGCAGTAAATGGTCCGGGAAAGGCTTCCTCTAAACGATTGTATCTAGTGAGTGGGGGCAGTTAAGGGTCCGGGTAATGCTTCCTCTAAGTCTTGTATCTAGTGAGTGGGGCAGTAAAGGGTCCGGGTAATGCTTCCTCTAAACGATTGTATCTAGTGAGTGGGGCAATAAAGGGTCCAGGTAATGGGGTCTAATCCATTTTATCTAGTGAGTGGGGCAGTAAAGGGTCCGGGTAATGCTTCCTCTAAACGATTGTATCTAGTGAGTGGGGCAATAAAGGGTCCGGGTAATGCTTCCTCCTAAGTCTTGTATCTAGTGAGTGGGGCAGTAAAGGGTCCGGGTAAGGCTTCCTCTAAACGATTGTATCTAGTGAGTGGGGCAATAAAGGGTCTGGGTAATGCTTCCTCTAAGTCTTGTATCTAGTGAGTGGGGCAGTAAAGGGTCCGGGTAATGCTTCCTCTAAACGATTGTATCTAGTGAGTGGGGCAATAAAGGGTCCGGGTAATGCTTCCTCTAAATCTTGTATCTAGTGAGTGGGGCAGTAAATGGTCCGGGAAAGGCTTCCTCTAAACGATTGTATCTAGTGAGTGGGGGCAGTTAAGGGTCCGGGTAATGCTTCCTCTAAGTCTTGTATCTAGTGAGTGGGGCAGTAAAGGGTCCGGGTAATGCTTCCTCTAAACGATTGTATCTAGTGAGTGGGGCAGTAAAGGGTCCAGGTAATGGGGTCTAATCCATTTTATCTAGTGAGTGGGGCAGTAAAGGGTCCGGGTAATGCTTCCTCTAAACGATTGTATCTAGTGAGTGGGGCAATAAAGGGTCCGGGTAATGCTTCCTCCTAAGTCTTGTATCTAGTGAGTGGGGCAGTAAAGGGTCCGGGTAAGGCTTCCTCTAAACGATTGTATCTAGTGAGTGGGGCAATAAAGGGTCCGGGTAATGCTTCCTCTAAGTCTTGTATCTAGTGAGTGGGGCAGTAAAGGGTCTGGGTAAGGCTTCCTCTAAACGATTGTATCTAGTGAGTGGGGCGGTAAGGCGTCTTGGTTCTGCTTTCGCTGAGTCATTGTATCTAGTGAGTGGGATAGAAAGGTGTCCGGGCAATGCTCCCTCTAAACCGTTGTATCTAGTGACTGTTTAAATCCACCACAGTAGTGAACCTATTCGTAATTATTTTATCTAGTAAGTAGGGCAGTAAGGGGTCCGGGTAATGCTTCCTCTAAGTCTTGTATCTAGTGAGTGGGGCAGTAAGGGGTCTGGGTAATGCTTCCTCTAAGTCTTGTATCTAGTGAGTGGGGCAGTAAGGGGTCTGGGTAATGCTTCCTCTAAGTCTTGTATATAGAGAGTGGGGCAGTAAAGGGTCCGGGTAATGCTCCCTTTTAGCCATTGTATCCATTAAGTGGGTCAGTTAGGGGTCCGGGTATTTCTCCATGTAAACCATTGTATATATTTAGTTGGGCAATAAGGGGGACGGGTAATGCTCACTCTAAGCCATTATATCTAGTGAGTGAGATAGTAAGGGATCCGGGTATTTCTCCCTCTAAGCCATTGTATCTATTGCGTGGGGCAGTAAGGAGTTCGGGAAATAATTATTGTAAGTCATTAAATCTAGTGAGCAGATAGTAAGGAGTCTGGGAAATGCTCCCTCTAAACCATTGTATCTAGTGAGTGGGGCAGTAAGGGGTACGGGTATTGCTCCCTTCAAGCCATTGTATCTAGTGACTTGGTGATAAAGGGTACAGGTAATGCTTCCTCTAATCGATTTTATCTAGTGAGTGAGATAGTACGGATTTCTGGTAATGCTCCTTCTAAGCCATTGTATCTAGTAAGTGGGGCAGTAAAGAGTCCGGGTAGTGCTCCCCATAAACCATTGTATCTAGTGAGTGGGGCAGTAAGGGGTCCTGGTAATACTTCCTCTAAGTCATTGTATCTAGTGGGCAGATAGTAAGGGGTCCGGGAAATGCTCCCTCTAAGCCACTGTATCTTGTGAGTGGGGCAGTAAAGAGTCTGGGTAATACGTCCTTTAAGTCTTGTACCTAGTGAGTGGGGCAGTAAGGGGTACAGGTAATGGTCCCTGTAAACCATTGTATTTAGTGAGTGGGGCAGTAAGGGGTCCAGACATTGCTTATTCTAAACTATTGTACCTAGTGAGTGGGGCAGTAAGGGGTGGATGTAGTTCTCCCTCTAAACTATTGTAGTTTATAGTAAGGAGTCTGGATAATGCTTCCTCTAAGCCATTGTATCTAGTGAGGGGGCAGTAATGGGTCCCAGTAAAGTTTCTTCCAAACAGTATCTAGTAGGTTGGGCAGTAAGGGTCTGGGCTTTTTTCCTGTAATCTTGGCAATCCACCAGAACACCAAATGTATACTGTCACGCAGAAGCCACAAAACCATGCAGGAACCAAGTAAAATCTTTTGTACGATTCAGATGAATAGTTTTATATTTGCCCACATCCCTTGTAATATAAGTCTAAGTTGACTACAAGGATTTCTTGTGGTTTAGGTCAGTGAAAGTTTTTTTTGTCCAAATCCCTGATGGTCTAGGCCAGTGAAAGGGCTTTTTTTCCACATCCCTTGTGATCAGTAACAGTGAAAGGGGTAACATTTGCATGGTGAGTGGTCTATGGCAGAGAAGGAATAAGTGTCTGCTCTCGTGGTAATCAAGAGTGTGGAAAAGGTTAATATTTACATCCTTGGTGGTCTACAGCAGAGAAGGGGGTCAATGTACACTAGTGCAGTTAAAGGGTTACTGTTAGGGTTCCCGGTGGTCTAGGACAGCAATAGGTTAATACCTGAGTCCTTGATGGTCCAGGTAGTTAATGTGTCATCTCTCCAGGAGAACAGACAGCCCCGAGCAATGTTGTGTATAGAGAGGTGGGTGAACTTACCTCTGGGCTTCTTGCCTTGGGGTCACCCTGAGTCTCAGCCCTGGCCATACGATGCTCCTTGTTCTCCATGGTGTTGTCACAGTGTTATACTGGATATATATACACTGCGCCCCCACAGTGGAGAAATGACAATGGTTTAACCACTTATAGTCTGGTAATTATTAGACTTATGGTGGGGCGTTCCAGTATGGCAGCCAGCGCTGTAGACCATATTGAAAAGCCTCCACTAGTTCTTCTCACAGCTGGGGGGCTTGTTACAATGTGTCAGTATACCTAATAATAACCTATAGTTCAGAACAGAGGATTGTGCATACATTGTAACAAGTCCTTAGCTGTGACAGGTGTTAGATCACGAAAAGTTTTCATTCTTTAGCTTTAAACAATAATGATCTCATTCCCTGACAGCAAGCAGAGAATTATACACAGCGTCTGTGAGAAAGTAGCAGAACTTTATTACACAGGACCGGATTCACACATTAGAGTTTTCATTGGATACAAGGTTATGAATGAAAATCCAATGAATTAGAGGAATTTATGGATTTGTGGAAGGTTTCCCGACGTTACTGAGCCCCACGTGTCTGGCGGTGAGAAGTCCAGGTGACTGTCAGCAGGGCCCTTAGTCCGGGGCCACCCGCTCACTCATCCCTCAGTTTCATTCTGACATCCCTAGCTACTTATAATGACAAGAGGTAACGAGCCCTAAACTGAAACTTATTATCTGCACCGATACATTGTACCAAACTATCCGGACTGCAGAGAGAATTGTACTACTGATACCGTATGTTTATCAGATTGTGCAGACTGCATACAACTGTAACAAACCCTCAGCTCTAAGAACTGTTGGGTCAGGACAGATTTTCAGCCTCTAGAGGTAAACATTCGCTGACTGCAAGCAGAGGTCTTGATAACAGTGACAAATGAAAATAAAGTCTATTAGAAGCAGGGCCATCTTAAATATTGATTGGACCCTGGGCAAAAATTTACTTGGGCCCCCTGGATCCCCCCTTCCCACACCCTTGCAGGCAATCACGGCCTCCACCACAACACACACACAAAAAAATCCACACATCTGGTAGAGTACAGTGAATGCCTGTAAATACTTCCAGTTCTTAAGACTGCAACGGCTCAGGATCAGTGCTCTGGGCAGCTGGGCTCAGGCTGGAAGTGGGCACCGCTCTGCAGGAAGGAGACCAGGGCTCGGCTCACCCTAGTGTTACAGTGCACCCCAGCCCCCCACAGTATGCAGTAAAGCACCGTATAGTATACAGCAGCACACAGTATGCAGTAAAGCACCCTATAGTATACAGCACCCCACAGTATACAGCCCCCCACAGTATACAACACCCCGCAGTATACAGCACCCTACAATATACAGCCCCTCACAGTATACAGCCCCTCACAGTATACAACACCTCACAGTATACAGCACCCCACAGTATACAGTAGAGCAGTATAGCACACCACAATATACAGCACCCCACAGTATACAGCACCCCACAGTATAAAGCACCCCATAGTATATAGTAGAGAAGTATAGTACCCCACAGTATACAGCACCCCACACTATACAGCATCCCACAGTATACAGTAGAGCAGTATAGCACCCCACAGTATACAGCACCCCACAGTATACAGTAGAGCAGTATAGCACACCAAAGTATACAGCATCCCACAGTATACAGCATCCCACAGTATACAGCACCCCACAGTATACAGTAGAGCAGTATAGCACCCCACAGTATACAACACCCCACAGTATACAGTAGCGCAGTATAGCACCCCACAGTATACAGCACCCCATAGTATACAGTAGAGCAGTATAGCACAACACAATATACAGCACCCCACAGTATACAGCACCCCACAGTATACAGTACCCCATCGTATACAGCACCCCACAGTATACAGTAGAGCAGTATACAGCACCCCACAGTATACAGTAGAGCAGTATAGCACCCCACAGTATACAGCACCCCACAGTATACAGTACCCCACAGTATACAGCACCCCACAGTATACAGTAGAGCAGTATACAGCACCCCACAGTATACAACACCCCACAGTATACAGTAGATCAGTATAGCACCCCATAGTATACAGTAGAGCAGTATAGCACACCACAATATACAGCACCCCACAGTATACAGTAGATCAGTATAGCATCCCACAGTATACAGTAGAGCAGTATACAGCACCCCACAGTATATAATAGAGCAGTATAGCACCCAACAGTATACAACACCCCACAGTATACAGTAGAGCAGTACAGCACACCACAGTATACAGCACCCCACAGTATACAGTACCCCGCAGTATATAGTAGTGCAGTATAGCACACCACAATATACAGCACCCCACAGTATACAGTAGAGCAGTACAGCACACCACAATATACAGCACCTCGCTGTATATAGCACCCCACAGTATACAGTAGAGCAGTATAGCACCCCACAGTATACAGCATCCCACAGTATACAGCATCCCACAATATACAGCACCCACAGTATACAGTAGAGCAGTATACAGCACCCCACAGTATACAACACCCCACAGTATACAGTAGAACACCCGACAGTATACAGCACTCCATAGTATACAGTAAAGCAGTATAGAACACCACAATATACAGCATCCCACAGTATACAGTAGAGCAGTATAGCACCCCACAGTATACAGCACCCCACAGTATACAGTAACCCACATTATACAGTAGAGCAGTATACAGAACCCCACAGTATACAGTAGAGCAGTATACAGCACCCCACAGTATACAACACCTCACAGTATACAGTAGAGCAGTAAAGCACCCCATAGTATACAGTAGAGCAGTATAGCACACCACAATATACAGCACCCCACAGTAGAGCAGTATAGCACCCCACAGTATACAGTAGAGCAGTATACAGCACCCCATAGTATATATCACCCCACAGTATACAGTAGCGCAGTATATAACCCCACAGTATACAACACCCCACAGTATACAGTATAGCACACCACAATATACAGCCCCCCACAGTATACAGTAGAGCAGTACAGCACACAACAGTATACAGCACCCCACAGTATACAGCACCACACAGTATACAGTAGAGCAGTACAGCACACCACAGTATACAGCACACCACAGTATACAGTAGAGCAGTATAGCACACCACAATATACAGCACCCCACAGTATACAGTAGAGCAGTACAGCACCCCACAATATACAGCACCCCACAGTATACAGCGCCCCACAGTATACAGCAGCTTACAGTATATTAGTATAACAGCCCCTGTCACCTTTTCCTGATGTAATCTTCACAAACAAAGCTCCACAATTCTGGCAAACTTCTCCTGCAGCAACACTCCTGGTAGAAAGGACCTTTGATTACTTCATAGCCATGTGACCAGTAATATTGCTAGGTTACTGGTCACATGGTGATGATGTCATCTAAGGTCCTTTATCCTAAAAGAATCACAGCTCTCACAGTTCGCTGCCTGGAGTGCCAGCAGGCAGGGCATGGCAGCACCCCCCTGTGTAGCTGATAGCATGACACCCGGGGCAGTGGCCAGCAGGGCTCAAGAGTCAGCTGCCTTGGGCCCCCCAGGAGCAACTGGGCCCGGGGCAGCTGCCCCTTTTGCCCCTTGTTAAAGACGGCCCTGAGAAGGAGTCAGCAGATGGATTTAGGCGGACTTCACCTGACTTCTGCATCGGGGGATATGCAGAGACCCCTCAGGGTCTGTATGATCAGTCTGAGAGGCTCTGTGCCTCCTGAGACCCACAGCGTTTGTAACACCCACTAGTGGTGACTTGTGGTGGGACACGGGACCATTCAGATGACTTGTCTTCATGGGAGAGCCGCTGCTTGTTGGTGGGAACATAATAGTTAATGACATGAGCCCTAAAAGCCATAGTTTCCCAAATCTGCAATGTGCTGACCACTGACCCACTGTGCCACCATGTATGAGTGACTGAATGTTCTCCACCCTGGCATATCATTAAAAAAGTCATTAAGAAGGAAAAGACCCTCAGCCTGTAGAGTGCTGCTTCTGTGGCGTTCTTCTCATGTATATGGGGGGGGAGGGGGGCTATGTATGATTGGCATCTCAGTAGTAAAACTAATAGAGAGAAAAAACTGTGGATTGTCAGGAGGTTTATTACAGAATTTACCCAAAATCAGAAAATCTCTTCTTTTGCGTCCAGCATTTATATATTCTGCAGTACCAGCGATGTCCAGCATTTATATATTCTGCAGTACCAGCGACGTCCAGCATTTATATATTCTGCAGTACCAGTGACTAGAGATGTCGCAATCATAAAATTTTCCGTTCGCGAAAGGCGAACACGAATTTCTGCATATGTTCGCGAACGGGCGAACCGGGCGAACCGCCATAGACTTCAATAGGCAGGTGAATTTTAAAACCCACAGGGACTCTTTCTGGCCACAATAGCGATGGAAAAGTTGTTTCAAGGGGACTAACATCTGGACTGTGGCATGCCGGAGGGGGATCCATGGCAAAACTCCCATGGAAAATTACGTAGTTGATGCACAGTCGGGTTTTAATCCATAAAGGGCATAAATCACCTAACATTTCTAAATTGTTTGGAATAACGTGCTTTAAAACATCAGGTATGTGTCACAGGATATCAGGTGAGAAGCTGGGGATAAGGCCACCTCCTAGCAAATCCCTAACAGCTCTCCCTATACCGCTATCCCCACATTCGTGCCTGTCCTCGTGCCTGGGCTGAAAATACCCTAGAATCCCTGAGATGGTGAAAGGGGAATAGGGGCAGACTGCTCCCTCAAACCTGGAGGGGACAGACGTAACTCAAACAGCCTAGACAGCAAACAACAAGAAATCAGAAACCAACTTATCTTATCTGAGCAGGAACAGCCAATCCTTCCTTCCTTGCTTCCAAAGCCAGACAGAAGCTATAACCCGCACGGAACACTGGGAGTGGAAGTAATTTAAACCAACGACCCCACCCAGTGCACCTGAAGGGAGGCGGAACTAGCACGACTCCAAAACAAAAAACTAAACACGTGCTGCTAATCTGGCAGACCTCCGCACATAGTCAGAGCGGGGCATGACAGTACCCCCCCTTCTACGGGTGACCTCCGGACACCCCGGACCAACCTTATCCGGGTGGGATCTGTGAAAAGCCCTCACTAGTCGGCTGGCACTGACATCCAGCGCCGGAACCCACATCCTTTCCTCAGGGCCGTATCCCCTCCAGTGTACCAGGTACTGAAGGGAACCCCAAAGAACTCTAGAGTCGAGAACCCTGGAGATCTCGAACTCTAAATTTCCATCGACCAGAACAGGAGGAGGTGGCAATGGCGATGGTGCCACCGGTTTCACATATTTTTTCAGTAAAGACCTGTGGAACACATCATGGATCCTCCAAGTCTGCGGAAGATCCAGTCGAAACGCTACTGGATTGATCACCGCAGATATTTTGTACGGACCAATAAATCTTGGACCCAATTTCCAAGATGGCACTCTCAGTTTAATATTTTTAGTGGACAACCACACCAGATCACCCACACACAGGTCCGGACCAGTCACACGTCTCTTGTCAGCCATTCGCTTATACCTCTCACCCATCTTCTCCAAATTCACTTGGATCCTCTGCCAGATAGAAGACAAGGCAGAAGAAAATTTCTCCTCCTCTGGCATCCCAGACGAACTAGTCCCAGAAAAGGTACAAAACTGAGGATGAAAACCGTATGCGCCAGAAAATGGCGACTTACCCGTGGACTCCTGGCTACGGTTATTCAAAGCAAACTCTGCTAGTTTGACAAGAATGAGGACCAGTCCTCCTGATTCTCAGCCACAAAGCACCTCAAGTAGGTCTCCAGGTTTTGATTAGTACGCTCTGTCTGTCCATTCGACTACGGATGGAAAGCCGAAGAGAACGAAAGTTGAATGCCAAGCCGAGAGCAGAACGCCCTCCAAAACCTGGAGACAAACTGCGTGCCCCTATCGGAGACCACATCCGAAGGAATACCATGCAATTTCACAATATTATCAACAAAAATCTGCGCAAGAGTCTTGGCATTAGGCAGACTAGTTAATGAAATAAAGTGAGCCATTTTACTGAAACGGTCAACTACCACCAAAATTACTGTTTTACCGGAGGAACTTGGCAGATCCGTAATAAAGTCCATAGACAAGTGCGTCCAAGGACAAGACGGAATAGACAAAGAAAGAAGTGAACCAGCCGGTCGAGTATGAGCAACCTTTGACCGTGCACAGGTTTCAGAAGCTGCCACGTAATCCTCAATGCTCTTACGTAACCCTGGCCACCAGAACCTCTGGGACACAAGGTCACAGGTGGACTTACCACCAGGATGTCCAGCAAGGAGAGTATCGTGATGTTTCTTGAATACCTTGTATCGCAGTCCTTCAGGAACAAACAACCTCCCTGGGGGACAAGAACCAGGAGCCCTCTTCTGGGCTCCCAACACCTCCATCTCCAATTCGGGGTAGAGAGCGGAGACCACCACCCCATTTGCCAAAATCGGAGCAGGATCCTCTGAATCACCTCCCCCAGGAAAGCTGCGAGACAAGGCATCTGCCTTGACGTTTTTAACCCCCAGTCGAAAAGTAACTGCAAAATTGAACCTGGTAAAAAACAGTGACCATCTGGCCTGTCTAGGGTTCAGACGCTTGGCTGATTGCAGATAAGCCAAATTCTTATGATCCGTATATACTGTAATGGGGTGAGACGCCCCCTCCAACCAGTGACGCCATTCCTCAAAGGCCAACTTGATGGCTAGCAACTCTCTATCTCCTACATCATAATTCTTCTCGGCGACCGAGAGCTTCTTGTAAAAAAAAGCACGCGGGACCCATTTGCCAGGAGATGAATCCTGCGACAACACCGCTCCAACCCCCACTTCTGATGCATCAACCTCCACCACGAATGGCTGAGACACATCGGGCTGCACCAGAATGGGAGCAGACGCAAAACACTCCTTAATAGTTGAAAAGGCCTGCAATACCTCATCCGACCAGACAGAGACATCGGCGCCCTTCTTAGTCATATCAGTGAGAGGTCTTACAATGGTAGAATAGTTCGAATTTTTTTTCTATAATAATTAGAAAACCCCAAAAACCGCATCAAAGCTTTCTGATTTTCTGGTCGGTCCCATTCCAGAACCGCCCGGACCTTTTCGGGGTCCATACAAAAACCAGAGTCAGAAAGCAGATATCCCAAAAACGGAAGCTCCTGCACAGAAAACACACATTTCTCCAATTTGGCATATAATTTATTCTCCCGAAGGATCGTCAAAACCTGTCTCACATGATCCTGATGGGTCTTCAGATCAGGGGGGTAAATTAAAATGTCATCCAAATAAACCACCACGAACCTCCCCACCAAATGATGGAAAATGTCATTGACGAATCGCTGAAATACCGCTTGCGCGTTCGTCAACCCAAAAGGCATCACCAGGTTCTCAAAATGACCCTCGTGCGTATTGAAGGCCGTTTTCCACTCATCCCCTTCCTTGATTCTGATCAGATTGTAGGCCCCTCTCAAATCCAACTTGGAGAACACCTTGGCTCCAACAATCTGATCAAAAAGGTCGGAGATCAAAGTAAGGGGATACGGATCCCAGACCGTAATACGGTTCAATTCCTGGAAATCCAAACAAGGTCTCAGCGATCCATCCTTTTTCTTTACAAAGAATAAACCTACTGCCACCGGAGACTTAGATGGCCTAATATGACCTTTTGCCAAACTCTCGGCGATATACTTCCGCATGACCTCTCTTTCGGGTTGAGAAAGATTATGAAGCCGAGACTTTGGCAACTTAGCCCCTGGGATGAGATTAACTGGACAATCATAGTCACGATGAGGGGGCAATTCCCGAGCCCCACCCTCCGAAAAGACATCCGCAAAATCTGAGAGATACTGAGGTAGAGCCGTAGTGTACACACCAGAGATAGATGTGCCAAGACAATTATCCGAACAAAATTCACTCCAACGAATGATTTGTCTCGCTTGCCAGTCTATAATTGGGTTACGTTGTGTCAACCATGGTAACCCTAAGACTATAGGAACGGGCAAATCCTTAATGACAAAACAAGACATAATCTCAACATGTGAATCACCCACCCTTAACTGAATACCATGAGCAATATGAGTGAGACTCCTTTGAGAAAGAGGAGAAGAATCAATTGCAAAAACCGGAATCTCTCTTTCTAAAGTGCAAGTACTTAGACCTAGATTTTAAAGAAAAAGAAAGTCAATAAGATTTACCCTAGCACCACAGTCAAGGAATACTTCAACAAAAGAATTTCTTGAGTCTAGCGCCACCATAGCTGGAAGGAGAAAACGAGTATCACAGTGATCTTTCATACCTGCTTGCTCCACCACCCCATTTACACTACCAAGAGTCAGGGATGTTTTTTTTTTCTTTTTCTCATCAACATACGGTTTAACAAAAGGACAAGCAAAAATAAAATGACCACTTTTCCCACAGTAGTAACATAGTTTATGCAATTTCCTAAAGTCTCTACTACCAGAACAGAAAGATACCTGACCCAGCTGCATGGGTTCCTCCCCTACCCCAGAGTTACCTGTAGCATCACCCTGGGAAGCAGTTGAGACGAAACCACTCTCAGAAGGGATCCCTTGCGCGGAGGGAGCCTTACACCTCTCTCTAATATGTCTATTTAACCGTACTGCCAAAGAAATTGCATTCTCCAAAGTATCTGGGTACTCATGAAAAGCAAGGGCATCTTTCAATCTCTCAGATAACCCCTGACAAAACTGACTACGTAACGCGGGGTCATTCCACTCTGAATCGTTAGCCGATCTCCTAAACTCAACGCAGTAAACCTCTGCAGTATGTTCACCCTGTAATAAATTACGCAATTTAGATTTCCGCCATCGAGACCCGATCTGGGTCATCGTAAATTAATCCCAGGGCCTTGAAAAATTCTTCCACCGACCGGAGGACCCGAGAACCGGGCGGCCGAGAAAAGGCCCAGGATTGCGCGTCCCCTTTAAGCAGAGAAATGATTATACCAACCCTCTGACAGACCAAACTCCCCGTTTAACGCACCGCAAACAGCTGCAAACAGTCCATTTGCACAACCACAAACTCCCCATTTGGACAAGGTTGGATACCAAGCTAGCCATGTCCCGTTTCTTGTCCTCACTGATGTCATTGAAGGTCTCTTCCTCCACCCAGCCACGTACAACACCAAGGGTCCCCGAAAGGTGACAACAAGCCCCCTGGGATGCCTGCTGTGGTTGGTCTTCCACCTCCTCAAAGCCATTTTCCTCCTCTGACTCCTCTTCTTCAGACTCCTCTCTCTGCGTTGCCGCAGGTCCAGCAATCGATGACGACAAGGCTGCTTCTGGTGGTGATGGTGAACACAACTCTTCCTCTTCATGCCCATCTATGGCCTGATCCAGCACTCTTCGCAGGGCACGCTCCAGAAAAACCCCATATAGGAAGAGGTCGATGATGTTGCCTTGGGTTTGACTGACTAGGTTTGTCACCTCCGCAAAAGGACGCATGAGCCTACAGCCATTGTGCATGAGCGTTCAGTAACGCGGCAAAAAAATACCCAGCTCCGCAGAGGCTGTCCTCTTTTTTTATATAAAAAAAAAATCTGTTCTTACCAGTTTATTCTCTGTTTTGTCCCCTATCAGGGGCCGGTGTATGGAATAGATTTTAGGAACCAGGAGATGGAAAAAGATGCTTGGTCGGTTCTCCTACTTCCAATTTGGGGCACTGCGCGTGCGCCGTGCAATGTTCTGCGCCTCCAGATATGAGTGGTGTGTTAAGAAGTACTATTCCTATCAGTTTAATCTCTGTTACAAAGGGAAAAAAATGGAATAGACGGCTCTACCGCTCAGGCAAATGATCGAGGTGCGGAGCTGCTAGAACTGACTCACCCAGTCAGGAGTAGATAATTTGAAAGAAAATAAGTAAACAGGCACACTCTGATTTGGGTCAATATATTAATTTATTTGTATATATAGTGAATGTAAGATGTATTAAAATAATGTTCAATAAAGTGAGGCAAAGGTGTAGCAATAGTATGAAGAATCGTATTGGGGAATTGAGTTCTGCTAACTGTCCTTTTTAATGGACAGAAATAATGGATGTAGAGATGAGTGGGTTGTCACTAAAAGGTCACCAGCTGGTATTGCGGATGTTATGATAATAAAATATATATGTACAGTACAGACCAAAAGTTTGGACGCACCTTCTCATTCAAAGAGTTTTCTTTATTTTCATGACTATGAAAATTGTAGATTCACACTGAAGGCATCAAAACTATGAATTAGCACATGTGGACTTATATACATAACAAAAAAGTGTGAAACTACTGAAAATATGTCATATTCTAGGTTCTTCAAAGTAGCCACCTTTTGCTTTGATTACTGCTTTGCACACTCTTGGCATTCTCTTGATGAGCTTCAAGAGGTAGTCACCTGAAATGGTCTTCACTTCACAGGTGTGCCCTGTCAGGTTTAATAAGTGGGATTTCTTGCCTTATAAATGGGGTTGGGACCATCAGTTGCGTTGTGGAGAAGTCAGGTGGATACACAGCTGATAGTCCTACTGAATAGACTGTTAGAATTTGTATTATGGCAAGAAAAAAGCAGCTAAGTAAAGAAAAACGAGTGGCCATCATTACCTTAAGAAATGAAGGTCAGTCAGCCCGAAAAATTGGGAAAACTTTGAAAGTGTCCCCAAGTGCAGTCACAAAAACCATCAATCGCTACAAAGAAACTGGCTTACATGCGGACCGCCCCAGGAAAGGAAGACCAAGAGTCACCTCTGCTGCGGAGGATAAGTTCATCCGAGTCACCAGCCTCAGAAATCGCAGGTTAACAGCAGCTCAGATTAGAGACCAGGTCAATGCCACACAGAGTTCTAGCAGCAGACACATCTCTAGAACAACTGTTAGGAGGAGACTGTGTGAATCAGGCCTTCATGGTAGAATATCTGCTAGGAAACCACTGCTAAGGACAGGCAACAAGCAGAAGAGACTTGTTTGGGCTAAAGAACACAAGGAATGGACATTAGACCAGTGGAAATCTGTGCTTTGGTCTGATGAGTCCAAATTTGAGATCTTTGGTTCCTACCACCGTGTCTTTGTGCGACGCAGAAAAGGTGAACGGATGGACTCTACATGCCTGGTTCCCACCGTGAAGCATGGAGGAGGAGGTGTGATGGTGTGGGGGGGCTTTGCTGGTGACACTGTTGGGAATTTATTCAAAATTGAAGGCATACTGAACCAGCATGGCTACCACAGCATCTTGCAGCGGCATGCTATTGCATCCGGTTTGCGTTTAGTTGGACCATCATTTATTTTTCAACAGGACAATGACCCCAAACACACCTCCAGGCTGTGTAAGGGCTATTTGACCATGAAGGAGAGTGATGGGGTGCTGCGCCAGATGATCTGGCCTCCACAGTCACCGGACCTGAACCCAATCGAGATGGTTTGGGGTGAGCTGGACCGCAGAGTGAAGGCAAAAGGGCCAACAAGTGCTAAGCATCTCTGGGAACTCCTTCAAGACTGTTGGAAGACCATTTCAGGTGACGACCTCTTGAAGCACATCAAGAGAATGCCAAGAGCAAAGCAGTAATCAAAGCAAAAGGTGGTTACTTTGAAGAACCTAGAATATTACATATTTCCATTTGTTTCACACTTTTTTGGTATGTATATAATTCCACATGTGATAATTCATAGTTTTGATGCCTTCCGTGTGAATCTACAATTTTCATAGTCATGAAAATAAAGAAAACTCTTTGAATGAGAAGGTGTGTCCAAACTTTTGGTGTGTACTGTATATATATATATATAAATAAAATGATGCGCTAGTAAAACGAAGAAGGTAAAAAAATAAGTAAGATAGTTGTCCTTATAAATAGAATCGTCTTTTCATGAAATAATAGCCTCAGAATAATAATACGTTTTGCTCCTTCTATAGGGTGGTCTTATTCTTTTATGGTGATATCCTCTAGATAGGAGATAAATAAATAGGTGAATATTGCGCCTTGTGACTCCTTTTATATGATCCCGCTATTAAATGGAGGGTACGTGATGCGCCTTATTGTTATAGGTCAGTTAATTTTCATAGAGCCGCAAGCATGTACATGAGTATATTGTAGCAATAAAATGATGTTATGCTTCTCATGCGGGTGTCCCGCACTGTCTCTGGCTACAGAGGTCACTAACCCTTCACCCGGCGCTGCTGTCTTCGGTCCTCTGGCGGTGATCTGTTCTCCCTGGGCGGCTGTCTTGAATCCAGGAGTCGGCGGTGTATCTCGCGTTGCCAGGGACGCCGGGAGGCGTGGTTCGCGCGTCTGTAGGGTGACGTAGGCTGTCACGTGATCGCAATCTTTCCCGGCTTGTATTGAATGGTCCCGGCTTATTCTGAGTAATCCTCTAGCTCCGTTACGAGTAGTGGGTATTCCGACAATCCTCTGCTCCTTAAACGCGTTTCGGGAGTCTCACTCACCCTTCATCAATAAGTGGAGGATTGTAGTGAATACTGGAGTATTTATAGGGCAGAGGCAATTGACTCATTTATGATCTGATTGGTTTTTTCACTCATTGCATATATTTTGTTCTAATTGTCTTGTTGGAATCTAATATGGTAGAGTCTAGTTTGGCACATTTAGTTTATTACTCAGATAAAGAGATGGAGAATAATAAATGAATAAAAATATATAAAAATGAATAAATAAATGAAAAATATTGGAATATATGGAAAAGTGTGTCTAATTAAGATTATTCCTTTGATCTATTTTGCTGGGTATTGTGATTATGTTCTTAGTGCGAGGGGTAATAGTGATAGTTGTAGGTTCATTGCTTAAGGGCCTACATATAAACAGTGGGTCAGGTAATGATGGCCTATTTAGTGAGTATGGGCTGTTGTGGAATGGGGGGGATATTTATTTTCTGGATCTTCACAATTCATAGTGTTTATAGTGTAATAAGGTGGTTGTTGTTGTGGTTCTAGGTTTAGTTGATTATTTTCTATGTTTAGTGGATGAAGATTTTTATCTGTCTATACTGTATTGTTGAAGGTTCCTGGTAATTAATATATAGTAGTAAGATTTGCCCATTCTATCACTGGTCCGTGGGGTGAAAGACCCAATGAATGTCACTGTTTGTCATCCCTATATATTTAAATGAAGAGGGAAAATGCACAATTTAGCAAAAAGGGGTAGATATAGTGCGGCAGAGGAAGGTGCTTACTGTGTAAAGTGCAGTATGCAGCATAGAGAGGTACTTGCTATATAGATGTTGATATTGTTTTGTATAGGTTTATTTGTGTATTTAATGTCGATATGGGTATTTTATATATTTTATATATTTTCTTGTGGTATTACTGGTAGATCCTGATGTTCCCTGGTTGTAAGTGCACAGTCGGATGGAGCTAATATGTTGTTGGTCCGTAGTATAAAGACCCAGTGACTATTTGGGTTAATCATCCCTGTGCATCTCCAAGAGGGTGAGCGTCATATAACATAACAACATCAAGGATGGATAATGGAGTAGTGAGGGGTGGCCGTCTGCCAAGGAGCAACTGGAAGAAGTAGAGAAGACCCCACCGGTTACTCGTCGGCAAGCGGCAACCCCACATTAGAGGAAACCGAAAATTTCCATCTCTGCGTTCAGTCCATTTGGCAACACAGAGTTGAATTCGAAGATCCTCCTGGATTCTATTCTTGACATTTTGTGTATGAAATTGCCCCCCCCCCTCCAATATTTTTTTACCTTTTCAAGTGCCGCATATTTTAGTCCACTAGGGTCCTTGTTATGGGTTAGCCTTTTCTTATGTTTGCAATGTGTTCGGATACTCGTTTTTGGAGTGTTCTTTTAGTACGGCCAATGTATAATTTTTGACATGGGCATTCTAGGGCATATATAACTTCTGTCGAGCTGCATGTTAAAAATTCTTTGATTTCTTGTTTATGGAAGTTTGTTTTGGATATGACGCAGGTGGTTTTCTTCGGAAAGGATGTGGTCCGACAGTCCTTACATTTTCCACATCTAAAGAAACCTGTGATGTCTGCCCATTCTTGAATTGTTGTGGACTGTCTTGTGCTTTGTTTAATAGTGGGGGCAATTTTTAAACCTAAATTCGGAGCTTTAGTGAATGTGATTAGTGGAATATCTGTAATGGTGGACCCTATTCTTTTATCCTGTTTTATATGATACCAATGATTGTTTATGATCTTTTTGATTTTTTTGTATTGTGGATTGTAGGGTAGTATGATCCTGGGTGATATGTCCAGTTCTTCTTGTGTCTTAGTTGTTTTGTTAAAGAATGATTCCCTTTCCATTTTTTTGACTTTATTCAGTGATGTCTCTAGCAATTCAATAGGGTATTTTTTATCAATAAACTGAATTTTCATTTTCTCCGATTCCTCCTTAAAATGAGATTCTATTGCACAATAAAAAAATACCCTATTGAATTGCTAGAGACATCACTGAATAAAGTCAAAAAAATGGAAAGGGAATCATTCTTTAACAAAACAACTAGACAGAGGGTGAGCGTCACATAACATAACAACATCAAGGATGGATATAGACAGATAAAAATCTTCATCCACTAAACATAAAAATAATCAACTAAACCTAGAACCACAACAACAACCACCTTATTACACTATAAACACTATGAATTGTGAAGATCCAGAAAATAAATATCCCCCCCATACCACAACAGCCCATACTCACTAAATAGGCCATCATTACCTGACCAACTGTTTATATGTAGGCCCTTAAGCAATGAACCTACAACTATCACTATTACCCCATTGTCACGGCGGACAGGATCTCAGATACACAGACAACCAAATACACAAGTGTCTAGGCTAGATGCTGGGGACAGGTCACCTCCTAGCACATCCCTGACTTCTCTCCCTATACCGCTAAGCCCACATTCAGAACTTGATGGTAGGTATGAAGTGTCCTCGTGCCTGGACTGCAAACACCCTAGAATCCCTGAGATGGTGAAAGGGGAGAAGGGGCAGAAGACACACAAATAGCCTAGACCGCAAACCACACAAACAAAAATCAAACTTATCTGAGCTGGAACAGACAATCCTTCCTTCCTTGAATCCAAGGCCAGACAGAAATCTATAACCCGCACTGCCCTCTGGGATTGAAGCCAATGACCCCACCCAGAGCACCTGAAGGAAGGCGGATCCAGCATGATTCCAAAACAAACAAAAGGTTAGACACGTGCTGCCAATCTGACAGACCTCCGCACACTGTCCGAGCAGGGCATGACACCCATGCACTAAAGAACATAATCACAATACCCAGCAAAATAGATCTAAGTAATAATCTTAATTAGACACACATTTCCAATATTTTTCATTTATTTATTCATTTTTATATATTTTTATTCATTTATTATTCTCCATATCTTTATCTGAGTAATAAACTAAATGTGCCAAACTAGACTCTACCATATTAGATTCCAACAAGACAATTAGAACAAAATATATGCAATGAGTGAAAAAATCAATCAGCTCATAAATGAGTCAATTGCCTCTGCCCTATAAATACTACAGTATTCACTACAATCCTCCACTTATTGATGAAGGGTGAGTGAGACTCCCGAAACGCGTTTAAGGAGCAGAGGATTGTCGGAATACCCACTACTCGTAACGGAGCTAGAGGATTACTCAGAATAAGCCGGGACCATTCAATACAAGCTGGGAAAGATCGCGATCACGTGACAGCCTACGTCACCCTACAGACGCGCGAACCACGCCTCCCGGCGTCCCTGGAAACATGAGATACACCGCCGACTCCTGGATTCAAGACAGCCGCCCAGTGAGAACAGATCACCGCCAGAGGACCGAAGACAGCAGCGCCGGGTGAAGGGTTAGTGACCTCTGTAGCCAGAGACAGTGCGGGACGCCGCACTCAGGCACAGAGCGCCCCTTCCTCCCACCGCACCCGCATGAGAAGCATAACATCATTTTATTGCTACAATATACTCATGTACATGCTTGCGGCTCTATGAAAATTAACTGACCTATAACAATAAGGCGCATCACGTACCCTCCATTTAATAGCGGGATCATATAAAAGGAGTCACAAGGCGCAATATTCACCTATTTATTTATCTCCTATCTAGAGGATATCACCATAAAAGAATAAGACCACCCTATAGAAGGAGCAAAACGTATTATTATTCTGAGGCTATTATTTCATGAAAAGACGATTCTATTTATGAGGACAACTATCTTACCTATTTTTTTACCTTCTTCGTTTTACTAGCGCATCGTTTTTCTAGCGCACATTTTATTTATATATATATACATATATATTTTATTATCATAACATCCGCAATACCAGCTGGTGACCTTTTAGTGACAACCCACTCATCTCTACATCCATTATTTCTGTCCATTTAAAAGGACAGTTAGCAGAACTCAATTCCCCAATACGATTCTTCATACTATTGCTACACCTTTGCCTCACTTTATTGAACATTATTTTAATACATCTTACATTCACTATATACAGACGTGGACAAAATTGTTGGTACCCTTTGGTCAATGAAAGAAAAAGTCACAATGGTCACAGAAATAACTTTAATCTGACAAAAGTAATAATAAATTAAAATTCTATAAATGTTAACCAATGAAAGTCAGACATTGTTTTTCAACCATGCTTCAACAGAATTATGTAAAAAAATAAACTCATGAAACAGGCATGGACAAAAATGATGGTACCCCTAACTTAATATTTTGTTGCGCAACCTTTTGAGGCAATCACTGCAATCAAACGCTTCCTGTAACTGTCAATGAGACATCTGCACCTCTCAGCAGGTATTTTGGCCCACTCCTCATGAGCAAACTGCTCCAGTTGTGTCCGGTTTGAAGGGTGCCTTTTCCAGACTGCATGTTTCAGCTCCTTCCAAAGATGCTCAATAGGATTGAGGTCAGGGCTCATAGAAGGCCACTTTAGAATAGTCCAATTTTTTCCTCTTAGCCATTCTTGGGTGTTTTTAGCGGTGTGTTTTGGGTCATTGTCCTGTTGCAAGACCCATGACCTGCGACTGAGACCAAGCTTTCTGACACTGGCTAGTACATTTCTCTCTAGAATTCCTTGATAGTCTTGAGATTTCATTGTACCCTGCACAGATTCAAGACACCCTGTGCCAGACGCAGCAAAGCAGCCCCAGAACATAACAGAGCCTCCTCCATGTTTCACAGTAGGGACAGTGTTCTTTTCTTGATATGCTTCATTTTTTCGTCTGTGAACATACAGCTGATGTGCCTTGGCAAAAACTTCGATTTTTGTCTCATCTGTCCACAGGACATTCTCCCAGAAGCTTTGTGGCTTGTCAACATGTAGTTTGGCATATTCCAGTCTTGCTTTTTTATGATTCGTTTTCAACAATGGTGTCCTCCTTGGTCGTCTCCCATGTAGTCCACTTTGGCTCAAACAACGACGGATGGTGCGATCTGACACTGATGTTCCTTGAGCATGAAGTTCACCTTGAATCTCTTTAGAAGTCTTTCTAGGCTCTTTTGTTACCATTCGGATTATCCGTCTCTTAGATTTGTCATCAATTTTCCTCCTGCGGCCACGTCCAGGGAGGTTGGCTACAGTCCCATGGATCTTAAACTTATGAATAATATGTGCAACTGTACTCACAGGAACATCTAGTTGCTTGGAGATGGTCTTATAGCCTTTACCTTTAACATGCTTGTCTATAATTTTCTTTCTGATCTCTTGAGACAGCTCTTTCCTTTGCTTCCTCTGGTCCATGTCGAGTGTGGTACACACCATATCACCAAACAACACAGTGATTACCTGGAGCCATATATATAGGCCCAATGGCTGATTACAAGGTTGTAGACACCTGTGATGCTAATTAGTGGACACACCTTGAATTAACATGTCCCTTTGGTCACATTATGTTCTGTGTTTTCTAGGGGTACCATCATTTTTGTCCATGCCTGTTTCATGAGTTTATTTTTTTACATAATTCTGTTGAAGCATGGTTGAAAAACAATGTCTGACTTTCATTGGTTAACATTTATAGAATTTTAATTTATTATTACTTTTGTCAGATTAAAGTTATTTCTGTGACCATTGTGACTTTTTCTTTCATTGACCAAAGGGTACCAACAATTTTGTCCACGTCTGTATACAAATAAATTAATATATTGACCCAAATTTAGAGTGTGCCAGCTTACTTAATCCCTGTTATGTCCCTTATCAGGGGCCAGTCTATATAATAGATTTTAGGAACCGGGAGATGGAAAAAGATGCTTGGTTGGTCCTCCTACTTCCAATTTGGGGCACTGCGCGTGCGCCGTGCAATGTACTGTGCCACCCTATATGAGTGGTGTGTTTAGTACTATTCCTATCATTTTAATCCCTGTTATGTCCCCTATCAGGGGACGTGTATGGAATAGAGTTTAGACAACCACAAAGAGTTGTCAATAGTTGACACACTCATGACATACATTTTATTCCTCTATGCGTCAATCTTGCTGTAGTGATGACGGTGCTCGTGCGCACGTTTGGGAGATTGCAGGCGTTGGTGGTTTTTCAAAGCCTATGGTCGTGCTGAGGTAGTTCAGTGACAGTTAATTGAACCAGAAAACAATGATTCTGCAGTGTGGGCCCATTGCTGGCCTAGTAGGCTTTAATGATCACCTTAGATGATCACAAAGAAAATTAATGTTTTTTCTATTCAAAATTATCCAGCCAATCGCATTTGGTCTGTTCACAATGAAGCAACGACCTTATCATCTGGGGTGTGCCAACATTGCCATTGCCAACACACTCATAGAGGTGGTCGCTTCATTGTGATACGCAAGCCCCTTCACCACATCAAGGTAATGATCACGAAGGGGAATTGACACATGTATGTGCCTTTTTTTTTGGTTTTTGCAGCCAAAGTGCAGCACCAGAGGCCAGAAAAATTGATGTTTTCCAGGCAGAAAGTGCACTAAAACATTGCGGCTTGAACCCTAGTTGGTGGCGGAGAATTCACGCAAGTCATCCGGCATTCAGAGATAAAATGCAGCAGCGTGTGGACCATTTTTAGCCCAAGGCTCATCTCATCTCTTCAGGCCTTTTTTAGTCGAATGTATGGCCCACTGTCTGTCCCTTCGGGATCCATGCCTCATTCATCTTAATAAAGGTGAGGTAATCTAGACTTTTTTGACCTAGGCGACTTCTCTTCTCAGTGACAATGCCTCCTGCTGCGCTGAAGGTCCTTTCTGACAGGACACTTGAAGCGGGGCAGGCCAGAAGTTCTATCGCAAATTGGGATAGCTCAGGCCACAGGTCAAGCCTGCACACCCAGTAGTCAAGGGGTTCATCGCTCCTCAGAGTGTCGATATCTGCAGTTAAGGCGAGGTAGTCTGCCACCTGTCGGTCGAGTCATTCTCTGAGGGTGGACCCCGAAGGGCTGTGGCGATGCGTAGGACTTAAAAAGCTCTGCATGTTCTCCATCAACAACACGTCTGTAAAGCATCCTGTCTTTGCCAGCGTGGTCATGGTAGGAGGAGGATTACTTTCACCTCTTCCCCTGTTAGATTCCCGTTGTGCTGTGACACCCCCCATATACGCTGTGTAAAGCATACTTTTTAACTTGTTTTGGAACTGCTGCATCCTTTCTGACTTCCGGTAATTTGGTAACATTTTAGGCACTTTATGCTTATACCGGGTGTCTAGTAGCGTGGCCACCCAGTACAGGTAGTTCTACTTCATCCTTTTTGTTCGAGGGTCTCTCAAAAGGCACGACAGCATGAAAGACCCCATTTGCACAAGGTTGGATGTCGAGCTACTCATGTCCCGTTCCTCGTCCTCACTGATCTCACTGAAGGTCTGTTCTTCCCCCCAGCCACGTACAACACCACGGGTCCCAGATAGGTGACAACGAGCACCCTGGGATGCCTGTTGTGGTTGGTCTTCCTCCTCCTCCTACTCCTCAAAGCCACATTCCTCCTCTGACTCCTCTTCCTCACACTCCTCTTCCGGCGTTGCCGCAGGTCCAGCAATCGATGCTGATAAGGCTGTTTCTGGTGGTGGTGATGGTGACCACAACTCTTCCTCTTCCTTTTTACACTCATCTACGGCCTGATCCAGCACTCTTCGCAGGGCACACTCCAGGAAGAAAACAAATGGGATGATGTCGCTAATGGTGCCTTTGGTGTGACTGACTAGGTTTGTCACGTCCTCAAAAGGACGCATGAGCCTACAGCCATTGCGCATGAGCGTCCAGTAACGTGGCAAAAAAATTCCCAGCTCCGCAGAGGCTGTCCTAGCACCCCGGTCATACAAATACTCATTGACGGCTTTTTCTTGTTGGAGCAGGCGGTCGAACATTAGGAGTGATAAATTCCAACGTATCAGGCTGTCGCAAATCAAGCGGCTCACTGGCATGTTGTTTCGCCGCCGCTGAATATCTGAAAAGTGCGCCATGGCCGTGTAGGAATGCCTGAAATGGCCACACACCTTCCTGGCCTGCTTGAGGAGGTCCTGTAAGCCTGGGTACTTATGCACAAAGCGTTGTACGATCAGATTACTGTCATGGTCTTACCTCCTTGCTGTTCCCTTCGTTTGACATGTGCTGGCGGCCATCTTGGTTTCTGGGTTTTCTTGTAGCCTCCCACCCTGCGGCTCCTCCTTCCCACTGGGAGGAGCTGGATGCCTAGCTCATATATATAGGAGGTCTGTGGCTTCAGTTCCTTGCTTGGTCCTCCTGTGTTCACATGCTTCCAAGACTGCTGCTGCTTCTGGTTCCTGATCCTGGCCTCGTCTGACTACCCCGTTGGTTCCTGATTCCGGCTTCGTCTGACTACCCCGTTGGTTCCTGATTCCGGCTTCGTCTGACTACCCCGTTGGTTCCTGTTCCTGGCTTCGTCTGACTACCCTTCTGGTTCCTGACCTCTGTCTCCGCAAGACCCTGCTTCGGTTTAGCCATCCGTTCGGACTTTGCTACGGCTTGCTCTTCAATAAAACCTTCTTATTTTCCACTTATCTCTTGTTGTACGTCTGGTTCATGGTTCCATGACATTTACACACATGTGCCATGCACAGCAAATGTGTCAACTTGCCCAAATTCAATGCCGCCAACAAATTGCTTCCGTTGTCACACACCACTTTGCCGATCTCCAGTTGGTGCGGAGTCAGCCACTGATCCACCTGTGCGTTCAGGGCGGACAGGAGTGCTGGTCCGGTGTGACTCTCTGCCATCAGGCAAGTCAACCCCAAGACGGCGGGACGCTGTCGTATCTGGGATGTGGAGTAGCCCCTGGGGAGCTTGGGGGGTGCAGTTGATGTGGAGCAAGATGCCGCAGCAGAAGAGGACTCAGCCGAGGAGGTTATGGAAGAGGATGGAGTAGGAGGAGTAGAGGAGGTGGCAGCAGGCCTGCCTGCAAGTCGTGGCGGTTTCACCAACTCCTCTGCAGAGCCACGCATTCCATGCTTGGCAGCCGTCAGCAGGTTTACCCAATGCGCAGTGTAGGTGATATACCTGCCCTGACCCTGCTTTGCAGACCAGGTATCAGTGGTCAGATGGACCCTTGCCCCAACACTGTGTGCCAGACATGCCATGACTTCCTTTTCCACAATAGAGTACAGGTTTGGGATTGCCTTTTGTGAAAAGAAATTTCGGTCGGGTACCTTCCACTGCGGTGTCCCAATAGCTACAAATTTTTTGAAGGCCTCAGACTCCACCAGCTTGTATGGTAAAAGCTGGCGAGCTAAGAGTTCCGACAAGCCAGCTGTCAGACGCCGGGCAAGGGGGTGACTCTGTTACATTGGCTTCTTACTCTTAAACATTTCCTTGACAGACACCTGACTGTGGGCAGATGAGCAGGAACTACTGAAGGTGAGAGGCGGAGTGGCGGATGGTTGAGAGGGGGCAAGGAGGACAGCAGTTTTTGACGTGGCTGAAGATGCTGGACCAGGAGGAGGATGGTGGCTTTGAGTTTGTGTGCTGCTTGTACTCGTCATCATGTGTTGATCCCATAGGCGTTTGTGATGTGAGATCATGTGCCTTCGCAAAGCAGTTGTACCTAGGTGGGTGTTGGACTTCCCACGACTCAGTTTCTTTTGGCACAATTTGCAAATGGCATCGCTGTTATCAGAGGCAGACACACAAAAAAATGCCACACTGCTGAGCTTTGCAATGACGGCATTCTGGTGGTGGCAACAGCATGCGTTGATTGGCGTGCTGTCTGGCTGACCCCGGGTGCCGATACATGCTGTCTGACAGTGCCACTAGCTCCTTGCAACGCCCTCCCCCTGCTTCCAACTCGTCTCCTCCTCCTCTCTGTCTCCCCATCTGAACTTTCCCCCTGTTCTTCTTCTCTTCGAGCAGGCACCCACGTGGCATCCACGGACACATCGTCATCATCAACCGCTTCACTTGTATCTGACAACTCAGCAAAGGAAGCAGCAGCGGGTACAACATCATCATCATCACACCGTACGTCCATGTGTGTAATGCTGCCTGACTGAGACATATCCCTGTTATCTACATCCCCTGGCAATAATGGTTGCGCATCACTAATTTCATCCAACTGATGTGTAAATAACTCCTCTGAGGGATCAAGTGAAGCGGCTGTGGTGGTAGTGGTGCTAGTGTTGGTGGTGGTGGCAGGCGGGCGAGTGGTAACTTGAGAGGTGCCCGAAGCTGAGCTGGAGGAGGATGGTGCTTCAAGGTTCCGAGCGGAAGCTGTAGAAGATTGGGTGTCCTGTGTTAGCCAGTCAACTATGTCCTCAGAACTTTTTGAGTTCAGGGTACGTGGCCTCTGAACACTGGGCATTATTCTAGGGCCAAAGGAAATCACAGCACCACGACCACGACGGCCCCTGCGGGGTGGCCTGCCTTTGCCTGTCATTTTTTTTTATTTGTTGTATTATGCGTGCAAGCTACTGTGACACCAGATAGGATTGGTGGCACTGGGCAAGTGGGCACAGTATACGCTGTGGGCCTGACACACACGCTGGCAGGCAACTGCAATTAGATTAGAGGAGAAAAAAAAAAGCTGACTGATGCACTAGCCCTAAAAAGGGCTTTTTGGGATGCTGTCCTTACAGCAGATCAGATGAGTCTTTGAGGACTGGAGTGGACACTGAATACACTGGACTAGCTATCGCTTTCCCTATTAAATCATCAGCAGCAGCAGCATTGTCCCTGCTCTCACTAACACTGCAGCTTCCGAATAAATCTAAGATGGATGCTGTCCTTGTTTTTTGCTAGGAGGTGGGAGGGTCTGGGCGGGAGGGTCTGCTGCTGATTGGCTGGAATGTGTCTGCTGACTGTGAGGTACAGTGTCACCACCAGACATCTGAGAAGCTCTGACAGACGTTCTTCAAAACCTCCTGCTTGAGGTTCTTTTGTTTTGCTTTCGTTTTGTCATCTCGTTAGCCTCTCTCAGCTGTCATGTAGTTGCACTGATTGCATCCCTTTAAATCCCTTCCCATACTGCATCACTTTGCGGTTTATACAACTTCCTGGAGTGTGTACATGCTGGATCCTTGTCATGGTCTTACCTCCTTGCTGTTCCCTTCGTTTGACATGTGCTGGCGGCCATCTTGGTTTCTGGGTTTTCTTGTAGCCTCCCACCCTGCGGCTCCTCCTTCCCACTGGGAGGAGCTGGATGCCTAGCTCATATATATAGGAGGTCTGTGGCTTCAGTTCCTTGCTTGGTCCTCCTGTGTTCACATGCTTCCAAGACTGCTGCTGCTTCTGGTTCCTGATCCTGGCCTCGTCTGACTACCCCGTTGGTTCCTGATTCCGGCTTCGTCTGACTACCCCGTTGGTTCCTGATTCCGGCTTCGTCTGACTACCCCGTTGGTTCCTGTTCCTGGCTTCGTCTGACTACCCTTCTGGTTCCTGACCTCTGTCTCCGCAAGACCCTGCTTCGGTTTAGCCATCCGTTCGGACTTTGCTTACGGCTTGCTCTTCAATAAAACCTTCTTATTTTCCACTTATCTCTTGTTGTACGTCTGGTTCATGGTCCCATGACATTAGGACCAAGCCATGAATTCTGACGGTACAGGGCCACCCTCGCTACCTACGCTGGTTGCCAGACTTGATCAGCAGGATCACCTGTTGGGTCGGTTCGCTGTGGCGTTGCAAACCCTACTTGAACGCACGGCTCATTTAGCTTCCGTTGCCGATGGGTCGGTTGTCGCTCCTGGGCCCGCTCCTACTGCCGCTCCGGTTGTTGCGCCAGAGTCTACCCTGACACCTGTTGCTGCGCCTGTGGTGTTTCAGGGTATGACCGGTTCTGCCCCCCTTCCACAGCGCTTTGGGGGAGAGCCAACTCAGTGCCGAGGTTTCCTTAACCAGGTGGGCATTTACTTCGAGTTGCTGCCACATGCCTTTCCTACTGAGAGATCAAGGGTGGGCTTCTTGATCTC
Organism: Bufo gargarizans; assembly: GCF_014858855.1. Taxonomy (NCBI): domain Eukaryota; kingdom Metazoa; phylum Chordata; class Amphibia; order Anura; family Bufonidae; genus Bufo; species Bufo gargarizans. Next base: position 485,029,152 of record NC_058084.1, read on the forward strand.
GCTGCTCTCGGACAAGGCCTTGGCCTGGGCCAGCCCTTTATGGGAGAACAACAATCCGGTGGTTGCCGAGTTTTCCGGTTTTGTTGCTTCTCTTCGGAAGGTATTCGATGTGCCGGCTCGTGCTGCCTCTGCTGCGAAGCTCCTTATGTCCATCAGACAGGGTTCACGATCCGTAGCTGAATACGCCATTGAGTTTCGTACCCTGGCAGCAGAGGTGGGCTGGAATAATGAGGCTCTGGTCGCTGCTTTCTCTCATGGTCTCTCGGATGCCTTGAAGGATGAGGTTGCAGCTAAGGACCTACCAGTGGAGCTCGAGTCTCTTATTTCTTTCCTGATTTTGATTGACACCAGACTCAGGGAGAGACCCTCCTTTAAGGAGAGCCTGCGGAGGCCTCCTAACAGATTGGCGCCTACGTTTGCTGTCCCACCCGTGCCTCCCTCTCCTCCCACGCCTCCTGGGGATGACTTGTCTGGGGGTGAACCCATGCAGCGGGGGTTTGCTCGCCTGTCTGAGGGGGAGAGGGTACTCCGGAGACGCGAGGGCCGATGCATGTACTGTGGTCTCGGTGGGCATTTTCGGTTGGCATGTCCGAACCGTCCGGGAGAACGCTCGCACCTGAGGTCCTGTCGGGGGCAGATCTTGGGTGGAGTCTCCTCGTCCCCGGTTTCCCGTGTTGACAAACCACTGATCACGGTTGTCCTCTCCTGGGTCGGGGGCTCGGTGACGACCCAGGCGTTGGTGGACTCTGGTGCTGGTGGTTTGTTCATTGATAGAGTGTTCATTGCCGCCAATTCCATTCCTCTGCAGCCTCGAGGTTCCCCACTGGCTCTTGAGGCGATAGACGGCAGACCCCTTCTGCCGCCACACGTGACTCATGAGACCCTTCCAGTGGGGATAGCCATTGGTGCCGTTCACAGAGAGTCGGTCTGTCTCCAGGTTATTTCGTCTCCACACTACTCGGTGGTCTTGGGGTACCCCTGGCTCCAGAAGCATAATCCGACTTTCGATTGGAGATCGGTCGAGATCCTCTCGTGGTCACCGCAGTGTGGGGCTAGTTGCATCCATGGGCCTGTCAAGTTGCTGTGTACTTCCTCGGACTCTCTGTTGCCTCCTGAATACGAAGAGTACCGGGATGTATTCGATAAGGTGCGCGCGGTTGCCCTACCTCCGCACCGCCCATACGATTGTGCCATAGAGTTACAATCCGGTGCCGTTCCTCCTCGTGGCAAAGTCTATCCACTGTCGGTAGCGGAGAATGAGGCCATGGAGGAGTACGTGAGGGAGGCGCTTTCACGCGGACACATTCGCAAATCCTCGTCCCCGGCAGGGGCTGGATTTTTCTTTGTGAAAAAGAAGGGCGGCGAGTTGAGGCCTTGCATCGATTACAGGGGTCTCAATCGCATCACGATCAAGAACGCTTACCCGATACCCTTGATTTCCGAGCTGTTCGATCGCCTCAAAGGGGCCACGGTCTTTACCAAACTCGACCTGAGGGCGGCATATAACCTGGTAAGGATCAAGGCGGGCGATGAGTGGAAGACCGCGTTTAACACCAGGACCGGTCATTATGAATCCTTGGTTATGCCCTTTGGGTTGTGCAATGCGCCCGCAGTCTTCCAGGAATTCATCAACGATGTTTTCCGTGACCTGTTGCAGCAGTGTGTGGTGGTCTATTTGGATGACATCTTGGTATATTCTGCATCCATGGAGGCCCACATTCTGGATGTCAGACGAGTGTTGCAACGCTTACGAGAGAACAAGCTGTTCGGTAAGCTTGAGAAATGCGAATTTCACCGATCCCAGGTAACCTTCTTAGGTTACATCATTTCCGCTGAGGGGTTCTCCATGGATCCTGAGAAGGTTTCGGCTGTCTTACAGTGGCCCCAGCCCAGTGGGCTTCGTGCCCTGCAGCGCTTTTTGGGCTTCGCCAATTATTATCGGAAGTTCATCAGGGACTTTTCCATGCTAGCCAAGCCTCTCACGGATCTGACCAGGAAGGGCAGTAATCCTCAGGTCTGGCCGCTCGAGGCCATCCGAGCTTTTGAGGCTCTAAAGTCCGCCTTTGTGTCGGCTCCGATTCTGTCGCATCCCAACCCTGGGTTGCCTTTTGTCCTCGAGGTGGACGCGTCTGAGACGGGAGTAGGCGCCCTCCTGTCTCAGCGTAGAACACCAGAGAGTCCTCTGCTTCCTTGTGGGTTTTACTCCCGGAAACTGTCTTCCGCGGAGTGCAACTATCAGATTGGTGACAGGGAGTTATTGGCCATCGTGCAGGCCCTTAAAGAATGGAGGCACTTGCTCGAGGGCTCGGTGGTTCCGGTTCTCATCCTGACGGACCACAAGAATCTGACCTACCTCTCTGAGGCCAAGAGATTGACACCACGTCAGGCCAGATGGGCTCTGTTCTTGTCACGTTTTAATTACGTGGTCTCCTACCTACCCGGCTCCAAGAACATCAGAGCGGATGCCTTATCACGGCAGTACTCCGAGCTGTCCGGGGAGGAGTCGATTCCGACTACGGTCATACCCCCGAATCAGATCCTGGCCGCTATTCGCACCAGCCTGACTTCTCCTCTGGGTGAGCAGATTTTGGCGGCTCAATCTGGTGCTCCCTCTGGGAGACCCAACGGCAGATGTTTTGTGCCTGAGGAGTTGCGCACTCGGTTGTTGCGAACCTACCATAACTCCAAGGCCACGGTGCACCCTGGAAAGAATCAGCTGTCCTGGGCGGTTTCACGTCTGTTCTGGTGGCCTTCTCTACGTTCCGACATCGCCGCATATGTAGCGGCATGCTCCGTTTGTGCCCAGAGTAAGTCCCCTCGGCACCTTCCGTTGGGCCTTTTGCAACCCATAGCCACCGGGGAGCGTCCATGGTCACACCTGGGGATGGATTTCATTGTGGACCTCCCTGCATCCCGAGGCCATACGGTCATTCTCATGATTGTGGATCGGTTTTCCAAAATGTGCCACTGTGTTCCTCTCAAGAAGTTACCCTCTGCACAAGAGTTGGCCTCGATTTTTGCCAGGGAGGTCTTCCGGTTGCACGGTTTGCCCAAGGAGATTGTGTCGGATCGGGGGAGTCAGTTTGTGTCCAGGTTCTGGCGCGCCTTTTGCTCCCAGTTGGGGATTCATCTCTCTTTCTCCTCGGCCTACCACCCTCAGTCCAATGGGGCCGCAGAACGATCCAATCAGGCCTTGGAGCAATTCCTTCGTTGCTATGTCTCCGATCACCAAGACAATTGGGTTGACCTCCTGCCTTGGGCTGAGTTTGCCAGGAACACGGCGGTGAACTCTTCCTCTGGGACGTCTCCCTTCATGGCCAATTATGGGTTCCAACCTACCGTGTTACCGGAGGTATTCTCTCCCCAGGATATTCCGGCTGTGGAGGATCACCTTTCCGTCCTACGTGCTTCTTGGGTACAGATCCAGAGGTCCCTTGAGGTCTCTGCGCAGCGCCAGAAACTCCAGGCTGATCGCAGACGAGCGCCCGCTCCTTCCTACCAGGTCGGAGACCGCGTATGGTTGTCCACCCGCAACCTCAACCTTCGAGTGCCCACTCCCAAGCTGGCGCCTCGCTTTGTTGGTCCCTTCCGAGTGCTTCGCAGGGTAAACCCGGTAGCCTATGCCCTTGCGCTTCCTCCTGGCATGCGGATCTCCAACGTGTTTCATGTCTCCCTGTTGAAGCCACTGGTGTGTAATCGTTTCACTTCCTCGATTCCTCGGCCTCGTCCGGTCCAAGTGGGCAATCGTGAGGAGTATGAGGTGAGCAATATCCTGGACTCACGCCTGGTCCGCGGCCGGGTGCAGTTTTTGGTCCATTGGCGTGGTTATGGTCCAGAGGAGCGTTCCTGGGTTCCCTCCGCAGATGTCCATGCTCCTGTCTTGCTCCGAGCCTTCCACGCACGCTTCCCTCAGAAACCGTTCCTTACTCCGCGGAGGAGGGGCCCTTGAGGGGGAGGTACTGTCATGGTCTTACCTCCTTGCTGTTCCCTTCGTTTGACATGTGCTGGCGGCCATCTTGGTTTCTGGGTTTTCTTGTAGCCTCCCACCCTGCGGCTCCTCCTTCCCACTGGGAGGAGCTGGATGCCTAGCTCATATATATAGGAGGTCTGTGGCTTCAGTTCCTTGCTTGGTCCTCCTGTGTTCACATGCTTCCAAGACTGCTGCTGCTTCTGGTTCCTGATCCTGGCCTCGTCTGACTACCCCGTTGGTTCCTGATTCCGGCTTCGTCTGACTACCCCGTTGGTTCCTGATTCCGGCTTCGTCTGACTACCCCGTTGGTTCCTGTTCCTGGCTTCGTCTGACTACCCTTCTGGTTCCTGACCTCTGTCTCCGCAAGACCCTGCTTCGGTTTAGCCATCCGTTCGGACTTTGCTTACGGCTTGCTCTTCAATAAAACCTTCTTATTTTCCACTTATCTCTTGTTGTACGTCTGGTTCATGGTCCCATGACAATCCTACAACTGATCCTTTCACAGATAAGTCTGTTCATTGATTTGTGTTTTCCTGTTTGCTTGATCCTAGGTGACCCTGACTCCCTCCGTATTAAGTGTAGGGAGCCGGTGGTCGTGTCCCCTCACTATTATAGGGTGTTCAGGTGTCATACAGTCGAGGCACGAGGGCATGCAATTTTCTATCATAGAGATCTTTGCATGGGCTGAGAAGACAGGGAGAGTTTCAGGGCTTAAATAGGGGTCACCCTTTTGTTCCTTAGTTTCGGATCAAGCCAGTCGGATCCTTATTTGTAACTTCTTGTTTTCTGTTACACCATCTGTGACATTATAAACCGCCAAAACCGTCTCAAGCATGGATCCGGTTTAACTTTTGACTGAACACATGCAGGGTCTTTCATTGGAGGTAGCAGATCTCCGTAAAACTGTATCTCAGTTTCAGGTGACCGGTTCAGCTTGTGTTCATGGAGTTTGTTCTGAGCCTAAGATCTTGCTCCCGGATACGTTCTCCGGGGGTAGTGAGAATTTTGTTCGTTTTAGAGAGGCTTGCAAACTCCATTTTTGCCTACTTCCCCATTCCTCTGGTAATGAGGAGCAGAGGGTGGGGATCACCGTCTCGCTGCTCAGGGATAACGCTCAGTCTTGGGCCTTTTCGCTGCCGGTGGGGGCACGGCCCCTCCGTTCAGTGGATTAATTTTTTTTAGCCCTGGGTCAGATATATGATGATCCGGATCGTATTGCTCTGGCTGAGTCTAGACTACGTCTTTTATGCCAGGGTAAACAGTCCGCAGAGATATACTGTTCAGAATTTCGGAGTTGGGCAGCTGATACTGGTTGGAATGATGCTGCACTCCGAAGTCAATTTTGCCATGGTCTTTCAGAGGGATTGAAAGATGCATTTGCCTTTCATGAGAGACCTACCTCCTTGGACACTGCCATGTCTCGGGCCGTTCGTATTGACAGGCGTCTTAGAGAGAGAGGAGAGATAACTCCTTCCTGTCATACTCAGTCCAAGTACAGTGCGGCGGTCTCATTCAGTGTTCAGGGGTCTCAGTCTCTCTCAATCCCCTCTGAGCTGGAGCCCATGCAGCTGGGTTTGCTTGCCTCTGACAATAGAAGATTCAGCTCTCAGAGGAGGGTTTGTTTCTGTTGTGGAGGTATAAATCATTTGGCAAATGTTTGTCCCTCTAGATGATTCAGGCAGTTTTTTGAGAGTATCAAAGAAACAAAAAGAAAAAAATCCTCTAAAAACGTTCCATCTGTTACTATTGGCAAGGTTGATGCGGAAATTGAAGGTTTTCCGTTTGCTTGTAGTTCCCGTTTAGTCCTACCTGCCAGGGTGGCGCTAGAGAGCAAGAACATTTTTTGTGAGATTTTTGTAGATAGTGGAGCAGCTGTCAATCTCATTGATAATCAATTTGCTATAACACATGGTTTCCAGGTATGCACTTTGGGAAAGGATATACCTGTTTTTGCTATTGATTCCATTCCACTTTCTCAGAAATCGTTAAAGGGCATAGTTCACAATACCCGTTTGATTGTGAGTGATACTCATGTTGAGGATGTGTCATGTTTCGTCCTAAGCGGGTTGCCTACTCCTCTAGTGTTGGGGCTACCCTGACTCACTAAACATAACCCCACCATTGATTGGCAAGGAAGGCAAATAAATGGTTGGAGTGACTTTTGCAGAGAGAATTGCCTCACGACATCTGTTTCAGAGGTTTCTACTAAGACTGTACCATCTTTTCTCTCTGAATTTTCGGATGTGTTTTCTGAGAGTGGTGTTCAGGAGTTGCCCCATCACAGGGAGTACGATTGCCCTATTAATCTCATCCCAGGTGCCAAGCTGCCTAAATCTCGTTTATACAATCTCTCCCAACCTGAAAGGGTCGCTATGTGTGCTTATATCTCTGAGATTCTGAGAAAGGGACACATACGACCCTCGAAGTCACCTGTTGCCGCTGTTTTTTTCTTTGTTAAGAAAGATGGTTCTTTAAGACCATGTCTGGATTTCAGGGAGCTGAACAGTATCACATTATCCGCTTCCTCTGATCCCGGACTTGTTTAACCAGATTGTTGGGGCTAAAGTTTTTTCCAAGTTGGATCTAAGAGGGGCATACAACCTGGTCAGGGTCAGAGAAGGAGACAAATGGAAGACGGCCTTCAATACCCCTGAGGGCCATTTTGAGAATTTGGTTATGCCTTTTGGTTTGATGAATGCTCCAGCCGTCTTTCAGCATTTTGTGAACAGCATTTTTTATCATTTATTGGGGAAATTTGTATTAGTGTATCTAGATGACATTTAGATTTTTTCTCCTGATTTCAAAACTCATAAGGACCACCTACGTCAGGTCTTGCTCATCCTGCGGGAGAATAAATTGTACGCTAAACTGGAAAAATGTGTGTTTGCGGTTCCAGAAATTCAATTTCTGGGGTTTCTTCTCTCCGCTTCTGGTTTTCGCATGGACCCCGAGAAGGTCCGTGCTGTGCTTGAGTTGGAGCTTCCTGAGAATCAGAAGGCGCTGATGCATTTTTTGGGTTTCGCCAATTATTACAGGAAGTTTATTTTGAATTATTCCTCTGTTGTTAAACCATTCACTGATATGACTAGAAAAGCGGTAGATTTTTCCTCCTGGTCGGTAGAGGCGCGTAAGGCCTTTTCTAGTATCAAGGAGAGTTTTGCTTCCCCTCCCATCTTGGTACAACCTGATATCTCTCTGCCCTTCATAGTTGAGGTGGACACTTCTAAGGTGGGTATGGGTGCGGTCTTGTCTCAGGGTCTCTCTCCTGCCAAATGGCGACCGTGCCTTTTTCTCGAAGAAACTCTCCTCCGCAGAGAGAAATTACGATGTGGGAGATAGGGAGTTTTTGGCCATCAAGTTAGCTTTCGAGGAATGGCGCCATTGGCTAGAGGGAGCCAGACACCCTATTACCGTGTTTACCGACCATAAGAATCTGGCCTACTTGGAATCAGCCAAGCGTCTGAACCCGAGACAGGCCAGATGGTCTTTGTTCTTTTCAAGGTTTAATTTTGTAGTCACGTTCCGCCTTGGGGTTAAGAATGTGAAGGCGGATGCCCTGTCATGTTGTTTTCCGGGAGGTGGGAATTTGGAAGACCCGGGTCCCATTTTGGCTGAAGGTGTGGTGGTCTTTGCTCTTTATCCTGAAATGGAGGCAGAGGTTCAGGCAGCCCAGGCAGAGGCTCCTGATCTTTGTCCTCCTGGGAGGTTGTTTGTGCCTCTCGCTTTAAGACACAAGGTTTTTAAGGAGCACCACAATACTGTCCTTGCTGGGCACCCGGGGGGTAGAGCCACAGTGGATCTCATCGCTCAGAGATTCTGGTGGCCGCCGTTTCATAAGTCGGTTGAGGGTTTTGTGGCAGCCTGCGAGACCTTCGCTCGTGCCAAAGTCCCTCATTCACGGCCATCAGGTCCTCTCCTTCTGTTAGTTTACCCATTCCTTCCCGTCCTTAGACACATCTGTCCATGGACTTCATTACGGACCTGCCTCGTTCCTCAGGGAAGACTGTGATTCTGGTGGTGGTGGACCGTTTTAGCAAAATGGTGCATTTCATTCCTTTTCGTTGCTTGCCCAATGCTAAGATGCTGGCGCAGGCATTTATTGATCACATTGTCAAATTGCATGGTATTCCTTCAGACATAGTCTCTGATAGGGGCACGCAGTTTGTTTCCAGATTCTGGAAGGCTTTCTGTTCTCGCTTGGGGGTTCGGTTGTCATTCTCTTCTGCTTTCCACCCACAGTCGAATGGCCAGACGGAGCGCGTCAATCAGAATCTGGAGACATATCTGCGCTGTTTTGTGGCGGAGAATCAGGAGGATTGGTGTTCTTTTTTGTCCCTTGCTGAGTTTGCTTTAAATAACCGTTGTTAGGAGTCCTCTGATAAGTCACAATTTTTTGGTGCATATGGGTTTCATCCGCAGTTTGGGACATTCTCTGGAGAGGGGTCTTCTGGTTTACCTGATGAGGACAGATTCTCCTCGTCTTTGTCATCTATTTGGCAAAAGATTCAGGATAATCTAAAGAGCATGAGTGAGAGATATAAGCGTGTGGCGGATAAGAGACGTGTGCCTGGTCCGGACCTGAATGTTGGTAATCTGGTGTGGTTGTCTACTAAGAATATCAAATTGAAGGTTCCCTCCTGGAAGTTGGGTCCTAAGTTTATTGGGCCTTACAAAATCTTGTCCGTCATCGATCCTGTTGCATACCATCTTGATCTTCCTCAGACTTGGAAGATCCATAATGTTTTTCATAAGTCCTTATTAAAACCTTATGTCCAACCCATTGTACCCTCGTCTTTGCCTCCTTTCTTCCGATTGTGGTTGATGGTAATCTTGAATTTCAGGTCTCTAGGATTGTGGATTCTTGTGTTGTCCGCGGTTCTCTCCAGTACCTCGTTCAATGGGAGGGTTATGGTCCTGAGGAGAGGATGTGGGTCCCAGTGACGGACATTAAGGCCACTTGTCTCATCAGGGCTTTCCATAGGTCCCATCCTGAGAAGGTGGGCTCTGAGTGTCCGGAGTCCACTCGTAGAAGGAGGGGTAGTGTCACCACCAGACATCTGAGAAGCTCTGACAGACGTTCTTCAGAACCTCCTGCTTGAGGTTCTTTTGTTTTGCTTTTGTTTTGTCATCTCGTTAGCCTCTCTCAGCTGTCATGTAGTTGCACTGATTGCATCCCTTTAAATCCCTTCCCATACTGCATCACTTTGCGGTTTATACAACTTCCTGGAGTGTGTACATGCTGGATGCTACAACTGATCTTTCTACAGATAAGTCTGTTCATTGATTTGTGTTTTCCTGTTTGCTTGATCCTAGGTGACCCTGACTCCCTCCCTATTAAGTGTAGGGAGCCGGTGGTCGTGTCCCCTCACTATTATAGGGTGTTCAGGTGTCATACAGTCGGGGCACGAGGGCATGCAATTTTCTATCATAGAGATCTTTGCATGGGCTGAGAAGACAGGGAGAGTTTCAGGGCTTAAATAGGGGTCACCCTTTTGTTCCTTAGTTTCAGATCAAGCCAGTCGGATCCTTATTTGTAACTTCTTGTTTTCTGTTACACCATCCGTGACATACAGGGTCAAAGTTTGCTCAATGATGACAAATAGGGGGCGAACCGAACATTGCATATGTTCACCCGCCACGGCGAACGCGAACAAGCGATGTTTGCCGGCGAATAGTTCGGGACATCTCTACCAGTGCCGTCCAGCATTTATATATTCTGCAGCACCAGTGACGTTCAGAATAGATCATTATAAATGATACAATTATACAGATTATTAGAACCAATCATAATACAACATACATAACATAACACAATATACATAGCGGTTAACCCTTTGTAAAAGAGTGTGTTTCATTTCCTCGCCATTTACAAGGTCTGTGCTTTCTGTCAGTGAATGGAAGCATTCTTATTTATAGTCTGTCTCTACAAATCTTTCCTGACCTAATTCCTATCACAGCTGAGAGTTTATTACAACTACAAACCGGATTCCAAAAAAGTTGGGACACTAAACAAATTGTGAATAAAAACTGAATGCAATGATGTGGAGATGGCAAATGTCAATATTTTATTTGTAATAGAACGTAGATGACAGATCAAACGTTTAATCCGAGTAAATGTATCATTTTAAAGGAAAAATACGTTGATTAAAATTTTCACGGTGTCAACAAATCCCCAAAAAGTTGGGACAAGTAGCATCAAGAGGCTGGAAAAAGTAAATTTGAGCATAACGAAGAGCTGGAAGACCAATTAACACTAATTAGGTCAATTGGCAACATGATTGGGTATAAAAAGAGCTTCTCAGAGTGGCAGTGTCTCTCAGAAGCCAAGATGGGTAGAGGATCACCAATTCCCACAATGTTGCGCAGATAGTGGAGCAATATCAGAAAGGTGTTACCCAGCGAAAAATTGCAAAGACTTTGCATCTATCATCTATCAACTGTGCATCACATCATCCGAAGATTCAGAGAATCTGGAACAATCTCTGTGCGTAAGGGTCAAGGCCGTAAAACCATACTGGATGCCCGTGATCTTCGGGCCCTTAAACGACACTGCCCCACAAACAGGAATGCTACTGTAAAGGAAATCACAGAATGGGCTCAGGAATACTTCCAGAAACCATTGTCAGTGACCACAATCCACCGTGCCATCCGCCGTTGCCAGCTGAAACTCTACAGTGCAAAGAAGAAGCCATTTCTAAGCAAGATCCACAAGCTCAGGCGTTTTCACTGGGCCAGGGATCATTTAAAATGGAATGTGGCAAAATGGAAGACTGTTCTGTGGTCAGACGAGTCACGATTCTAAGTTCTTTTTGGAAATCTGGGACACCATGTCATCCGGACCAAAGAGGACAAGGACAACACAAGTTGTTATCAACGCTCAGTTCAGAAGCCTGCATCTCTGATGGTATGGGGTTGCATGAGTGCGTGTGGCATGGGCAGCTTGCATGTCTGGAAAGGTACCATCAATGCAGAAAAATATATTCAGGTTCTAGAGCAACATCTGCTCCCATCCAGACGTCATCTCTTTCAGGGAAGACCCTGCATTTTTCAACAAGATAATGCCAGACCACATTCTGCATCAATCACAACATCATGGCTGCGTAGGAGAAGGATCCGGGCACTGAAATGGCCAGTCTGCAGTCCAGATCTTTCACCTATAGAGAACATTTGGCGCATCATAAAGAGGAAGGTGCAACAAAGAAGGCCCAAGACGATGGAACAGTTAGAGGCCTGTATTAGACAAGAATGGGAGAGCATTCCTATTTCTAAACTGGAGAAACTGGTCTCCTCGGTCCCCAGACGTCTGTTGAGTGTTGTAAGAAGAAGGGGAGATGCCACACAGTGGTGAAAATGGCCTTGTCCCAACTTTTTGGGGATTTGTTGACACCATGAAATTCTGATTCAACATATTTTTCCCTTAAAATGGTACATTTTCTCAGTTTAAACTTTTGTTCCGTGATTTATGTTCTATTCTGAATAAAATATTAGAAGTTGGCACCTCCACATCATTGCATTCAGTTTTTATTCACGATTTGTATAGTGTCCCAACTTTTTTGGAATCCGGTTTGTACATAGATATATTGCTAATGCAGCATAAGTCCATCAAGTTCAGCCAAGGGATGGATGGGGATGAGACCCATACAGCTAATCCTCAGTGAGCAGCTGCTGCCCAGCAGGCTGGAAGCTCAGAACTTCACTAACCTTCACTGGTAGGTTTTCTGTCTGAGGGTTTGTTACAGTTGTATCCAGTCCAGACAATATTCTGTGAGTGAATCAGCCCAGACTCCAGACTGATACATTATAACAAGCTATACAAGATAAAGGATTCCATTGTTTGTACAGTGTAACAAACCCTCAGCTGCTTGGTCAACATAGCTGTGGCCTCTGGATATCAGCAACATTTCCGTATCCTTACAGCAAGCAAAGCATCTGAAACAGGAGAAGAATTGCAACACAAAATATCTGTGTGTGACACCCCCCTCTATAAAATAAAGGGACGAGCAAGTGGGGTTCAGGTCACTTGGACAGGGGTGGGGTCCAGTTGTGTTTCGGGAGAAGGGTGAAGATGCACTCCAGACATTTCTGCTTATGAGACTTCTCAGGGTCCACAGACAAATCGAAAGTCCCCTGTGCCTTGACCACGATGTCCCTCTCGATGGCGTGCTGCAAAAACAACAAAACAATGGATATAAAGCACAATTATGGTATCAGGAGACTTCCACAACTTCCTTGTTTCAAGATCTTTGCTTGCTGTTAGTCAATTGGAGCATTCTCAACTGTCACTGGTGCAGGGCTTCTGAGAATTGAAAGCACTGATAACCAAAATATAGTGGTGGCTGTATAATCTGTATGTAGTGAGCTCCCTCTAGTGGTGGCTGTATAATCTGTATGTAGTGAGCTCCCTCTAGTAGTGGCTGTATAATCAGGTGATTTTCCTATTTCATGACGTAAAGTCATGATTTTATTAAAGACACGGAGGCGAGTATTGCTATTCTCCTTCTTTACTCTGACCAATAGCAGCAAAGAACAAATAAAAATATTGAAACATGTCATCAGCCCCTCCCCATAGTCTCTCTATAACAGGCCACACCGCCTGCAAATCCTCCTCTTTCTTTGTAAATCCGAACCGAACAGTCCAACCGAACCGCCAACCAGGAACCGGAACAGCCTGGGAACAAAAGCGCCATCCATCCGGAAGCGAACAGGAACACCAGGAACAACCTTGAAGAACCTCCTGAAGCTGTCCACGTCACATGACCGGCTGGAACCGAACTGCCGACCCTCCGAACCAGGACGTAGAACAAAGGACACCACGGAACTGACCGATCTCAACCTGAAAAAGGCGAAAACAGAACCATGATAGAAGCAAATCGGTGCATGGTATGCACAAACAAATGGTTGCGACAAACCTACTCCGGAAAGAAAACTCATAGAGTTAAATCAATATGCAAATGACATACAATCAAAATCATTCCAATATTAAACTCACATAGGGAGGGAAAACGTAGGGTGGGCAATACTCGCCTCCGTGTCTTTAATAAAATCATGACTTTACGTCATGAAATAGGAAAATCACCTGATTTTATTACAAGACCCGGAGGCTCATATTGCGAGTTCAAAGTTAAGACAAATTTTCAATGATTGATGAGAAAGCGTGAGGACCTGGACGGAAGTAAAATTCCCTGAACGTGGAGACTCTGGACCAGTCCGCCAATTTCAAAATGTCCTCCAACCTGGCGCCAGACACCGCCAAAGAGGTAGCGGATGCCCCCCTAGCGGAATGTGCCGAAAAAATGGAAGTGTCCACGCCCGCCAACTCCATGATCCACTTCATCCACCTAGCCAGCGTGGGAGTGGTCACCGGGGCAAAAGGACGAATGAAAGATGAGAAAACTCCCGTGATCGATGAAGGGAAGTGCGAGCTTCATACTCCTTGAGGCATTCCACCGGACAGAGAGAAGGCGAGGCCGGGAAAGACGGATAAGCGACTGAGCGTATGTGAGACTTGGTCCTCCTGGAGATGTCAAAGGAGACCCCCTCCGGAGTATACGAGCGGGCATCATGATCCAAAGCCCGGACGTCGGACACCCGCTTGCAGGAAATTAGACAGAAAAGAGTGACGAGCTTCGCCGACAGTTGCCTTAAGGAGAGGTCTGAATTCTGAGGCCAAGAAGATAGAAAGGAAAGGACACAAGACACGTCCCAAGTAGCCGAAAATCTAGGTCTAGGAGGCCGAGACATCCGAGAGCCGCGCAATAGACGGCATACCAAAGGATGTTGCCCCGCAGGAGTACCGTCAAACCCCTGGTGGGACGCAGAAATGGCCGACCTGAAAAGGCTGATCGTGCGATAGGCCTTGCCCTGGTCGAAAAGAGAAGATAGGAAGTGCAAGATCTCCGTCACAGGTGCCGAAACGGGATCCAAGATCCTAGCCACGCACCAGCGATCCCAAGATCCCCAGGCAGATCTGTAAGATCTTCTGGTCCCTGGGGCCCAGGCGTTCTCCAAAAGGACTCTAGCTGTTCCCGAAACTCCCGGGACCTCCCAGGGTCCCCTGAAATTCGACACGCCAACAGGCGCAGAGATCCGTCCAGGAGAAGAGGATGTAGCTGGTGATTCGGACCTCGGAGGAGAGTCTGAGATGTCGGGAGCAGGTACGGGGTCTCCATCATCATCTCCAGAAGGTGAGGAAACCACGACTGGGAAGTCCAAAACGGGACCAGCAGAACCAGATCCGCTGAATGACGGCGTACGTGAACCAGGGTCCTGGGAATCATTTGGAAGGGGGGGAATGCGTAGAGCAGACCCCGCGACCAATCGTGTAGGAACGCGTCCACAGCTTCGGCCTCTGGGTCCGGGCGCCAACTGTAGAAACGTGGCAGCTGCGTGTTCAGGCGGGAGGCAAACAGGTCGATACAGCAATGCCCCCAAAGAGACGTTAAGGACCGGAACACCGCTGGATGTAACTGCCAGTCGCTGGAGTCGGAGAGATATCGAGAGCTCCAATCTGCCCGAATGTTCTGGACGCCCGGAAGATATTCCGCCAAGACAATCAACTCCTTGTCCAGACAGTAGTCCCAGAAATCCTTCGCCAACCGAGATAGGATGGTGGAACGTGTACCGCCCATGCCATTGATGTAACGCACTGCCGACACGTTGTCCATGCGAAGTTGAATGCAGGCCTTGGCCGTGTCTCTCGTGAAACTCCTGATTGCGAACGAACCTGCCAACAGTTCCAGCGCATTGATATGGAATCCCGCTTCGTCCGCTGACCAGCCGCCTCCGGTTGAGATCCCCTCGCAGTGAGCTCCCCAGCCCGACAGGCTGGCATCCGAATCCACTACGAAGTCCGGACGATGACCGAAAATGGCTTTGCCGTTCCAAGCTTGTAAATTGTGGATCCACCAGGACAACTCCTCCTTGGTTTCCTCGTCCAGGGAAATCCAATCCGCATAGGAAACCCCTTTCCGGAGGTGGAAAATCTTCAGACGCTGGAGGGCCCGGTAATGTAGTGGGGCTGGGAAGACCGCCTGGATAGATGACGCTAGAAGCCCTATGATCCTGGCCAGTTGACGCAACGGGATCTGGGAGGACGACTGGGCTCTGCACAATTCCTTCCGAATGGACCGAACCTTGGACGGTGGTAGGCTGAGAGTCCCTGCCGTGGAATCCACCAGAAACCCCAGGAACTCCATCTCGCGAGCCGGGGTGAGACAGGACTTCTCCTGATTGAGAAGGAAACCCAGCTCCAACAGGAGATCCATAGTCCAGCGAAGGTGAGTCAGCAACACCGCATGATCCTGTGCCATGATCAGGATGTCGTCCAGATAGACGATGAGGCGAACTCCCCGACTGCGTAGCCAGGCCATAGCAGGGCGCATCAGCTTGGTGAAACACCACGGAGCTGAAGAAAGGCCGAAAGGGAGGCATGTAAACCGCCAAACCCTGTCCTTCCAAAGGAAACATAGAAGGTCCCTGGACGCGTCCTCGACAGGGACGGTAAGATAAGCGTCCTTCAGGTCCAACTTGACCATCCAATCGCCCACCTGAAGTAGGTCCCGAAGGAGATGGATGCCCTCCATCTTGAAATGGCGGTACCTGACGAACGCGTTGAGAGCGCGTAAATTGATGACGGGCCGTAGCTGGCCCCCTTTTTTCGCCACCAAGAAAATGTTGCTGATTACCGCGCCAGTGGATGCCGGAGCCGGCTCTATGGCCCCTTTGCGGAAGAGATCTGATAGCTCTGAGTCCACACGTATGCGGCTCTCTACCGACAGCACTGCCGGGTGTGGGGGCGGAATGGATAGATGAGAAGATGTCAGCTCTATGTGGAAACCCCTGACCGTGGAGAGAATCCAGTGGTCCGAGGTGATGCGCGACCAAGCTGGAGAAAAGAGCCGGAGTCTGCCCCCTACACAAACAGTCAAAGAATTGAAATGA
The DNA here is from genome assembly GCF_014858855.1 of Bufo gargarizans. NCBI lineage: Eukaryota > Metazoa > Chordata > Amphibia > Anura > Bufonidae > Bufo > Bufo gargarizans. The sequence goes on from NC_058084.1 coordinate 485,045,062, forward strand.
GGCATCGGTCTTACCATAAGGTCGTCTGGAACCAGGGTTTCCTCTGTATCCTCTAGGCCTCCAGGATCCTCCCCGGGAAGGGAAAAAGGATGATGACTCTCGCCTCTGCTCCTGGAACGCAGGTCTCTGGGAGAAGGAGCCTCTGCCCGTAGCACGGGACTGAAAATGGGCACGGCCGGACAGACGGCCCCTGAAACTGCCGGCCCTGGTAGAGACCCTACCGTGAAACACCCGCTTCATTGAACTTTGGGCCTTATCGAGTGCTGTAAAAGCACCGACGAACCGTCCTAAGTCCTTAATAAAGGACTCGCCAAACAGCAGGCCCTGGGCCTCCTTACCGGCTTCGGTAAGCGCCAAGTTGGAGAGTTTAGGCTCAACCTTGAAAAGTATGGCCTTGCGCCGTTCAATATCCAGGGACGTGTTAACGTTTCCTGCTACGCAAATCGCGCGCTGCACCCACTCGCGCAGCTCTAGAGGGTCTACCTGCTTACCCTCGGCCTTGGCAACCTCGGCCAAGTCGAAAATCTTTGCCAGGGGGCCAAATATGTCCAGGAGCTTGTCCTGACACGCACGCAGGGCTGACTCCAGACCCTTTCTCGGATTCCACCCAGATTTGGCGAGGAATTGGGTCATTTTGGGGTCTACCGCTGGAGTCTCGCAAACCCTGTTCGGGATTATGGGTCTGGGGCATTCTGCCCTAATCTTGTTGCGCGCCTCTTTGGAGAGGGGGCAACGCACTCGGGCCTCCAAATATTTGGAGACGTGCTCCAACGGCAACCACTCCGCAGACCGAGGGTGGTGTAGGGAATCCGGGTCAAAGAGCGGTTCCCCTGATGGGTCTGTCAAGGACACGTCCGCTGCCGAACCCATGGAGCTGCACCCGGGTAAGGGGTTATCTTCCATGACCCCTGATGGGTCCTCCTCTGCCTCCTCAAAGGCGTCATCTAAAGCCTCCTCCTCAGATCCGATCTCAGAATCGGAATCCATTTCCTGCAGTGCTCTAGCACTTTTCCAGTTGCGCGTGCGTTCTGCCCGACGCGTACGGGCTCTCTTGCGCGGACCAAGCGCGCCAACATTGGTGGAAACATCATCACCCTTACTATTCCTTTTTCTGGAGGCAGAAATCACTGGCCCGGTGGGTGGGGACACCATGACGGGCTGTGGGGTTTGAGAGGTAGCTGGATGGGCCGCAAGGGCCTGGGCAATAGTCTGGGAGATGACAGAAGTCATAGATCCCATGGCTGCAGCAATGGCGCTAGATATGGACGCCTGAAAATCCGTATCATGACCGCCAGGGATCGGGGCATGGCCATCTTCCCCTGAAGGGGTTAATTCCATTAGAGGAAGATCCTCCTCTGCAGGGCCCTGGGCAGCATGCACATTCTTAGGCATGATGGCACTATTAATGCTGTCAAAAATATATAAGCTAACTGCAGTATTAATGATAGAGGACACTAGATGGGGAAGGCTGGCAGAGGGGATTTGCCCCAAGACCAGTAAAGGGATAGAACCGCTAAGAGAAAAACCTGCAAGAAAGACCGAGGACGCAGCGATGCAGCCGGAGCTCCGATCTGTGATGACGTCACAGGCGGAAGCGGAAGTGCCCGAGATCTCGCGAGATCTCGGGCGCGCCTGTCAGGAAGAGCCGAGGGAGACGCCGCAGCCGCGCTGAGGTAAGCGGCGGGAAAGAGACCCGCCAGAAAGGGAGGAGGAGCAGAAGAAGGGCACAGATAGGCGCAGTAAGCGCGGGGATATGAACGGAACGCAACTAAAGGGGAGCGCAAGAGTAACCTCCTAAATGCCAGCAGGCGAGGAGGTAATAAGGGAAAACCCAAGTTCACACAAACAGAAACCCAAAAGAGCACATATATATATATACAGGAATAAATATAGCAATAAATGGCCCCAAATCGCCCCAAAAAGGGGGAAAAAACCAAAACAAGATAAACCAAAGCCAAACAGTATCACTATAAATACATGTGAGTCATAATGACATGAACAGAAAATTCTCAATACTTATCTCTGCGGTCAGCAGCAAAGAAAGAGGAGGATTTGCAGGCGGTGTGGCCTGTTATAGAGAGACTATGGGGAGGGGCTGATGACATGTTTCAATATTTTTATTTGTTCTTTGCTGCTATTGGTCAGAGTAAAGAAGGAGAATAGCAATATGAGCCTCCGGGTCTTGTAATAAAATCTGTATGTAGTGAGCTCCCTCTAGAGGTGGCTGTATAATCTGTATGTAGTGAGCTCCCTCTAGTGGTGGCTGTATAATCTGTATGTAGTGAGCTCCCGCTAGTAGTGGCTGTATAATCTGTATGTAGTGAGCTCCCTCTAGTGGTGGCTGTATAATTTTTATCTAGAGAGCTCCCTATGGTGGTGGCTGTATAATCTGTATGTAGTGAGCTCCCTCTAGTGGTGGCTGTATAATCTACATGTAGTGAGCTCCCCCTAGTGGTGACTGTATAAACGGTATGTAGTGAGCTCCCCCTAGTAGTGGCGGTATAATCTCTATGTAATGATTCCCCTTAGTGTTGCCGGTATAACCTATATGCAGTGAGCTCTCCTTAGTGGTGGCTGTATAATCTGTATGTACTGTGATTCCTTTTGTGGTGGCTGTATAATCTGTAATTAGTAAACTCTCCCTAGTGGTATCTGCATAAACTATAAGTAGTGAGCTCCTCCTAGTAGTGACTTTATAAACTGTATATAGTGAGCTCCCTCTAGTGGTGGCATAATCTCTATGTAATGAGCTCCCTCTAGTGTTAACAGTATAATCTTTATGTACTGAGCTCTCCATAGTGGTGGCTGTATAATCTGTATGTAGTGAGCTCCCTCTAGTGGTGGCTGTATAATCTGTATGTAGTGAGCTCCCTCTAGTGGTGGCATAATCTCTATGTAATTAGCTCCCTCTAGTGTTAACAGTATAATCTTTATGTACTGAGCTCTCCCTAGTGGTGGCTGTATAATCTGTATGTAGTGAGCTCCCTCTAGTGGTGGCTGTATAATCTGTATGTAGTGAGCTCCCTCTAGTGGTGGCTATATAATTTTTATGTACAGAGCCCCCTATGGTGGTGGCTGTATAATCTGTATGTAGTGAGCTCCCTCTAGTGGGGGTTGTATAATCTGTATGTAGTGAGCTCCCTCTAGTGGTGGTTGTATAATCTTTATGTAGTGAGCTCCTTCTAGTGGTGGCCGTATAATCTGTATGTAGTGTGCTCCCCCTAGTAGTGGTGGTATAATCTCTTTGTAATAAATTGGCAGTATAATCTGTAAGTAGTTAACTTTCCTAAGTGGTTGCTGCATAATCTGAAAATAGTGAGCTCCCCCTAGTGTTGGCTGTATAATCTGTAGTTAGTGAGCTCCCTCTAGTGGTAACTGTATAATCTGCATGTATTGAGTTCCACCTGCTGGTTAACTGTATAATCTGTATGTAGTGAGCTCCCTCTAGTGGTAGATCTATAGCCTGTTTGCAGTGAGCTCCTTCTAGTGTTGGCTGTATAGTCTATATTTAGTGAGCTTCCCCTAATATGATTGTATAAACTGTATGTAGTAAACTACCCCTAGTAGTGGTGGTATAATCTTTATGTATGGAGCTCCCCCTACTGTTGGCAGTATAATTTGTATGTACTTAGCTCTCTCTAGTGGTGGCTGTATAATCTGTATGCAGTGTGCTTCCTCTAGTGATGTCTGTATAATCTGCATGTAGTGAGCTCCATCTAGTGGCAGTTGTATAATCTGCATGTAGTGAGCTCCATCTAGTGGCAGTTGTATAATCTGTGTGCAGTGAGCTTCCTCTAGTGGCAGGTCTATAATCTGTATGTATTGAACTCTCTCTAGTGGTAACTGTACAATCTGTATGTAGTGAGCTCCCTCTAGTGGTGGCTGTATAATCTGTATGTAGTGAGCTCCCTCCAGTGGTGGCTGTATAATCTGTATATAGTGAGCTCCCTCTAGTGGTGGCTGTATAATCTGCATGTAGTGAGCTCCCTTTAGTGATGGCTGTATAATCTGCATGTAGTGAGCTCCCTCTAGGGGTGAATTTAATCTGTATGTAGTGAGCTCTCTCTAGTGGTGGCTGTATAACCACTTCAACCCCCCTAGCTGAAGCACCCTTAATGACCAGGCCACTTTTTACACTTCTGCACTACACTACTTTCACCGTTTATTGCTCGGTCATGCAACTTACCACCTAAATGAATTTTACCTCCTTTTCTTCTCACTAATAGAGCTTTCATTTGGTGGTATTTCATTGCTGCTGACATTTTAACTTTTTTTGTTATTAATCGAAATTTACCGAAATTTTCACTTTCAGTTGTAAATCTTTTTTTAAAAAATGACATCCATATATAAATTTTTCCCTAAATTTATTGTGTTACATGTGCTCTGACTTTCTGAGCACCTGTCATGTTTCCTGAGGTTCTACAATGCCCAGGCAGTAGAAAACCCCCACAAATGACACCATTTCGGAAGAAGACACCCTAAGGTATTCGCTGATGGGCATAGTGAGTTCATAGAACTTTTTATTTTTTGTCACAAGTTAGCGGAAAATGATGAATTTTTTTAATTTTTTTTATTTCCTTACAAAGTCTCATATTCCACTAACTTGTGACAAAAAATAAAAACTTCCATGAACTCACTATGCCCATCATGAAATACCTTGGGGTGTCTTCTTTCCAAAATGGGGTCACTTGTGGGGTAGTTATACTGCCCTGGCATTTTAGGGGCCTAGATGCGTGAGAAGTAGTTTGAAATCAAAATCTGTAAAAAATGCCCTGTCAAATCCGAAAGGTGCTCTTTGGAATGTGGGCCCCTTTGCCCACCTAGGCTGCAAAAAAGTGTCACACATGTGGAATCGCCGTACTCAGCAAAAGTTGGACAATGTGTTTTGGGGTGTCTTTTTACATATACCCATGTTGGGTGAGAGAAATATCTCAGCAAAAGACAACTTTTCCAATTTTTTTATACAAAGTTGGCATTTGACCAAGATATTTATCTCACCCAGCATGGGTATATGTAAAATGACACTCCAAAACACATTGCCCAACTTCTCCTGAGTACGGCGATACCACATGTGTGACACTTTTTTGCAGCCTAGATGCGCAAAGGGGCCCAAATTCCTTTTAGGAGGGCATTTTTAGACATTTGGATCCCAGACTTCTTCTCACGCTTTCGGGCCCCTAAAATGCAAGGGCAGTATAAATACCCCACATGTGACTCCATTTTGGAAAGAAGACACCCCAAGGTATTCAATGAGGGGCATGGCGAGTTCATAGAAATTATTTTTTTGGGCACAAGATAGCGTAAATTTTTTATTTATTTTTTTTTCTCACAAAGTCTCCCTTTCCGCTAACTTGGGACAAAAATTTCAATCTTTCATGGACTCAATATGTCCCTCAGCGAATAACTTGGGGTGTCTTCTTTCCGAAATGGGGTCACATGTGGGGTATTTATACTGCCCTGGCATTTTAGGGGCCCTAAAGCGTGGGAAGAAGTCTGGAATATAAATGACAAAAAAAATTTACGCATTTGGATTCCGTGAGGGGTATGGTGAGTTCATGTGAGATTTTATTTTTCGACACAAGTTAGTGGAATATGAGACTTTGTAAGAAAAAATAAAAATAAAATTCTGCTAGCTTGTGCCAAAAAAATGTCTGAATGGAGCCTTACAGGAGGGGGTGATCAATGACAGGGGGGTGATCAGGGAGTGTATATGGGGTGATCACCCCCCTGTCATTGATAACCCCCTGTAAGGCTCCATTCAGATGTCCGTATGTGTTTTGCGGATCCACGGTGTCATGTTTTGCGGATCCACGGATCCGCAAAACACATACGGACGTCTGAATGAAGCCTTACAGGGGGGTGATCAATGACAGGGGGGTGATCAGGGAGTCTATATGGGGTGATCAGGGGTTCATAAGGGGTTAATAAGTGACAGGGGGGGGGGTGTAGTGTAGTGTAGTGGTGTTTGGTGCTACTTTACAGAGCTGCCTGTGTCCTCTGGTGGTCGATCCAAACAAAAGGGACCACCAGAGGACCAGGTAGCAGTTATCGATCCAAACAGCGTCTAATATACCTGTTAGGGGTTAAAAAAATCGCATCTACAGCCTGCCAGCGAACGATCGCTGCTGGCAGGCTGTAGATCCTGTCTCTTACCGGCCGATCCTGCGAACGCGCGCGCGTTCACAGGAAGTCACGCGTCTCGCGAGATGGCGCGTAGACGCGTGACTGTGCGCAGAGCTGCCGCCTCCGGACCGCGATCCTTCGTTAGGCGGTCTGGAGGCGGATAATCTGTATGTAATGCGCTCCCCCTGGTGGTAGCTGTATAATTTGTATGTAGTGAGCTCCCCCTAGTGGTGGCTGTATAATCTGTATGTAGTGAGCTCCCTCTAGTGGTGGCTGTATAATCTGTATGTAGTGAGCTCCCTCTAGTGGAGGCTGTATAATCTGTATGTAGTGAGCTCCCTCTAGTGGTGGCTGTATAATCTGTATGTAGTGAGCTCCCTCTAGTGGTGGCTGTATATATCTGTATGTAGTGAGCTCCACCTAGTGGTAACTGTATAATCTGTATGTAGTGAGATTCCTCTAGTGGTGGCTCTATATCCTGTATGCAGTGAGCTCCTTCTAATGGTGGCTGTATAATCTGTATGTAGTGAGCTCCCTCTAGTTGTGGCTGTATGATCTGTATATAGTGAGCTCCCTCTAGTGGTGGCTGTATAATCTGTATATAGTGAGCTCCCTCTAGTGGTGGCTGTATAATCTGTATGTAGTGAGCTCCCTCTAGTGGTGGCTGTATGATCTTTATATAGTGAGCTACCTTTAGTGATGTCTATGGGCGAGCAGCATATTATCCTGTAACTGTAAGTCTCCATAAAGTGTAACTGAGTCCTGATGTCTCCAAGGCTTCCACATTCCTTCTCTTCTGTAAGGTTCAGACAAATATTGGGCTGATTTTTTTCAGAATTGAGTTATGGATTGCTGCCAAGACTGGATGAACAATGGTGGAGGCTAGTGTTGAGTGAGCATGCTCGTCCGAATACCAGTTCTACTCAAGCATCGCTATGCTCGGAACATGGCGGTACTCGGCCAAGTACCACATGTGCTCGAGCGCCATGCTTGAGTCTCCTCCCCGCACGTTTCGCAGCTGCTAAGCAGCTTACATTACAGTGATTGGCTGACCGGAACGCGTCATCGGGTGCTATATAGCACCCGATGACGCGTGTTCGGCTCATTCTAAGTCAGGGAGAGCTGAGCATAGGAAGGGACAGATAGTGTAGGGAGTGTAATTGAATTACATTTTTCTACAAAAACATTTTATAGACCCAAAAGTCCTTGTAAGGACTATTGTGTGTGACAACAGCAATATATGTTTCTAAATTCAGTGTTAGGGAGAGCTGTGCATAGGAAGGGACAGACAGTGTAGGGATTGTAATAGGAAGATATTTATACAAAAAACTATTCAGAGACCCAAAAGTCTTTTTAAGGATTATTGTGTGTGATAGCAGCAATATATATTTTTAGCGCATCCTGAGCTAAATACTGTGTAATAGTCCGCTGCGGACAGTTAAATTATCTGCTCCAAATCTCCTGTGTAAAGTGTGCACATCCCTAAAATATCAGTGACATCCAGTGCATTTTTCTGTAGACGGTGTCCCCCGCGGACAGTTAAATTATCCGCGCCACATCTCCTGTTTAAAGTGTGCGCATTCCAAAAATATCACAAAATATCACAAATACCTTTGTACATTTTTTTGCGCATACACTTCCAAATTCTACACTTCTGTACGTGTGACAGACTTTCAAGCATATATAACATTTAAAATGAAGAAAGCGAGCAGTAAGGGACGGGGAGGTGGATGTGCTGCTGATGGTGCACGCAGAGGCTGTGGCCCTGGGCGCGGAGGAGCAGTGCCTGCTGCCAGAGCACAAGAAAAACAATCATCCAAGACACATAGCTTCATGTCCCAGTTTGCAGAGCTGCGCAGGACACCACTCTTGAAGTCAGACCAGTGCGACCAGGTGGTCGGTTGGATTGCAGCAGATAATGCTTCCAGTCGGTTAAGAACCACCCTGTCTTCCATCTAGTACAGTCTCAGTAGTCAAGAGTCTGGTCAACACAATCCTCACCCTGATCCTCCTTCCTCCCACCATTTACAGTCTGGCCAAACAAGTGATCCCACACTTGGATATTCCGAGGAGCTCTTTTCAGCGCCATTACTTGATTTGGCCCTCTCGCCAAGCAGGCTTGAAGCGGGACATGAGATCTTGTGCCCTGATTCCCCACTTCTTAAACATCCACAGTCACAAGAAGATGACGGTGGGGAACGGCAATTAGTGTTTAATGAGGTGGATGATGATGAGACACAGTTGTCAATAATTCAACCGCAATTACTGTCTCAAGAGGTTAATAAAGAGGATAAGACACAGTTGTCAATCACTGAGGTTGTGGTTAGGTCAACAAATCAGGAGGATGATCAGAGTGAGGAAGTGGAAGAGGAGGTGGTGGACGATGGGGTCACTGACCCAACCTGGGAAGGTGGAAAGCCGAGCGAGGACAGCAGTACAGAGGGGGAGGGATAGGCAGCACTGCAACAGGCTGGAAGAGGCAGTGGGGTGGCAAAAGGGAGGAGGCAGGCTACACCACACAGGCCCGCAACTGTTCCCCGGAGCACCAGCACCCCCTTGCGGCAATCTCCCTTGCCAAGGGGTAGGTGTTCCGCAGTCTGGTGCTTTTTTGAGGAAAGTGCTGACGACAAAAGAATTGCCATTTGCAACCTGTGCCATATGAAAATGAGCCGGGGCGTGAACACTAGCAACCTCACCACCAAAAGCATGATCCGCCACATGGCATCCAAGCACCGTGATAAGTTGGACGAACGCCTGGGTCCACAATCTTTTTCTGCGGTTCACACCACTGCCTCCTCTACCCCTATGGTACGTGCTGGCCAATCCCTTGTCGAAGGCGCAGGCCCGGATGCCTCCCGCCCTGCACCTGGACCTTCGCAAGCACCATCAGCGACCACATCCACTTCTATGTCCCAGCGCAGTGTACAAATGTCCTTACCCCAGGCATTTGAACGCAAGCGCAAATACCCAGCCACCCACCCACAGGCCATAGCACTAAATGCGCTACTTTCCAAATTACTGGCCCTGGAAATGTTGCCATATAGGCTTGTGGACACTGAGGCCTTCCGCAGACTGATGTCGGCAGCCGTCCCTCGTTACGCAGTCCCCAGCCGCCACTATTTTTCACGGTGTGCCGTGCCCGCCTTACACGAGCATGTGTCCTGTAACATCACCCGTGCCCCGACCAACGCAGTTACTGGGAAGGTCCACTTAACCACGGACACATGGACAAGTGCTGGTGGCCGGAGACGCTACATTTCCCTGACGGCACACTGGGTGAACGTTGTGGAGGCCGGGATCGACCTGTACCCTGGGATGGCACAGGTGCTACCGACGCCAAGGATTGCCGGCCCTACGTCGTCCAGGGTTTCCTCCAGCACCTACGTTAGTGGCTCTAACACCCACTTCTCCTCCTCTGCCTCCTCCTCCAATTCCACCTCCGAATTATCTGCGTGCACAGGGCCGAACTGGCCTACCGGGATACCGGGAAAATTCCTGTTAGGCCGGTAGTCCTGACTGAGCACGGCTGGCCGCAGGCGACAGCAAGGAGGCTACTTGGCAGGTGTAGGTGTGTAGCTGACTGCCGCACGGCTGGCCGTGCCGACAGCGAGGAGGCTCCTTGGCCGGTGTAGGTGTGTAGCTGACTGCCGCACGGCCGGCCGCAGGCGACAGCGAGGAGGCTCCTTGGCCGGTGTAGGTGTGTAGCTGACTGCCGCACGGCTGGCCATGCCGACAGCGAGGAGGCTCCTTGGCCAGTGTAGCTACTAGCTGACTGCTGCACTGCCGGCTGTGCTGATCACAGAGAGCAGGTCGGGGCAGCACAGGACTGCACAATGTGCTGTATGACGTGACGTCGCACGTCATCAGCGCTGCTGCGTGAGTGGCACATCCGACGGCGCGTACCTTTAGTTCAGGCGGGAGAGGCTGCAGAGCACGGGTGCGATTCTGTTCAATGCACAGGAGGACTATATATCTGAGTATAAATTAAATATGTACTAAGTTGGAATAACCTAGACGTCATCTGGATATCATCATTATAAATGTACAGCTAACAGCTGGTATAAATTATAAATCTTTAATGGACCATGCTGGTATAACCTGGGTACCTCCTGTATATAATGATATATGTACAGCTGGTATAAGTTACACACTGTATACAAGAAGATGTATAACTTATACCAGCTCTACATATATAATTGTATACAGAAGATACCCAGGCTATACCAGCATGCTCCATATCACTATATACAAGAAGATGCATAACTGATACCAGCTGTACATAAAGAATTATATACAGGAGATACCCAGGCTATACCAGCTGTACATATATAATTATATACAGGAGATACCCAGGTTATACCAGCTGTACATATATAATTATATACAGGAGATGCCCAGGTTATACCAGCATGCTCCATATCACTATATACAAGAAGATGCATAACTGATACCAGCTGTACATAAAGAATTATATACAGGAGATGCCCAGGTTATACCAGCATGCTCCATATCACTGTATACAAGAAGATGTATAACTTATACCAGCTGTATGTATATAATTATATACAGGAGATGCCCGGGTTATACCAGCTGTACATATATAATCATATACAGGAGATACCCAGGTTATACCAGCTGTACATATAAAATTATATACAGGAGATACCCAGGTTATACCAGCTATACATATATAATTATATACAGGAGATGCCCAGGTTATACCAGCTGTACATATATAATTATATACAGAAGATGCCCGGGTTATACCAGCTGTACATATATAATTATATACAGGAGATACCCAGGTTATACCAGCTATACATATATAATTATATACAGGAGAGGCCCAGGTTATACCAGCTGTACATATAGAATTATATACAGAAGATGCCCGGGTTATACCAGCTGTACATATATAATTATATACAGGAGATACCCAGGTTATACCAGCTATACATATATAATTATATACAGGAGATGCCCAGGTTATACCAGCTGTACATATATAATCATATACAGGAAATACCCAGGTTATACCAGCTGTACATATATAATTATATACAGGAGATGCCCAGGTTATACCAGCTGTACATATATAGTTATATACAGGAGATGTCCAGGTTATACCAGCTGTACATATATAATTATATACAGGAGATACCCAGGTTATACCAGCATGCTCCATATCACTGTATACAAGAAGATGTATAACTTATACCAGCTGTACATATATAGTTATATACAGGCAATGCCCAGGTTATACCAGCATGCTCCATGGTCACATAGTTTAGTATAACATTTTGCACTTTTTACCTCAAAAGGTTTATTTGCACTTTTTTCCCTCTTAAGTTTTTTTTTTGCACTATTCATCAACTACTGTTTTTTTGTGTGTTTAGTAACTAATATAAAGGAAGAGTTTGGAACTGTGTCTTCCATTCCTTAAAGTAAAGTTCTTTGATTATTCTTAGTTCTGACCCAATTGGAAGGGACAATGGTCTACTGTAGTGTTTCCCTACCAGGATGCCTCCAGCTGTTGCAAATCGACATCTCCCAGCATGCCCCGACAGCCAAACGCTGTCTGGGCATGCTGAGAGTTGTAGTTTTGCAATAGCTGGAGGCATCCTGGTTGGGAAAAGCTGGTCTACTGTGATAATATGAACAATGGGGGTTCTACAAAAGAGCTATTATGGGGCAAAGTTCATATTCGTGTTTTAAAATTAATGCTTTCCCCTTTTATAAACCAGTAAATAATGACGCAATGCTGTGGGGCCGGTATGCAACTTTTTCCAGGGATGGTTTTTCAGACATCAGTCGGTAGCTGGAAGCAGTGTAGCACTGCTGTGGGGAAGCGGCAACAGGCCATGCTGAAGCTGATCTGCTTAGGGGACAAACAGCACACCGCCGCAGAGCTGGGGATAAGGGACCTGACTGAGCTGTGGCTCTCGCCACTCAACCTACCACCCGGCATGGTTGTTTGTTGTGTCTGGTAATGGCCGTAACTTGGTGGAGGCTTTGGAGCTCGGCAAGCTCACACACATACCATGCCTAGCCCACATCTTCAACTTAGTGGTTCAGCGGTTTCTCAAAACCTACCCCAATTTGCCTGAGCTACTGGTGAAGGTGCGCCGTGTGTTTGTGTAACATCCCAGAGTTATGTTACTACACTCTTTTTTCCCGCTACCACATGTTAAGTGTATTTATCTTGTCATCTTGTATAATGTGATATCACATCCTCAATATTGTGCATTTTCTAGGCCTGTTTCATGAATTTGCTGTAATTTCCATGTACACCAGCAGGTGGCAGCAATGTGTCAGCAGGACCTTAGACAGTTTAGTGTTTCTAAACTGGAATAGTTTATTCCAGATTAGCTTCCCCTTTATGAGCAGAAGTGGGCTGGCCCATGTCCTGTCTCATGGGGAAGAAAGGAAGTTAGTGTTAGTGTGCCAGCTACCCCTGCTTGGGGAAGGCTGTGCAAGTAGGAGCTCCCAGTTCTAGGGATCCCAACCCAGGATCGTGCCTCGGCTGAGGCCAAAGATCACCATTCCCAGTATGAGCCCTTCAGCCTCAGCTGGTTGACAAGCAAGCAGCCACCTCCAGACCTCCAGGAAGAGCCATTCCCTGTGAGCATAACTGTGAGTAATATCCAGAGACCAGGAGAAGCCAAATTCCTCCTCAGCTAGTCAGTCCCCAACACAGCAGAAGACAGCGCAGAAGATAGATTCCTGCCACATATCACAGAGCCATAAGCAGACGACTAATCCTGCAAGAGAGCTCCAGGCACATGCTAGATGCAGAAGAGATATTGATCCCTGCCATACATTGCCAAATACCTGCTGGGACCTAAAAGACTAATGCTGTATCTCATATGGATTAATGCTGCCTTCAGTAAAGACGAGTTGAATTATACTTCAAGTCTGGATCTCATTTACTGCTACTAAAACCCTCATTTACTCCTACTAGCAACACACTCATTTATTGCAAGTGAGCCGGGATCCAGGAGTCCAGCCGTACCCAGGTAGGAGACACCATTGACACTATACCTACTATCACACAGAGACATTATACCACAATGGCATTCCTCACCTGGTACGTGAGTTGCAACACCTTAAAGGCCCTGAGACTGTACCCTGCGCCCGCTGCAATTGGCGTCACAAACAAAAACATAGACTATTATACACATATCCTGACCCACTGCATAATTGGTGTCCGTGTAACTGTACCCACTGTACGCCTCTCAAGAGCGCGAAGATGTCAAATACTGCCCCCTAGAAGCGGGAAAACTAAAGACTGCCCACCTTGAACTTTGTATTGTAAGCCAAGGGAGTAAAGACTTCTCCCTCTGGGCTCCACCCAAATCTCTGGCACTCTTCATGATCGAGGAAGCAGTGAAGATGGCGCTCCCTCAACCTAAATGGAACCAAATGGTTATCGAGGAGAGCTGGTGTATGAAGATCACCCACCAGAGATTTAAGTCTCTCAGCTAGTGAGGAAGAGTGGGCCCTCCGTCTTTGCCACAAGCCGGAGGCAGTGGATCCCTCCGCGGCTACCTTAAAGGGCCCTGAGACTGTACCCTGCGCACGCTGCAATTGGCGTCACAAACAAAAACTATAGACTATTATACACATATCCTGACCCACTGCATGATTGGTGTCCGTGTAACTGTACCCATGGTCCGGCTCACTGCATTTGTCCATTGACTTAAGGAGGTAAGATCATTTCCAGACTCTTCCCACCAACCACTCCCCCCTACCCCCAGTAAGCACGCAAAACCTGAATTCTTGGTGGAAAGGCTATAGCAGCCGTTTATTAAATAACAATATTTTATCCAACATTATTATAATGCAAACATGAGATATACATATATGCAAACATCAACAGTACAATGTCCCAACAATCCCTTTGCGGAAGGATCCTAGAAGGCAACCCAAGCAAGCTGCTATCTTCACTCCTCACATCTTATCCTTTTACCCTCGGCCGCACTCTCCGACCCAAGGGCACCGAATCCTCCAGAATCCATATCTTCCTGTACCCCTGTAGGCCTTTTAGCCCAACAGGAGCCCCCCAGCTTTCAGCTTACCAAACCACATAAGATGCACGCTCCAACGTGTCATGCACCTAATAAAACGTAGAATTGCCTTCCAGGACCCCCCGTTAACCTGCCATCGACGCACATAGGAGACACCTCACCTATGGACGTCCCGCCAAACCCTGAACGCTGACTCCAAACCCTCCTGAAGCCCCAGCGCCCACAAGTCCATCCCAACCTCATTAAGATGAACCCCATCAGCCCTGAGGAATTGAGGTGACGCAACCTCCAATTCCCGGTGACGCACCACCAAACCGCCCTGCCGCCGCACAAAGCGCCCCACCTCCTTGTTCACCTTCGCACGCGCCTTGTTAATGCGATCCACGGACCTCGCAAAATGCCACGAACTCCTCGCCACCACATCAGACCACACGACCAGCAAATCCGGGAACTCCTCAGCCAAACGCAGCAAATCCAACTTCACATCACGTATGACATCCCTCGAGCGGCGAACGCCCAAATCGTTCCCACCCACATGCAGAACCACAATGTCAGGGCACCTATCCAGGGACGCATACTCATGGAATACAGGTAACACACGCCCCCACAGCATACCCCGCACGCCAATCCACCGGACCTGCAAGTCCTCCGGCCGGAAACCCAACTGCCGCCCGTTCCTCCGCACGTCCGCTCTCAACGCTCCCCAATACACATAAGAATGGCCCAAAATCCAGGCCAAACAAGAAGGCGAACCTGAAAACAAACAAAAGAAATTAGCACCCAAACCTACAATAACAAATTACATGCAATCAACACACCCCCACCCACCGACCTTATAACATATGAGGACGAATATAGGAACGAAAGCAAGCGGACTCCCACCTGCCAATCCTCCTAATGGCCTCGTCCCCCAAACCCCATCTAGCGGCTTCAGTCGCCGCCCCAATACGAAATGAATGAGACGCAAACCCACTCGCCTCATAACCCGCCGCTGTCAAACATTGTCGGAAAACCGCAATAAATTGATAACGAGACAAAGCCGAACCGTCCACATGAACCAGCAACGAAGCCGGCCCGTCCGGCCGGACCGCCAGAAAAATCTCCAAACACCGCACCGGGCACAACACTGACCCCGGCAGAGGCCGCAACCAAACGCACACCCCTTTACCCACCTGGTCCGTCTTGGACCTACGCAACCTACACTGCAATCCAGCCTCACCAACACTCACATCCTCCCGCAGCAAACCACCGCCACTCACTCGACTGCCAGCCACCAGTTCCGAGACCCGAAAAGCCCCAAAGAAAGCCAAAGAAAACGCCGCCCGAAACAAACACACCTCATACCAGGACTTACACACCGCCTCCGCCCGGTCCCACAACGACTGCAACACCTGAAAAGAAACCGGACGACGGCCATCCTTCCGAACCCCACTACGACGATACCCCTTCAAAGCCTGCCGCACCAAAAAACTCCTGGAAACATCCGCCATACCCCGCAACTTCAACCAAAAAGCCACCGCCGCCACCCGTTTTGCCGCCGCCAAAAACGACAAACCCGCACTAAACGACACACCCACAAAATAAATCAGCAACGAATGAAAATCATCAACCCCCTCGCACTCCCCCACCTGCTCTATCAAACGTTCCCACTGAGACCACAGGGAAGAATAAGCCGACCACGTACTGCTACTCACGGACCGCTGAATCAGGTCTAACGAGACCCCAAGGCCACGCTCCAGAGCCACTGAGGACACGGCAGACCCGTCACTTCCGCGCCCGGAACCAGACTGCGAAAACGATCCCACTGGAAACGAGAAAGAGCGTCAGCTATGCAATTATCAACACCAGGAACATGCACCGCCACGAAACACGCATTCAACCTCAAACCGGTCAAAACCAGGTGCCGAAGCAACCGCACCACTGGTGGGGAATTGGCCGACTGACTATTCACCGCCTGCACCACCCCCAAATTGTCACAACAAAAACGCACCCGCTTGTTCCTCAACAACTCTCCCCACAACTCAGTGGCCAAAACTATAGGGAACAACTCCAACAAAGCCAGGTTCCCAAGCAAGCCAGCAACCCTCCATTCCTCCGGCCAAGCCCCCGCACTCCACTGCCCCTGACAAAAGGCACCATAACCACATGACCCCGACGCGTCCGTAAACAATTCCAAATCAACATTCGAAACGGGCGCCTCCATCCAAACAGAACGACCATTAAATTCCCTCAAAAAACGCTCCCACACTTCCAAATCCGCACACACCTCACCCCCCAACCGCACAAAATGAAAGGGAGCCTTCACACCCGCCGTGGCCCTGGACAAACGCCTACAAAACCCCGCCCCATGGGCAAAATCCTACAAGCAAAGTTCAATTTGCCCAAAACCGACTGCACCCGCCAGAGCCGCACCTTCCTCGCCTTACGCAAAAAACCAACCTCACTACATAAATCAACCACCTTATCCTCGGGCAGCCTACACTCCATAGCCACACTATCAATCACGATCCCCAAAAACTTCACAGTTGTAGATGGACCCTCCGTCTTCTCCCTCGCTAACGGAACCCCAAATCGCTCCGCCACCCGCTCCATGGTATGCAACAACACTGAGCACACCCTTGACCCAGCCGGGCCCAAAAACAAAAAGTCGTCCAGGTAATGCAACACTGAACTCCATCCCGCCTCTCGCCGCACTACCCACTCCAAAAAAGAACTAAACATTTCAAACAACGAACATGAAATCGCACACCCCATGGGTAAGCAACAATCCACAAAAAACCGCCCCTCCCACTTAAAACCAAGCAAACGAAAACTATCCGGATGAATCGGCAACAGGCGAAACGCCGCCTCAATATCAGTCTTAGCCAACAATGTCCCTTGCCCAAAACGCCGCACCCACCTAATCGCCTCGTCAAATGACGTATACGACACGGAGCACAAAACCTCATCAATTCCGTCATTCACGGAACCGCCAGCCGGGTAAGACAAGTTGTGAATAAGTCGAAATTTGTTAGGTTCCTTCTTAGGGACTACGCCTAAAGGCGAAACCCACAAATCCGGCAAAGGACAGTCCACAAAGGGGCCCACCACCCTACCGGCAGCCACCTCCTTTGCAATCTTATCAGACACAACCTCAGGACGCTGCAACGCGGAAGCTAAATTACGCGCCGCAACCACCGAACCCACCGCTGTGCACGGAATCCGAAAACCGTACCGAAAACCGGCCAACAACACTGCCGCCGCCTCCCTATTTGGATAGCTCTCTAGAAACGGCTCCATCACGTCCACCCTCACCGTGGTCACCCCTCTTCTGCGTAACCTCCAACCGGAGCACTCATGTTTGAAACGGCACTCCGACAGATACTTGCAGTGTCCCTCATTGAACTGCCAGCAACATCCCCTTTTGCTTCCTCCAGCCGCTTCGGACGCCGAGGGACCCCCGGCCGCCCCACGAAAATTTTGGCGCCGCCATCAACCGCATCCACAGACCAATGTCCTTATGCTCCCAACGAATACTAGGCCTAACCGCCTTCCTCTGGCGAAACTGCTCATCGTACCTGAGCCACGCCACCCCACCATAAGTCCGATACGCTTCCCCTATGGCATCCATATAGCAAAAAAGGGCCGAACAGTGCTCAGGCGCCTTTTCCCCCACCACACTGGCAAAAATAGCAAAAGCCTGCAGCCAATTAAAAAACGTACGCGGAATCAACCTGTACCTCCGCTTCTCCTCCTCCTCCTTTTTACTCTCATCCGGCTTTCCCCTATCCAAGTTAAATTTGTCCAAAGGAAGTAACGAGAATATCTCGACATACTCGTCCTTCCAAATCCTCTCCCTGACATCACTCTTCAAATGAGCCCCCAACGGCCCCTCGAAGCACACATATACCTCCCCTTTCGCAGCATCCGCCAACCGAACCTCGTCCACGGCAGCCCCCTTACTGCCTCCACTCCCGGCAGCCTCAACCACCGCAGACCCTGCCCCCACGACAGGGGTGTCACCAACTCCCGCCCCACTGAAACGCACACCCTCCCCAACCGCCGGCGCAGCAGCCCAAACGGCGGCCGGAGACGACCCCGCCCCGGTCTTCCACCGCGACAATAACGACCACATACCCGTCAACAATTCATGAGCCAACCCCTCCTCCCCTGGCACCGAAGTCCCACCCCCCCCAACAGGAACCGGACACGACGTCCCCTCACCTGGCCGTCCCTGGGGCATCCTCCCAGCAGCCGCCGACCTCACCGATGATCCTCTCTGCGTCGACCCAGCCGAGGACCTGGACGTCGAGGGACACGCGCCGTCCGCATCATCCATCCGACCACCGAACTCCCACGCCTCCTGGCTGACTTCTCCTTCCTCCAACGACCGATCGGCTGAGAAACCCCCGCCAGAATCCACGTGGCGTGGTTGCGCTGACGCCAACTCCCTGCACGCCGACCCACCGTCAAGTGGCCGCTGCGAAACTCCCGATCCAAGGACATCCCGCCCCAGCTCCACAGCCTGCCCACTGCGAGCCGCAACTTGCAATCCTGCAGAAAAAACGTTAACGTGCTGCACCGTGGGCGGAACGAAGTCCAACCCGCCGGCCAGCGCATCACTCAGCAAACTTCTGCCTGGCACAGAGGACCGACCAGCAGGTGGCAGCATGGCATCACTCCTTAGACTACTGCCTGATACCAAGGATCGACCAGCAGGTGGCGACATAGAAGACCTCCTCAGCCCTCTGCCTGGTGCCGAGGACTGACCAGCAGGTGGCAGCACCTCCTCATTCCCCTCACTGCTGCCTGATAGCGCATACCTACCAGCAGGTGGCGATGTTCCTGCACCCTCCCGACGAGACCGCACTTCAGAAGCCTGCCGCCGTCCCTCAGACCCGGACCTTGATGCCGCTCTCCGCCTCCTGCAATCATCCCCAGCCGCCTGGCCACCACCGGAGGTAAGTGAGGCCGCATCCGCATGTCTCCCCTCGCTGCTGCTGCCGCCGGTCACACGTACAGCCTGCTGCTCCGCCCGCTGAGCCACGTCGGATCCGCCGACCGCCAGGCCCGCACCAGCCACCAGCGCAGCCGCATCAGGCCGGCCTCCCCCACCGCTGCCGGACCCACTATCAGCCCGGCCGCCCCCCCGCACATCGCGCCGAACCACAGGACCACCGCGCACCCCCCCCCCGCCGGGACCGGGACACCCGCTGGGCACTAACCCTCGCCTCCACAGCAAGCGCACCACGCTGCGCCGAAGTCCTCCCACTGCACCGGCTGGCAGGAACACTCGCCCCCCCAGCCGATCGCAGCGGAGGGTCCCCTGAAGGGCTCCTCAAACGCCGCCGGGCCCGAGGAGTCGTCTCCGGGCTCAGACGTGCAGGCGGCACCGACCTCCTAGCCCTCAACCTTCCCCCTGCCGCAACCGGAGGCACGCTAGGAGCCCCCGCTGCGGCCTGCAAACTACTCACCAGCCAAGCCGAACCATGCTGTTCGGCCGCTGCCCGCACCGCCGCCATTAAATCATCCAGAGACGCCATAACATCCAACTCGCCAGAAACACTCCCCCTTTCCTAATCCATATTAACCCTAACCTGCCTGGACACTTCCCCCTTCCAGTCAATTTCCACTGCGCTACGTCTGCGCCTCGCTCCGCTGTCATACTTCCGCAAGTCATCGACAGCTTCAGCCGATCTGTCAACGCTGCAAATTGCCAGCTCACCGGCTGTTGTGCGACGTGAGCACACGCTGGAACTCCACGTTCCACATGTTGGCCAGGCTTTGTGAGCAGCAGAGGGCAGTAGTGGTATACCAGCTGCAACATAGTCGTCGCCTTTCCAGTCAGCTTCCGCTCTTCACAAGCGAGGAGTGGGCATTGATGTCCGACCTCTCTGTGAGGTTTTAAGAAACTTTGAGGAATCAACACAGATGGTGAGCGGCAATAACGCTATTATCAGCGTCACCATCCCACTTCTGTGTCTACTCAAACGCTCGCTGCTCACAATTAAGGAGGACGCTTTGCATGTTGAAGAGGTGGAAATGAAGGAAGAAGACATTACACAGGGTGATAGCCAGACCACGCTCAGATCATCTTCTCAGCACGAATTGGATGATGATGAGGAGGAGCAGGAGACGGTTGCCACCGCTACAGAGGGTAGTACTCATGGAAGTTTAATTCCATCTGTTTAGTGTGGATGGGTAGAAGAGGATGAGGAGATTGAGAGTGATCCTTCGGATGACGACAGCGAAGTCTTGCCTGTTGGTACTCTGGCACACATGGCTGACTTCATGTTAGGCTGCCTTTCCCGCGACCCGCGCGTTTCACGCATTTTGGACAACACGGATTACTGGGTGTTCACCCTTCTCGACCCTCGCTACAAAGAGAACTTCTCATCTCTCATTCCTGTGGTGGAAAGGACGAGCAAAACGATGCAATACCAGAAGGTACTTGTTGAAAAATTGCTCCAAAAATTTCCATCTGACAACGCTGGCGGCAGAGTCCGTACTTCCTTGGCCAACGAGGAGGGTAGACAAGGGGAACACACAGCAGTTCCAACAGAGGCAGGGAAACACTTTCCAAAGCCTGGGACAGTTTCATGACATCCCGCCAGCACCCTCACCCTGAAGCACGGCCTAGTGTCACAAGGAGAGAAAAGTTTTGGAAGATAGTGAAGGAGTACGTAGCAGACCGTGTCAGCGTCCTCAATGATCCCTCAGTGCCTCACAACTACTGGGTGTCCAAGCTGGACACGTGGCACGAACTGGCGCTCTATGCCTTGGAGGTGCTGGCCTGCCCTGAGCGGGTATTTAGTGCTGGTGGTGGCATAATAACGGATAAGCATATCCGTCTGTTAACTGAAAATGCTGACCGGTTGACTCATAAAAATGAACAAGGCCTGGATGGAACCTGACTTCTCGACTCCAACAGAGGAAAGCGGCTGAACATAAAGGCACTTTAAGTATAAGCAAGATATTGCTGCATTTGTGGGAGGGGAGGCTGATTACAAGGCCATTCATACGTACCTGTGAGTCCAGGCTGGCTGATTGCTAGGCTATTTATAGGCACCTGTGGGGCCAGGCTGACGCCGATTCAGCTGATTTCACTACCTCTGAGTCAGTGCTAGGATACAGCAGCATGGTGTGGGGGCTCCTTACGGCTGGGCGACGGCAGAATGTCTCAGGAGGGCGCTGGTATTCATGGTAGGATCGGAGTTGTTGCATGGGACCGCCACATGTAGTGCTCTGGGATGAAGCAGAGTTGGGCGCTAAGGGTCGAACGATGGTTGTATTGTTTGTCCGGCTATTTCAGAGGCCTGGTGGGGCCATTGCATACAGTATTGGGGTAGCATGTGCTTAGAGTGGGCATGGTTGTATGTTTTCTGATACCTGGTTTACATGCGGGGAGCGTGTCTGCAGTTGGCTCAAGCTATGCATGCTGTGTTTAAGTGATGGTAAATGTGGATGGCGATTAAAAAAATAAATAAAAAAATAAAATAAAGCGGCTACATTGTGCGGAGGCTCGTTCACACTTTGGCAGCGGCAGAAAGTGCCAGGCGAGTGCTGGTGTTCACGGTAAAATCAGACTTGTTTGCACGAGACCCACATTGCGGTCTGCGCATACGCTGGGACGAAGCAGAGTTGGGCGCTAATGGTCAAATGACTGTTGTTAGTATAGTTTGTCTGGCTGTTTAGGGGCTTGTTGGAGGCTATTGCATATTGTTATTGGTGTAGCATGTGCCTAGAATAGGTCTCTCACGCATGGCTCCGCCATTAGAGTCTCTCACGCATCGCTTCTTCGTTTTAGCGTTACACGTATGACTCCGCCATTAGAGTCTCTCACGCACCGCTTCTTCGATGTGTCTGCATTTACGTTTTGTCCTATACACCATTCACTACTAGAGCTGCGTTCATGCGTCCGCTGCGTTCATGCGTCCTCACTTTCAGATTGCATTCATACGGCTGCTTCATACCATGTTCTTCATGCTCATACTCAGAGCTGTGCCCATACCATGTTTTTAGGCACCACTCACATTCAGAGCTCCGTTCACTCACTTGTTCTTACATTATGTGTTATACTCTGCTTCCACTTAAAGCTGCATTTCTTTAAAAAAAAAAAGGTTTGTGTTCTTTAGTCCTGGATTGCATTCACTCAGACTGGTCTCCTTTACTTCTGGGTTTGCATTTACTCAGATTGGTCTCCTGCCCCAGTTAACCAAATAGCTCCCTAGCAGTCAGTGAGCCAATAGGAGTGAGTTCCTACTATGTTTTCACAGTTGTTCATTCGTTTGTCACGACAAGGGTCTTCTCTTAGCGAACCGTAATGCCTCTGGCTCTTGATTTTTCTCCCATCTGTTTCAATTTTGCGGTTGGTTTAATGTTTCATTTAGGCACGTGGTTCAGATCATTAATGTCTATGCATTTTCCATTAGGTCTGGCTCACGTTTTAATTACTTATCGTCACTGTAAGGTCATCCAGGTCAGTCTCTTGACTAGTTAGCGTCCTAGGTTTATTGTCTGAGAGGGTCATGGTTCTGAGAGTCCACAAGTCATACTGGTGCTGCATAAGTGGTATATAAAAAATAAAAAATAAATAAAAAAATAGAAAAAGGGAATAAGAAAAATTCCCCATTAGTCGCTCACACATGGCTTCTCCGTTCAACTTTTACACACAGGACTCTGCCATTAGTCTCGCACGCATGACTCTGCAATTAGAGTCTCACGCATGGCTTCTCCGTTTTAGTTTACACGTACGGCTCCGCCATTAGAGTCTCTCACGCACGGCTTCTCTGTTTAGTGTTACACATACGACTCCACCATTAGTCTCCCACGCATGGCTTCTCAGTTAAATTTTACAGACATAAACTCCGCCATTCGAGGCCGGCTGCGTGGTCCCACCACAAGCAGGTTCCATGTCTTTTTCTGCCCTCAGACCTGCTCGCATGGCTCGGTCATCTATGGCTCGCAATACAATTTTTCTTGTGGTGGCTCGCACGCGTGGCTTGTGCCATTAGAGCCTCTCTCACATTATCGTTTTCTCCGACTCTTATTTTCTAGGTTGTTGGGTCTAAAAGAAAATCGTTTTCTTTATAAGCAGTCATCCCAAGCCTGCCTTTGCGGACATCACCTTCTCCCAGGCATGCTTACTTCATCTACAAACTCGGGCTGAGGGTTTGGTGTCCGGCCTAAGGCCTGGGTATCGGTCCGTCTTCCAGTAGGAGGTACAGTAATAAGGCGCAGTTTACGAAGTCTGTCATGACTACAGACACGACAAGTCCTATCACGACTACAGGTGCAGCATACATGGTGTATCACAACTGCAGGTATTATGTGTACGTTCTGTCCTTATTACAGGTAACATTAGCTCGTTAATCGAAATAGCCATGTATTCCTGTGTATGGTTCCCCAGCCCTGGTGAGTTTACACGTTTCACTTATTCTACTACTAGAGTAAAATGGCATATGCCATGTTTTAACTTTTGGGTCCTTTATAAAAAAATATAAATAAAAGCATGGCCTGGGGAATAAGTAGAGGTGAAGTATTTTGCTAGCAGGAGCAGCTGGTGTCCGATCAGGGCCCTTGGCGAATGGTTGGAGTTCATTTAGGCCCTTCCAACAGATTCGCCATTGTGTCAGTCTGCAGCTCTCAGGATTCAGACCTTCTCGTTATATTTTCATATGTTGTTAGTCAACATAGGAGTGAATCGTTTCTGGTTACAGGCCGCTCTTCCAAATAGCACTGGCCACCCCCAAGAACGATGTGCCGGTGCACAAGACAAAGAGGTAAGGTAGATGAAAGTCACTGTTATATACGGTATATTCCGCGCCTTCATCGTGAAAGGTCTTTTACATTCAAAAGTGGGTGTCATCACGGTATGTATATATTTACTCCAAACTAAGGTCTGCTCTTTTGGCCACTTTAGGCTGCCCTATCACAGCAGTTATGGCATAATTCTACTGCTTGTTGTAGATAGGGTTAGATAGGTTAGGTTCACCTTTCTGATAGCCGATCCGACCACAAATGTGTTGTTTAATGTAGTGAATACGCTGTATTCCCATGCACCCCTTCCACCACAAACAAGGGTATATGGTTGAATCTTCCTTTTCTCATCCTCCTCCTCTCATATATGCCCTCGCATATAATCTTTTACATAGATAGCTCACTAGCAGGCCCTCGCATATAATGTTTTACAGGGTCAGCTCACCTGCAGGCCCTCACCTAATTATACCTAATAGGTAATTTGCGCGCATGCTGCCTTGCTTGGATGTGGTAGCCGTTGCTGTCTCTAAGGCTCCCTTTTTGAAATTCAACCATGATTCTCCGTTACTAGGGATGAGCGAACTCGAACTATATAGTTCGGGTTCGTACCGAATTTTGGGGTGTCCGTGACACGGACCCGAACCCGGACATTTTCGTAAAAGTCCGGGTTCGGGTTCGGTGTTCGTCGCTTTCTTGGCGCTTTTGTGACGCTTTCTTGGCGCTTTTTGAAAGGCTGCAAAGCAGCCAATCAACAAGCGTCATACTACTTGCCCCAAGAGGCCGTCACAGCCATGCCTACTATTGGCATGGCTGTGATTGGCCAGAGCACCATGTGACCCAGCCTCTATTTAAGCTGGAGTCACATAGCGCCGCCCGTCACTCTGCTCTGATTAGCGTAGGGAGAGGTTGCGGATGCGACAGTAGGGCGAGATTAGGCAGATTAACTCCTCCAAAGGACTTCACTTCATTAATCGATCGATCTGCAGCTGTGCATCATTGAGCTGCTGAAATTCAAATGCTCACTCACTGTTTTTAGGCTGCCCAGACCGTTTGTCAGTCACTTTTTTCTGGGGTGATGGGCGGCCATTTTGTGTCTTGTGCGGTGCTGCAACCAAGTGCATCCAAGCTGCGACCAAGTGCATTTAACCCTCAATGGTGTGGTTGTTTTTTGGCTAAAGCCTACATCAGGGTGAAGCTGTCACACCAAGTGCATTTAACCAGCAATAGTCTGTTCATTTTTTGGCCATATACTACATCAGGGGCAAGCTGCGCCCGTCACCAAGTGCATTTAACCAGCAATAGTCTGTTCATTTTTTGGCCATATACTACATCAGGGGCAAGCTGCGCCCGTCACCAAGTGCATTTAACCAGCAATAGTGTGGTTATTTTTTGGCCATATCCCAGTCTAATTCTGTCACTAAATCCATACCGGTCACCCAGCGCCTAAATACTAGGCCTCAAATTTATATCCCGCTAAATCTCTCGTTACCGCTGTCCTGTTGTGGCTGGGAAAGTTATTTAGTGTCCGTCAAAGCACATTTTTTGTTCTGGGTTAAAATACAATTCCCAATTTAGCAATTTCATAATTTAGTGGTTTCTGCTATATCAGAGCTATTTGAAATCTATCCCTAAAAGGGTATATAATATTCAAGGTGCACATTGGGTCATTCAGAATAACTTCACACACACCCGCTACTGTGTATTTCCAAGTCTAATTCTGTCACTAAACCCATACCTGTCACCCAGCGCCTAAATACTAGGCCTCAAATTTATATCCCGCTGAATCTCTCGTTACCGCTGTCCTGTTGTGGCTGGGAAAGTTATTTAGTGTCCGTCAAAGCACATTTTTTGTTCAGGGTTGAAATACAATTCCCAATTTAGCAATTTCATAATTTAGTGGTTTCTGCTATATCAGAGCTATTTGAAATCTATCCCTAAAAGGGTATATAATATTCAAGGTGCACATAGGGTCATTCAGAATAACTTCACACACACGCTTCTGTGCATTTCCAAGTCTAATTCTGTCACTAAACCCATACCGGTCACCCAGCGCCTAAATACTAGGCCTCAAATTTATATCCAGCTGAATTTGAATTCAATACATTGGGCCAAATAATATTTTTGTTGTTGTGGTTATTCTGAATCGGCTGCAAAGGCTATGAATGTGGTTTTCAGTAGCACATGGAGCTCATTGCCCTGAAGAGATTATTCATCCCAAAACAACTTTCCAGATAGCTTACTCAGTCCCAACTCACATGAAAGAAGATCTGGCGATGTTTATTCGTCGTATGATCCGTAGAATGCAAGTTACAACAGGTAAAAGAACGATTCTTCCATGCAGGTATAGAGAATAGACACAGGTCAGATGAATTACAGCATTAAAATGGCTGATACAGCAAAGAGGGGGAGGAGACTGAGCAGCATGCAAACTAAGGAATGCCACAAGAGACAAACTAGATAGGCATTAAAGAGACAGTACATAATAAAAAATAATATCATGTAACATGACACTACCCGCATGAAATCTTTAGATTTCAAAGTCTATTACATATATAAAGATAAGTCCAACTTGAACCTGTAGGGGAAGAAACGTTAAAGGTAAAACTGGTGTGTAAACCATAGATACGAGATACCCGCAAACACAAGAAGGTATGCAGTAAATGAACAATGAAACATGACGTCCAAAAAACAGATGGCTTGAGTCCTGCGGTATATCGTTTGTAATGGTGGGACTTCAACAGTAGCACAGTCAATAGTGATAGTGATATTCTCCCCGCCATAACAGGTATAGCCGGTACTCCTGCCTAAGTCACTCACTTGGGAGAAGAAGCACCAATTGATTGGTCGTGAGAAAGTCCGAGCAGAACCTCCTTTAGTTATCTTAACTTCAACCTTTCGAACCTTTCCGTCGTCGCTGGGCATTACGCCTGTTACAAGACCCATAGGCCACTCATTGCGACAGACTTCTCTATCTTTCAGAAGAACAAGGTCTCCTACTTTGAGGTTAGGCTTGGGTGTTTGCCATTTGGAACGGCTTTGAAGGGTATGCAGGTACTCCATTCTCCAGCGGTGCCAAAACACATTGGCTAGGTGTTGCACCCGTTTCCATTGACGCCTATAGATATCCTTCGGGTCAATCTCGGCAGAAGATATCACGGTAGTTCCAACCTTCTGAGTAAGGAGTGTGGCTGGGGTAAGGATCATTGGAGCATCAGGATCGGAAGATACTGGTACTAGAGGCCTTGCATTAATGATGGCGGATACTTCTGAGAGAAAGGTACTCAAAGTCTCGTGAGTCAATAGTGAAGACTTGTGGTCCTGCAACATGGAATCGAGAATTCTTCGAGCGATTCCAATCATTCGCTCCCAGGATCCTCCCATATGCGAAGAATGTGGTGAATTAAACAGCCAAGTACATCCATTGTTTGCTAAGAAATTGTCTAGTTGAAGTTCTTTACAGGCTCCAACGAAGTTGGTACCACAGTCGGATCTTAGTTGTTTGACAGGTCCTCGGATGGAGAAGAATCTTCGTAAAGCGTTGATGAAACAAGACGAATCCATTGACTCGATCACCTCGATATGTACAGCTCGTACGCTGAGACAGGTAAACAACACGGCCCACCTCTTGCTATTGGCTGCTCCACCGCGAGTCCTACGAGTTACCACAGTCCATGGACCAAATACATCAACTCCAACGTAGGTGAAAGGTGGGTCTGTACTCAGGCGATCAAATGGCAGGCTTGCCATTTGTTGTAGTTGGTGTCTACCTCTTAACTTGCGACACTTGACGCATTTAAAAAGCAGGGAAGAAACACATCTCTTCATTCCAACAATCCACAAGCCAGCTGACCTGATAGCACCTTCTGTAAATTGTCGGCCTTGGTGCTGTATTAGTTCGTGATGGTGCCGTATTAGAAGAGTGGCAATGTGGTGCTGACCTGGTATGATGACGGGGTTTTGTTCCTTGCTGCACAGGTCAGATTTCTCTATTCGGCCTCCAACTCGTAGCAACTGATTGTCATCGACTACAGGGTTCAGATTAAATAGTGAACTACCCTTTGATAGAGGTATTCCACCTTTGAATCTGTGCAACTCTTCCCTGTACACTTCTTGTTGTACACAGCGAATGATTACCCTTTCCGCCTTTTCAATTTCCGTTGCAGTAGGGAGGTTGGTACAGATATGCCAGCCATGACATTCTGAAGTTGAGCTCCATTTAAAACAATGGGCAATGTGTATCAAATAAGCAACGGTCCTAACAGCTGATGACCAGGTTGAGAAACGTTCAAAACGATGCGACTTTAGTTTTTGTTCTGAACTCGCAGAGGTACACAGTGTGGTGTACATAGACCTGATTTCTTTATCATCGTCAGGATGTACCAGTTCATAGGTAGTGTCCGTGGGAATTGAGTAGGAGTTTTCAAAAAGAAATCTTGGAGGCGACAGCCACAAGCAGTCGAGGAGAGCTACTGGAGATATAGCTCTTGTCCCACAATCGGCAGGATTAAGGTCAGTGGGAATATGATGCCATTGCTTTGGCAAGGAGAACCTTCTGATACGTTCTACTCTATTGCTGACGTACACGTAAAATTGTTTAGTTTGGTTGTAAATGTAACCAAGCACTATCTTGCTGTCTGTGTAAAATGTGAAGGAATCAATGTTAATGTCCATTTCACTCTTTATGACTTCAGCTATTTCCACTGCTAGCACAGCTGCACAAAGTTCAAGTCTGGGTATGGTATGTGCGGGTTTTGGTGTTAGCTTTGTCTTGCCTAGAACAAAGTTGCAGTGTATGTCTCCATTAACTCCTGAGGTCTTCAAATAGGCCACTGCAGCTATAGCTTCAACTGATGCATCAGAGAAAATATGGATTTCCCTCTGGACAGCGGCTGAGATGGAGACTGGGGCATAGCAACGTGGAATTTGGAGCTGTTCTAATGTCTTCAGAGAACCTCTCCATTTCTCCCATCTTCGTTGTTTCTCAATAGGTAACGGAGTGTCCCAATCTATGTTATCAGTAGTAAGCTGTCTTAATAACATCTTACCTTGGATGGTGACTGGGGCTATAAATCCCAGTGGGTCGTAGATGCTGTTCACTACGGACAAGACTCCTCTCTTGGTGAAGGGTTTGTCACAGGTTGACACCTGGAAGGCGAATGTGTCTACTTTGATGTTCCACAGCAGACCTAGACTTCTCTGCATAGGGGGTGCGTCTGACCCAAGGTCAAGGTCTTTCACACTGGCAGCATAGTCCTCAGGGTGAAATGCATTCATTAGCTCTTGGCTGTTAGATATAATTTTGTGAAGTCTCAAGTTTGCTACAGCTAGCATCTCTTTTGTTCTGGTAAGAAGATTAATTGCTTCTTTAGCAGTAGGAAAGGATTTGAGCCCGTCATCTACGTAAAAGTTCCTTTCAACAAATTGACGAGCATCGGATCCATACTCAGCTTCTCCAAGCTGAGCTGTCTTTTTTAGTCCATAGATTGCTACAGCTGGGGAAGGGCTGTTCCCAAAGACATGTACCCTCATTCGGTAATCAATTACCTCTTTGTTGATGTCGTTGTCCTTGTGCCATAGAAACCTGAGGTAATTCCTGTTATCTTCCTTGACGATGAAGCAGTGGAACATTTGTTGAATGTCGGCCATCACCGCTACAGGTTCTTGACGAAAGCGAATTAGGACTCCAATGAGGTTGTTGTTCAAGTTAGGCCCTGTGAGGAGCATGTCGTTAAGTGAGAAGCCTTCATGTTGGGCACTGGAGTCAAAGACAACTCTGATTTGGTCTGGCTTTCGTGGGTGATACACACCGAAGGAAGGGAGGTACCAGCATTCTTCTCCTTCTTTCAATGGGGGTGCGGGTTCGGCATGACCCCTGTCAAAGATATTCTGTATGAAGTCCACAAAATGTCTTTCCATCTCTGGCTTCCTGCTTAAGGTACGCTTTAAGGAGGAGAATCTTTTGACTGCTTGATGTAGATTGTTTGGTAGCTTCTCTCTCGGGAGGCGAAAGGGTAGGGGTGCTACCCAGCTATTGGAATCTTCCTGAAAGAACTCATTGTCCATTACTTTAAGGAATTCTTTGTCTTCTGCCGTAGGAGCCAACTTGTCGTCTTCACTGCTTACATTGAAGACTGTAGAACCAAAGCTGTCATCGTAGGTGGGGGAAAGGTTTGTGTTGCGATGTTGCAACTTGCAGCTAGTTACCTTCTCCTTCACCCAGTAGTGATGTGGGCATGGCTCAAAGTGAGTATTACGACCATTTGGCAATACATTTGTCTTGAATGAAGAAATGTTAGTAGGCCTTTTCATTTTGCCTATACAGACGTTGCCTATGATGACCCAGCCTAAGTCCAGGTACTGGGCGAATGGGGCCTCTGGAGGTCCGCTGACCTGCCTGTGTACCTTGTGGATCCTTAGAATATCTCTTCCCAGCAGAAGAAGGATTTTAGCATCTTTGTCAAGTGGTGGGATTTCACTGGCTATTGACCTTAGATGAGGGTGGTAGAAGGCAACTTCTGGTGTAGGTATTTCTTCTTTGTTGGCTGGTATCTGGTTACACTCTACAAGTGTAGGTAAGGGTAATTGTAGGTTATTTTCTAGGGAGGACACAATAAATCCATGAGCCCTTCTTCCAAAAACCTCTGTAGTTCCACTACAAGTGCCTAAGGTGTAAGGGTGAACCTCTCCTTTTGTGCAAAATAGATCGAACAGTTCGGATCGTGCAAGCGATCGATTGCTTTGATCGTCTAAGATAGCATACACCCTTAAAGTCTTTTCTGGCTGATCCTTGTGATGAATATTCACTAGGCATATTTTAGCGCAAGATTTGTCACAGTGGTCTTCCCCACAGACTTCAGTGCACGAAGAAAATACCATGGTGGAATTAGGTACGTGATCTGTACTCTTCCCGCTGTGGTTCTGCCCAGGAGGAAGGTCTGCATGTTGTGAAGGATTGGACTCAAGGGGATGGAGTGCTTGCACATGGTCCTCGGAACCGCACTCTATGCACTTGATAGGAGTTTTACATTCCTTGGCAAAGTGATCGGTGGAAGCACAGCATCTATAACATACCCCAAAAGTCTTTAGGAGTTCCTTTCGTTCTTGTAGGGGCTTCTTTCTGAAACCGATACATTTTTTGAGGGGATGAGGCTTCTTGTGGATGGGACATAATCGGTTTGGGTTTTCGATCTTGCCGCTCTTGTTTGGGGCGGGAGTGGGAATAATGTCTGTCTTCCTAACGGACACGGGACCTCTGCGGTTCCTGTAGCTAGTATGTAGGTTGTCACCTTTAGGTGAGGGAGTATTGAACTCGTTGAATGCAAAACTAGGATCGTTCTTGGTGTCAGCAATGTTCCTGACGAAATTGCAGAAGTAGGAGAACGGGGGAAAGGAAACCTTGTTTTCCCGTTTGTATGATGACCCAACTTGGATCCACTTTTCTTGTAGGCCATGCGGAAGCTTGCAAATGATAGGGTTAACTCCTCGAGCAGTGTCCAGGTAACT
Source organism: Bufo gargarizans (assembly GCF_014858855.1). Taxonomy (NCBI): domain Eukaryota; kingdom Metazoa; phylum Chordata; class Amphibia; order Anura; family Bufonidae; genus Bufo; species Bufo gargarizans. The sequence continues at coordinate 485,076,453 of NC_058084.1, forward strand.
GAGGCCAGGTAGCTTAGGGTCAGTTTTGGCAAGCTGGACTTCGAGAAGAAGGTCGCTGAGTCTCTGGAACTCTATATTGTCCTTACCAGATATCCTTGGGAAATTTTCCAATCGTTTGAGCAATGCATTCTCTATGGCTTCAGGACTACCGTAAGTCTGTTCTAGACGCTCCCATGCTGCGGTGAGACCTGCAGTTGGATTGTCGATGTAAACTGACCTGAGGCTCTTGACACGTTCTGTTGACTGTGGGCCAAGCAACCCGATCAGCAGATCCAGCTCACGATCGGCAGTAAAACCGATACCGCCTAATGTAGTTTTGAAAGCGGCTTTCCAGCTTCTATAATTTTCAGGATGGTCGTCGAAGTTTACTAGGCCTGACTTGGCGAGCTCATGTCGAAGTAAGTACTTTACTACCTCTGTTGTATCGGTTGCCTCTGACTTTACATAGGAGGTTGCTGGTTGATTGTTGTGGATCGCATTGTTTATGGTATCGTTGCAAAGAGACGTGGGAAGATATGGTGCAGCAAGGGCATTCAGCTGAATTGTTGGGTGAAGGTCTGGAACAGTACTGTTAGCAGGAGGCTGGCGACTTGCTTGCGGCTTAGTGTGCCGTTTTGTGACATATGCGTGGAGGTAATTGAGTGTTCACTGCTGTGGTTTAGAACATAGTTCTTAGTGCGTTCAAAAGGATCTGCTACATCTGCCTTGACGCTGACCCTTTCGCTAGCATTTTCATCTGCACCGATAGCTTGTTCCAAAACCTTTAGTTTTGCTGCAGCTGCCTCGTAGTTGCTCTGTTCCTTTAAAGCTTCAATTGCTGCCCTTTGACGTGCCGTTTGAGCTTCTATTGCTGCCTTTTGATGCGCTGCCTCGGCTTCCATTACTGCAACCTCGGTCTCCATATCTGCTCTTTTTTTTGCATATGCGGCCCGTACCTTGATAGCCTCTGCTTCGGCGCGGGCATTCATTAGCTGTTCACTAAGCGTTGAGTGCTTTGAACTTCGGGATCTAGAGGAACCTTTAGAACGTCTGGTGGATACAGATTTGTGAGATACAGTGTCCCGTGGCAGCATTAATTTTGCTTCTGCCTTTTGCTTTAGTTCGCTGGATAAAGCTTTCTCTTTCCTCATTAAGAAGCTGGGCATTGTTAAGTTGCTCTAAGGACTCCTCAGTGTTGATGCTTTGCAGAATAGTTTTATATTTGTTGCTTGTAGTCTGGTACAGTTCGTATGAAGCAGAGAGATGCTTTATGGCGCCCTCTAGTTGCAGTACCTCATGGCTGGGACATGAAATCACATCAATGTGGGTGAGGATTTTATCCCAAATCTGCTTCAAACTGGTTGCTAGTTCAGTTCTCATGGATTCATAGTTCTCTTTAACCTTCCAAGTGGGTTTCACAGAGCGTTTGGTCGATGCAGTGAACTCTGGGTCCTCATCCTGACTTTCTCTGTGTGAAGCATGCTGTGGTGTTTCATCACACACTGAGCCCTTTCCACTCATGATGGCCTGCAGTACACAGGCTTGACTGTAGCAGTGAAGAGTGTCTGTATACTGTGAGGGGCTGTAACAAGCTGTGCTGGGGTTGTATGCAGAATTCTCGTGCAATACACACAGTTACACTTCACTATGATCTGTCCTGTGACGCAGTTATCTCTGTGCAGGCTGCTGGATACGTTCTTTTACTATTCTGAATCGGCTGCAAAGGCAAGAATGTGGTTTTCAGTAGCACATGGAGCTCATTGCCCTGAAGAGATTATTCATCCCAAATCACCTTTCCAGATAGCTTACTCAGTCCCAACTCACATGAAAGAAGATCTGGCGATGTTTATTCGTCGTATGATCCGTAGAATGCAAGTTACAACAGGTAAAAGAACGATTCTTCCATGCAGGTATAGAGAATAGACACAGGTCAGATGAATTACAGCATTAAAATGGCTGATACAGCAAAGAGGGGGAGGAGACTGAGCAGCATGCAAACTAAGGAATGCCACAAGAGACAAACTAGATAGGCATTAAAGAGACAGTGCATAATAAAAATAATATCATGTAACATGACAGTGGTGAACGATAACAATGAGGAAAACATCTAGTAAGGGACGCGGACATGGTCGTGGTGGTGTTAGTGGACCCTCTGGTGCTGGGAGAGGACGTGGCCGTTCTGCCACATCCACACGTCCTAGTGTACCAACTACCTCAGGTCCCAGTAGCCGCCAGAATTTACAGCGATATATGGTGGGGCCCAATGCCGTTCTAAGGATGGTAAGGCCTGAGCAGGTACAGGCATTAGTCAATTGGGTGGCCGACAGTGGATCCAGCACGTTCACATTATCTCCCACCCAGTCTTTTGCAGAAAGCGCACAGATGGCGCCTGAAAACCAACCCCATCAGTCTGTCACATCACCCCCATGCATACCAGGGAAACTGTCTCAGCCTCAAGTTATGCAGCAGTCTCTTATGCTGTTTGAAGACTCCGCTGGCAGGGTTTCCCAAGGGCATCCACCTAGCCCTTCCCCAGCGGTGAAAGACATAGAATGCACTGACGCACAACCACTTATGTTTCCTGATGATGAGGACATGGGAATACCACCTCAGCATGTCTCTGATGATGACGAAACACAGGTGCCAACTGCTGCGTCTTTCTGCAGTGTGCAGACTGAACAGGAGGTCAGGGAGGAAGACTGGGTGGAAGACGATGCAGGGGACGATGAGGTCCTAGACCCCACATGGAATGAAGGTCGTGCCACTGACTTTCACAGTTCGGAGGAAGAGGCAGTGGTGAGACCGAGCCAACAGCGTAGCAAAAGAGGGAGCAGTGGGCAAAAGCAGAACACCCGCCGCCAAGAGACTCCGCCTGCTACTGACCGCCGCCATCTGGGACCGAGCACCCCAAAGGCAGCTTCAAGGAGTTCCCTGGCATGGCACTTCTTCAAACAATGTGCTGACGACAAGACCCGAGTGGTTTGCACGCTGTGCCATCAGAGCCTGAAGCGAGGCATTAACGTTCTGAACCTGAGCACAACCTGCATGACCAGGCACCTGCATGCAAAGCATGAACTGCAGTGGAGTAAACACCTTAAAACCAAGGAAGTCACTCAGGCTCCCCCTGCTACCTCTTCTGCTGCTGCCGCCTCGGCCTCTTCTGCTGCTGCCGCCTCGGCCTCTTCCTCCGCCTCTGGAGGAACGTTGGCACCTGCCGCCCAGCAAACAGGGGTTGTATCACCAACACCACCACCACCTCCGTCACCAAGCGTCTCAACCATGTCACACGGCAGCGTTCAGCTCTCCATCTCACAAACATTTGAGAGAAAGCGTAAATTCCCACCTAGCCACCCTCGATCCCTGGCCCTGAATGCCAGCATTTCTAAACTACTGGCCTATGAAATGCTGTCATTCAGGCTGGTGGACACAGACAGCTTCAAACAGCTCATGTCGCTTGCTGTCCCACAGTACGTTGTTCCCAGCCGCCACTACTTCTCCAAGAGAGCCGTGCCTTCCCTGCACAACCAAGTATCCGATAAAATCAAGTGTGCACTGCGCAACGCCATCTGTGGCAAGGTCCACCTAACCACAGATACGTGGACCAGTAAGCACGGCCAGGGACGCTATATCTCCCTAACTGCACACTGGGTAAATGTAGTGGCAGCTGGGCCCCAGGCGGAGAGCTGTTTGGCGCACGTCCTTCCGCCGCCAAGGATCGCAGGGCAACATTCTTTGCCTCCTGTTGCCACCGCCTCCTACTCGGCTTCCTCCTCCTCTTCTTCCACCTGCTCATCCAGTCAGCCACATACCTTCACCACCAACTTCAGCACAGCCCGGGGTAAACGTCAGCAGGCCATTCTGAAACTCATATGTTTGGGGGACAGGCCCCACACCGCACAGGAGTTGTGGCGGGGTATAGAACAACAGACCGACGAGTGGTTGCTGCCGGTGAGCCTCAAGCCCGGCCTGGTGGTGTGCGATAATGGGCGAAATCTCGTTGCAGCTCTGGGACTAGCCAATTTGACGCACATCCCTTGCTTGGCGCATGTGCTGAATTTGGTGGTGCAGAAGTTCATTCACAACTACCCCGACATGTCAGAGCTGCTGCATAAAGTGCGGGCCGTCTGTTCGCGCTTCCGGCGTTCACATCCTGCTGCTGCTCGCCTGTCTGCGCTACAGCGTAACTTCGGCCTTCCCGCTCACCGCCTCATATGCGACGTGCCCACCAGGTGGAACTCCACCTTGCACATGCTGGACAGACTGTGCGAGCAGCAGCAGGCCATAGTGGAGTTTCAGCTGCAGCACGCACGGGTCAGTCGCACTACAGAACAGCACCACTTCACCACCAATGACTGGGCCTCCATGCGAGACCTGTGTGCCCTGTTGCGCTGTTTTGAGTACTCCACCAACATGGCCAGTGGCGATGACGCCGTTATCAGCGTTACAATACCACTTCTATGTCTCCTTGAGAAAACACTTAGGGCGATGATGCAAGAGGAGGTGGCCCAGGAGGAGGAGGAGGAGGAGGAGGAGGAGGAAGAGGGGTCATTTTTAGCACTTTCAGGCCAGTCTCTTCGAAGTGACTCAGAGGGAGGTTTTTGGCAACAGCAGAGGCCAGGTACAAATGTGGCCAGACAGGGCCCACTACTGGAGGACGAGGAGGACGAGGATGAGGAGGAGGTGGAGGAGGATGAGGATGAAGCATGGTCACAGCGGGGTGGCACCCAACGCAGCTCGGGTCCATCACTGGTGCGTGGCTGGGGGGAAAGGCAGGACGATGACGATACGCCTCCCACAGAGGACAGCTTGTCCTTACCCCTGGGCAGCCTGGCACACATGAGCAACTACATGCTGCAGTGCCTGCGCAACGACAGCAGAGTTGCCCACATTTTAACCTGTGCGGACTACTGGGTTGCCACCCTGCTGGATCCACGCTACAAAGACAATGTGCCCACCTTACTTCCTGCACTGGAGCGTGATAGGAAGATGCGCGAGTACAAGCGCACGTTGGTAGACGCGCTACTGAGAGCATTCCCAAATGTCACAGGGGAACAAGTGTAAGCCCAAGGCCAAGGCAGAGGAGGAGCAAGAGGTCGCCAAGGCAGCTGTGTCAATGCCAGCTCCTTTGAGGGCAGGGTTAGCATGGCAGAGATGTGGAAAATTTTTGTCAACACGCCACAGCTAACTGCACCACCACCTGATACGCAACGTGTTAGCAGGAGGCAACATTTCACTAACATGGTGGAACAGTACGTGTGCACACCCCTCCACGTACTGACTGATGGTTCGGCCCCATTCAACTTCTGGGTCTCTAAATTGTCCACGTGGCCAGAGCTAGCCTTTTATGCCTTGGAGGTGCTGGCCTGCCCGGCGGCCAGCGTTTTGTCTGAACGTGTATTCAGCGCGGCAGGGGGCGTCATTACAGACAAACGCAGCCGCCTGTCTACAGCCAATGTGGACAAGCTGACGTTCATAAAAATGAACCATGCATAGATCCCACAGGACCTGTCCGTCCCTTGTCCAGATTAGAAATTAACTACCTCCCCTTAACCATATATTATTGTACTCCAGGGCACTTCCTCATTCAATCCTATTTTTATTTTCATTTTACCATTATATTGCGAGGCTACCCAAAGTTGAATGAACCTCTCCTGTGTCTGGGTGCCGGGGCCTAAATATATGCCAATGGACTGTTCCAATGTTGGGTGACGTGAAGCCTGATTCTCTGCTATGACATGCAGACTAATTCTCTGCTGACATGAAGACAGATTCTCTGTTACGGGACCTCTCTCCTCTGCCTGTGTGCTGGGCCTAAATATATGCCAATGGACTGTTGCAATGGTGGCTGACGTGAAGCCTCATTCTCTGCTATGACATGCAGACTGATTCTCTGCTGACATGAAGCCAGATTCTCTGTTACGAGACCTCCCTCCTCTGCCTGGGTGCTGGGCCTAAATATATGCCAATGGACTGTTGCAGTGGTGGCTGACGTGAAGCCTGATTCTCTGCTATGACATGCAGACTGATTCTCTGCTGACATGAAGCCAGATTCTCTGTTACGGGACCTCCCTCCTCTGCCTGGGTGCTGGGCCTAAATATATGCCAATGGACTGTTGCAGTGGTGGCTGACGTGAAGCCTGATTCTCTGCTATGACATGCAGACTGATTCTCTGCTGACATGAAGCCAGATTCTCTGTTACGGGACCTCTCTCCTCTGCCTGTGTGCTGGGCCTAAATATATGCCAATGGACTGTTGCAATGGTGGCTGACGTGAAGCCTCATTCTCTGCTATGACATGCAGACTGATTCTCTGCTGACATGAAGCCAGATTCTCTGTTACGAGACCTCCCTCCTCTGCCTGGGTGCTGGGCCTAAATATATGCCAATGGACTGTTGCAGTGGTGGCTGACGTGAAGCCTGATTCTCTGCTATGACATGCAGACTGATTCTCTGCTGACATGAAGCCAGATTCTCTGTTACGGGACCTCCCTCCTCTGCCTGGGTGCTGGGCCTAAATATATGCCAATGGACTGTTGCAGTGGTGGCTGACGTGAAGCCTCATTCTCTGCTATGACATGCAGACTGATTCTCTGCTGACATGAAGCCAGATTCTCTGTTACGGGACCTCTCTCCTCTGCCTGTGTGTGTGCTGGGCCTAAATATCTGACAATGGACTGTTGCAGTGGTGGCTGACGTGAAGCCTCATTCTCTGCTATGACATGCAGACTGATTCTCTGCTGACATGAAGCCAGATTCTCTGTTACGGGACCTCTCTCCTCTGCCTGGGTGCCGGGGCCTAAATATATGCCAATGGACTGTTGCAGTGGTGGCTGACGTGAAGCCTCATTCTCTGCTATGACATGCAGACTGATTCTCTGCTGACATGAAGCCAGATTCTCTGTTACGGGACCTCTCTCCTCTGCCTGTGTGTGTGCTGGGCCTAAATATATGCCAATGGACTGTTGCAGTGGTGGCTGACGTGAAGCCTCATTCTCTGCTATGACATGCAGACTGATTCTCTGCTGACATGAAGCCAGATTCTCTGTTACGGGACCTCTCTCCTCTGCCTGGGTGCCGGGGCCTAAATATATGACAATGGACTGTTGCAGTGGTGGCTGACGTGAAGCCTCATTCTCTGCTATGATATGAAGACTGATTCTCTGCTGACATGAAGCCAGATTCTCTGTTACGGGACCTCTCTCCTCTGCCTGTGTGCTGGGCCTAAATATATGACAATGGACTGTTGCAGTGGTGGCTGACGTGAAGCCTCATTCTCTGCTATGACATGCAGACTGATTCTCTGCTGACATGAAGCCAGATTCTCTGTTACGGGACCTCTCTCCTCTGCCTGGGTGCTGGGCCTAAATTTATGAAAATGGACTCTTACAGTGGTGGGTGACGTGAAGCCAGATTCTCTGCTATGGGACCTCTCTCCAATTGATTTTGGTTAATTTTTATTTATTTAATTTTTATTTTAATTCATTTCCCTATCCACATTTGTTTGCAGGGGATTTACCTACATGTTGCTGCCTTTTGCAGCCCTCTAGCTCTTTCCTGGGCTGTTTTACAGCCTTTTTAGTGCCGAAAAGTTTGGGTCCCCATTGACTTCAATGGGGTTCGGGTTCGGGACGAAGTTCGGATCGGGTTCGGATCCCGAACCCGAACATTTCCGGGATGTTCGGCCGAACTTCTCGAACCCGAACATCCAGGTGTTCGCTCAACTCTATCCGTTACCCATGGTCTACATGGTTTGGGCTGAAAATAACATGGAAAGTTGATAGGGCAGACATCCGACTGGATCATCGCATCACGGGGACGTGCAGTAATCCCCAGGTTATCTAGAGTCACCATGGCGGCAGCAGGCCCTCGCCCCTAAGGTTTTAGATGGTCAGATCAGCAGGCCCTCGCTCCAAATGTTTTTGAGGGTAACCACTAGGCCATCAATCATAATTTTTCAAGGCTATGTATGATGCCCTCCTTTATGTGTAATAAAGGGAGTATTGAAGTGCCGGTTCCTTGTAATTTTTGGCAGCCCTTTCCCTTAGTGCATAGGCTTTATGAGTGTAGGAGTGCCACTACCTGAACAATTGTACCACAATGTGAATGAGGCCTCCTTTATGTGATATACAGGCTGTATCGGAGTGCCTCTTCCTTGTAATTTTTGGCAGCACTTGCACTTTATATACAAGTAAATATACAGGAAAGAATGTTTCCTAACAATTTTTCCTCTAAAATCGATTTTTTTTTTCTTCGGTTTTGTGCGTATTATTGTCAGTCTGTAAAAGTGCCGTACTGCTCGGACAACATCGTTCCCAGCAGCGACCTGGGAGTCCAAGATGCATCCAGACATCCCCCCAATGCTGTTCCCGAACCATTTCGGTGGTTTTTCCATCAATTTCTAACCTTTTCTTATAAACCAGTCACCCTCCCCTCTTCAGAGCAGGTGGTGCCTGGTTTAATGCTCGGGTTCTCCCATTGACTTCCATTATACTCGGGTGCTCGGTCGAACACCCAAACATCCCGATGTGTTCGGCTCGAGCACCGGAGCACTACGGTACTCGATCACCACTAGTGAAGGCCCTATTACAAGACATTAGGGGAGACCATTTCATGCTATTGGAAGAAGGTGAGCAGAGAACATGCTAGGGTCCCCTCAGGATGCTATCTCTACACCCCCTATAGCTATACCCCTGGGTGATAGACTATCTGATATATTCTGTATCTGTTGTGATGGGGCAGGGCGCTGTGTCTGCTTCTTCCTGCAGGTATGAGGTGTGCCAGCTCCTGTGCCAGCTGATTTCTGCTCTGGTATTGCAGCGCTTGTTATACATTGTGTCATCTGTGAGTCAGGAAACAATGTAACCAAACAAGAATCACTGAGCTGAAACTGTAGCAGATGAGGCTGTGACCTGTGCTGGGACTTGTGGGTAAACAGTCCTCCTTCTCAGCAAAGGGAGATGGGGACATGGATCAGTGTATGGCAGGCCTGGTCCTCCATACTGCACCCCTCTTACCTCTCTGCTCGCTGTAGAGCTTTTCTTCATACATTGTCCTTTGATATTTTTCTGCTGGTGATCAGTGATAATATCGGCCACACACGCCATAACCTCCTGCACATGAGCAGAAATCAAGGACAGCGTCACATACAGGTCTGACTGCGGGTAAATGGTCACACATTAGAGGAGTTGGCTGGGTTTGTGGACTGTAATATACAAAAGTAGCTTAACTGTTACCAGTAATAATAAAGCTCAATATCTGATGTAATAATAATAAATAATAATCATAGTAACATAGTACATAAGGCCGAAAAAGCCCTCTGTCCATCCAGTTCGGCCTGTTACCCTGCAAGTTGATCCAGAGGAAGGGAAAAAAAAAAAACTGTGCGGTAGAAGCCAATTTCCCCCCTCATGTATGTGTAACGCCCCCGAGTGGCATTACCACTCCTATGCCCTGCTTCTATCTGTGTACTCTAATACAATGTCATCTTATGCATTTATTTCCAGGTCCCTCGACACTGTGCATGTATAGTAATGTTATGTAATTGTTCATGTAATGTGCCTGGTTCACCAGCAGGTGGCAGCAAGTATGGCAGAGCTACACTTGGAGAGAATGGAGCTCACCATTCCATTCTCCCCTCCTTTTTTGGTCAGAAGTGGGCCAGTCCTGCTTGCTACCAGAAGGAGGTAGGGAGTTCTGGTGTGTGCTGGAAGGGACTCCATGTTGGAGCTGCCAGGATTCTAAACTATTCCCTGGCATAATCCAGAGTCAGACTACAGAGAGAAGTTGCAGCATCCTGCAGAAGCAGAGATTCCATTTAAGCCTGGCAGCACAGCAGAGCCAGAGAGCAACCGATGTAGCAGAGTTGAGATTGTTTGCCTGCCAGAGTTAATGCTAAAGCCTGCTAGAACCAAGATAAAGTCTGTAAACCGTTTTGGGGAAAAAGTTTGTGCAAAGTAAAGCTGCCATTGAACTTCATCCCAAGTTCTGGACTCAATTACTTCTTCAAATCCCTCAATTGTTCACCTTATTTGTCTGTTTCAGAGCCAACGCCTGGGGTCCAGTATATCCAGGTAGGAGCACCGTGACATGTGCACAAAACATTAAGGGATATTTAGGCCACCCTATACCACTTGGCTATTCCTACACCTGGGTACCAACACCATTTCTTGGAGGGACTCTGCCCTGTTGGTGCTTCATTGCGACTGGCGTCACAAAACACTTATCTCATCTTAAAAGGACCCCCTGCGGACCGCTTTGTTGCATATGTCATTACTTACACTGAACCAAAGTTCTATGTATCTACCTAAAGTGTATAAATATATAGAGGGACTAGAGTTATATGGGCTTTATTTCTACAGTGTTCTCTATGAGATGAAACTGACCTGTTCCCTTCACTCTTTGGGTCACTGTGATTGATACCACTGATATAGCCGTGTGCTGCCCGGTCCTGTGCACTGTTACAGACACTGATATAGCTGTGTGCTGCCCGGTCCTGTGCACTGTTACAGACACTGATATAGCTGTGTGCTGCCCGGTCCTGTGCACTGTTACAGACACTGATATAGCTGTGTGCTGCCCGGTCCTGTGCACTGTTACAGACACTGATATAGCTGTGTGCTGCCCGGTCCTGTGCACTGTTACAGACACTGATATAGCTGTGTGCTGCCCGGTCCTGTGCACTGTTACAGACACTGATATAGCTGTGTGCTGCCCGGTCCTGTACACTGTTACAGACACTGATATAGCTGTGTGCTGCCCGGTCCTGTGCACTGTTACAGACACTGATATAGCTGTGTGCTGCCCGGTCCTGTACGCTGTTACAGACACTGATATAGCTGTGTGCTGCCCGGTCCTGTGCACTGTTACAGACACTGATATAGCTGTGTGCTGCCCGGTCCTGTACGCTGTTACAGACACTGATATAGCTGTGTGCTGCCCGGTCCTGTGCTCTGTTACAGACACTGATATAGCTGTGTGCTGCCCGGTCCTGTGCGCTGTTACAGACACTGATATAGCTGTGTGCTGCCCGGTCCTGTGCACTGTTACAGACACTGATATAGCTGTGTGCTGCCCGGTCCTGTGCACTGTTACAGACACTGATATAGCTGTGTGCTGCCCGGTCCTGTGCTCTGTTACAGACACTGATATAGCTGTGTGCTGCCCGGTCCTGTGCACTGTTACAGACACTGATATAGCCGTGTGCTGCCCGGTCCTGTGCACTGTTACAGACACTGATATAGCTGTGTGCTGCCCGGTCCTGTGCACTGTTACAGACACTGATATAGCTGTGTGCTGCCCGGTCCTGTACACTGTTACAGACACTGATATAGCTGTGTGCTGCCCGGTCCTGTACGCTGTTACAGACACTGATATAGCCGTGTGCTGCCCGGTCCTGTGCACTGTTACAGACACTGATATAGCCGTGTGCTGCCCGGTCCTGTACGCTGTTACAGACACTGATATAGCTGTGTGCTGCCCGGTCCTGTGCACTGTTACAGACACTGATATAGCTGTGTGCTGCCCGGTCCTGTACACTGTTACAGACACTGATATAGCTGTGTGCTGCCCGGTCCTGTGCACTGTTACAGACACTGATATAGCTGTGTGCTGCCCGGTCCTGTGCTCTGTTACAGACACTGATATAGCTGTGTGCTGCCCGGTCCTGTGCACTGTTACAGACACTGATATAGCTGTGTGCTGCCCGGTCCTGTGTGCTGTTACAGACACTGATATAGCTGTGTGCTGCCCGTTCCTGTGCTCTGTTACAGACACTGATATAGCTGTGTGCTGCCCGGTCCTGTGCACTGTTACAGACACTGATATAGCTGTGTGCTGCCCGGTCCTGTGCGCTGTTACAGACACTGATATAGCTGTGTGCTGCCCGGTCCTGTGCGCTGTTACAGACACTGATATAGCTGTGTGCTGCCCGGTCCTGTGCTCTGTTACAGATAGAGTTGAGCGAACACCTGGATGTTCGGGTTCGAGAAGTTCGGCCGAACATCCCGGAAATGTTCGGGTTCGGGATCCGAACCCGATCCGAACTTCGTCCCGAACCCGAACCCCATTGAAGTCAATGGGGACCCGAACTTTTCGGCACTAAAACGGCTGTAAAACAGCCCAGGAAAGGGCTAGAGGGCTGCAAAAGGCAGCAACATGTAGGTAAATCCCCTGCAAACAAATGTGGATAGGGAAATTAATTAAAATAAAAATTAAATAAATAAAAATTAACCAAAATCAATTGGAGAGAGGTTCCATAGCAGAGAATCTGGCTTCCCGTCACCCACCACTGCAACAGTCCATTCTCAGATATTTAGGCCCAGCACACACACAGGCAGAGGAGAGAGGTCCCGTAACAGACAATCTGGCTTCATGTCAGCAGAGAATCAGTCTTCATGTCATAGCAGAGAATCAGGCTTCACGTCACCCACCACTGTAAGAGTCCATTTTCATAAATTTAGGCCCAGCACCCAGGCAGAGGAGAGAGGTCCCGTAACAGAGGATCTGGCTTCATGTCAGCAGAGAATCAGTCTGCATGTCATAGCAGAGAATCAGGCTTCACGTCAGCCACCACTGCAACAGTCCATTGTCATAAATTTAGGCCCAGCACCCAGGCAGAGGAGAGAGGTCCCGTAACAGAGGATCTGGCTTCATGTCAGCAGAGAATCAGTCTGCATGTCATAGCAGAGAATCAGGCTTCACGTCAGCCACCACTGCAACAGTCCATTGTCATAAATTTAGGCCCAGCACCCAGGCAGAGGAGAGAGGTCCCGTAACAGACAATCTGGCTTCATGTCAGCAGAGAATTAGTCTGCATGTCATAGCAGAGAATGAGGCTTCACGTCAGCCACCACTGCAACAGTCCATTGGCATATATTTAGGCCTAGCACACAGGCAGAGGAGAGAGGTCCCGTAACAGACAATCTGGCTTCATGTCAGCAGAGAATCAGTCTGCATGTCATAGCAGAGAATGAGGCTTCACGTCACCCACCACTGCAACAGTCCATTGGCATATATTTAGGCCTAGCACACAGGCAGAGCAGAGAGGTCCCGTAACAGACAATCTGGCTTCATGACAGCAGAGAATCAGTCTGCATGTCATAGCAGAGAATCAGGCTTCACGTCAGCCACCACTGCAACAGTCCATTGGCATATATTTAGGCCTAGCACACAGGCAGAGCAGAGAGGTCCCGTAACAGACAATCTGGCTTCATGTCAGCAGAGAATCAGTCTGCATGTCATAGCAGAGAATGAGGCTTCACGTCACCCACCACTGCAACAGTCCATTGGCATATATTTAGGGCTAGCACACAGGCAGAGCAGAGAGGTCCCGTAACAGACAATCTGGCTTCATGTCAGCAGAGAATCAGTCTGCATGTCATAGCAGAGAATCAGGCTTCACGTCAGCCACCACTGCAACAGTCCATTGTCATAAATTTAGGCCCAGCACCCAGGCAGAGGAGAGAGGTCCCGTAACAGACAATCTGGCTTCATGTCAGCAGAGAATTAGTCTGCATGTCATAGCAGAGAATCAGGCTTCATGTCAGCCACCACTGTAACAGTCCATTGTCATATATTTAGGCCTAGCACACAGGCAGAGGAGAGGTTCATTCAACTTTGGGTAGCCTCGCAATATAATGGTAAAATGAAAATAAAAATAGGATTGAATGAGGAAGTGCCCTGGAGTCCAATAATATATGGTTATGGGGAGGTAGTTAATGTCTAATCTGGACAAGGGACGGACAGGTCCTGTGGGATCCATGCCTGGTTCATTTTTATGAACGTCAGCTTGTCCACATTGGCTGTAGACAGGCGGCTGCGTTTGTCTGTAATGACGCCCCCTGCCGTGCTGAATACACGTTCAGACAAAACGCTGGCTGCCGGGCAGGCCAGCACCTCCAAGGCATAAAAGGCTAGCTCTGGCCACGTGGACAATTTAGAGACCCAGAAGTTGAATGGGGCCGAACCATCAGTCAGTACGTGGAGGGGTGTGCACACGTACTGTTCCACCATGTTAGTGAAATGTTGCCTCCTGCTAACACGTTGCGTATCAGGTGGTGGTGCAGTTAGCTGTGGCGTGTTGACAAAAGTTTTCCACATCTCTGCCATGCTAACCCTGCCCTCAGAGGAGCTGGCCGTGACACAGCTGCCTTGGCGACCTCTTGCTCCTCCTCTGCCTTGGCCTTGGGCTTCCACTTGTTCCCCTGTGACATTTGGGAATGCTCTCAGTAGCGCGTCTACCAACGTGCGCTTGTACTCGCGCATCTTCCTATCACGCTCCAGTGCAGGAAGTAAGGTGGGCACATTGTCTTTGTAGCGTGGATCCAGCAGGGTGGCAACCCAGTAGTCCGCACAGGTTAAAATGTGGGCAACTCTGCTGTCGTTGCGCAGGCACTGCAGCATGTAGTCGCTCATGTGTGCCAGGCTGCCCAGGGGTAAGGACAAGCTGTCCTCTGTGGGAGGCGTATCGTCATCGTCCTGCCTTTCCCCCCAGCCACGCACCAGTGATGGACCCGAGCTGCGTTGGGTGCCACCCCGCTGTGACCATGCTTCATCCTCATCCTCCTCCACCTCCTCCTCATCCTCGTCCTCCAGTAGTGGGCCCTGGCTGGCCACATTTGTACCTGGCCTCTGCTGTTGCCAAAAACCTCCCTCTGAGTCACTTCGAAGAGACTGGCCTGAAAGTGCTAAAAATGACCCCTCTTCCTCCTCCTCCTCCTCCTCCTGGGCCACCTCCTCTTCCATCATCGCCCTAAGTGTTTTCTCAAGGAGACATAGAAGTGGTATTGTAACGCTTATAACGGTGTCATCGCCACTGGCCATGTTGGTGGAGTACTCGAAACAGCGCAACAGGGCACACAGGTCTCGCATGGAGGCCCAGTCATTGGTGGTGAAGTGGTGCTGTTCTGTAGTGCGACTGACCCGTGCGTGCTGCAGCTGAAACTCCACTATGGCCTGCTGCTGCTCGCACAGTCTGTCCAGCATGTGCAAGGTGGAGTTCCACCTGGTGGGCACGTCGCATATGAGGCGGTGAGCGGGAAGGCCGAAGTTACGCTGTAGCGCAGACAGGCGAGCAGCAGCAGGATGTGAACGCCGGAAGCGCGCACAGACGGCCCGCACTTTATGCAGCAGCTCTGACATGTCGGGGTAGTTGTGAATGAACTTCTGCACCACCAAATTCAGCACATGCGCCAAGCAAGGGATGTGCGTCAAATTGGCTAGTCCCAGAGCTGCAACGAGATTTCGCCCATTATCACACACCACCAGGCCGGGCTTGAGGCTCACCGGCAGCAACCACTCGTCGGTCTGTTGTTCAATACCCCGCCACAACTCCTGTGCGGTGTGGGGCCTGTCCCCCAAACATATGAGTTTCAGAATGGCCTGCTGACGTTTACCCCGGGCTGTGCTGAAGTTGGTGGTGAAGGTGTGTGGCTGACTGGATGAGCAGGTGGAAGAAGAGGAGGAGGAAGCCGAGAAGGAGGAGGTGGCAACAGGAGGCAAAGAATGTTGCCCTGCGATCCTTGGCGGCGGAAGGACGTGCGCCAAACAGCTCTCTGCCTGGGGCCCAGCTGCCACTACATTTACCCAGTGTGCAGTTAGGGAGATATAGCGTCCCTGGCCGTGCTTACTGGTCCACGTATCTGTGGTTAGGTGGACCTTGCTACAGATGGCGTTGCGCAGTGCACACTTGATTTTATCGGATACTTGGTTGTGCAGGGAAGGCACGGCTCTCTTGGAGAAGTAGTGCCGGCTGGGAACAACATACTGTGGGACAGCAAGCGACATGAGCTGTTTGAAGCTGTCTGTGTCCACCAGCCTAAATGACAGCATTTCATAGGCCAGTAGTTTAGAAATGCTGGCATTCAGGGCCAGGGATCGAGGGTGGCTAGGTGGGAATTTACGCTTTCTATCAAATGTTTGTGAGATGGAGAGCTGAACGCTGGCGTGTGACATGGTTGAGACGCTTGGTGACGGAGGTGGTGGTGGTGGTGTTGGTGGTACATCCCCTGTTTGCTGGGCGGCAGGTGCCAACGTTCCTCCAGAGGCGGAGGAAGAGGCCGAGGCGGCAGCAGCAGAATAGGCCGAGGCGGCAGCAGCAGAAGAGGTAGCAGGGGGAGCCTGAGTGACTTCCTTGGTTTTAAGGTGTTTACTCCACTGCAGTTCATGCTTTGCATGCAGGTGCCTGGTCATGCAGGTTGTGCTCAGGTTCAGAACGTTAATGCCTCGCTTCAGGCTCTGATGGCACAGCGTGAAAACCACTCGGGTCTTGTCGTCAGCACATTGTTTGAAGAAGTGCCATGCCAGGGAACTCCTTGAAGCTGCCTTTGGGGTGCTCGGTCCCAGATGGCGGCGGTCAGTAGCAGGCGGAGTCTCTTGGCGGCGGGTGTTCTGCTTTTGCCCACTGCTCCCTCTTTTGCTACGCTGTTGGCTCGGTCTCACCACTGCCTCTTCCTCCGAACTGTGAAAGTCAGTGGCACGACCTTCATTCCATGTGGGGTCTAGGACCTCATCGTCCCCTGCATCGTCTTCCACCCAGTCTTGATCCCTGACCTCCTGTTCAGTCTGCACACTGCAGAAAGACGCAGCAGTTGGCACCTGTGTTTCGTCATCATCAGAGACATGCTGAGGTGGTATTCCCATGTCCTCATCATCAGGAAACATAAGTGGTTGTGCGTCAGTGCATTCTATGTCTTTCACCGCTGGGGAAGGGCTAGGTGGATGCCCTTGGGAAACCCTGCCAGCGGAGTCTTCAAACAGCATAAGAGACTGCTGCATAACTTGAGGCTGAGACAGTTTCCCTGGTATGCATGGGGGTGATGTGACAGACTGATGGGCTTGGTTTTCAGGCGCCATCTGTGCGCTTTCTGCAGAAGACTGGGTGGGAGATAATGTGAACGTGCTGGATCCACTGTCGGCCACCCAATTGACTAATGCCTGTACCTGCTCAGGCCTTACCATCCTTAGAACGGCATTGGGCCCCACCATATATCGCTGTAAATTCTGGCGGCTACTGGGACCTGAGGTAGTTGGTACACTAGGACGTGTGGATGTGGCAGAACGGCCACGTCCTCTCCCAGCACCAGAGGGTCCACTAACACCACCACGACCATGTCCACGTCCGCGTCCCTTACTAGATGTTTTTCTCATTGTTATGGTTCACCACAACAACAAATATATTATTTGGCCCAATGTATTGTATTCAAATTCAGCGGGATATAAATTTGAGGCCTAGTATTTAGGCGCTGGGTGACCGGTATGGATTTAGTGACAGAATTAGACTTGGAAATGCACAGAAGCGTGTGTGTGAAGTTATTCTGAATGACCCAATGTGCACCTTGAATATTATATACCCTTTTAGGGATAGATTTCAAATAGCTCTGATATAGCAGAAACCACTAAATTATGAAATTGTTAAATTGGGAATTGTATTTAAACCCAGAACAAAAAATGTGCTTTGACGGACACTAAATAACTTTCCCAGCCACAACAGGACAGCGGTAACGAGAGATTTAGCAGGATATAAATTTGAGGCCTAGTATTTAGGCGCTGGGTGACAGGTATGGGTTTAGTGACAGAATTAGACTTGGAAATACACAGTAGCGGGTGTGTGTGAAGTTATTCTGAATGACCCAATGTGCACCTTGAATATTATATACCCTTTTAGGGATAGATTTCAAATAGCTCTGATATAGCAGGAACCACTAAATTATGAAATTGCTAAATTGGGAATTGTACTTCAACCCAGAACAAAAAATGTGCTTTGACGGACACTAAATAACTTTCCCAGCCACAACAGGACAGCGGTAACGAGAGATTTAGCGGGATATAAATTTGAGGCCTAGTATTTAGGCGCTGGGTGACCGGTATGGATTTAGTGACAGAATTAGACTGGGATATGGCCAAAAAATAACCACACTATTGCTGGTTAAATGCACTTGGTGACGGGCGCAGCTTGCCCCTGATTTAGTATATGGCCAAAAAATGAACAGACTATTGCTGGTTAAATGCACTTGGTGTCACAGCTTGACGCACCACACTACTGAGGGTTAAATGCACTTGGTGACGGGCGCAGCTTGCCCCTGATGTAGTATATGGCCAAAAAATGAACAGACTATTGCTGGTTAAATGCACTTGGTGTGACAGCTTCACCCTGATGTAGGCTTTAGCCAAAAAACAACCACACCATTGAGGGTTAAATGCACTTGGTGACAGGCGCAGCTTGCCCCTGATTTAGTATATGGCCAAAAAAATGAACAGACTATTGCTGGTTAAATGCACTTGGTGTGACAGCTTCACCCTGATGTAGGCTTTAGCCAAAAAACAACCACACCATTGAGGGTTAAATGCACTTGGTCGCAGCTTGGATGCACTTGGTCGCAGCACCGCACAAGACACAAAATGGCCGCCGATCACCCCAGAAAAAAGTGACTGACAAACGGTCTGGGCAGCCTAAAAACAGTGAGTGAGCATTTGAATTTCAGCAGCTCAATGATGCACAGCTGCAGATCGATCGATTAATCAAGTCCTTTGGAGGAGTTAATCTGCCTAATCTCGCCCTACTGTCGCATCCGCAACCTCTCCCTACGCTAATCAGAGCAGAGTGACGGGCGGCGCTATGTGACTCCAGCTTAAATAGAGGCTGGGTCACATGGTGCTCTGGCCAATCACAGCCATGCCAATAGTAGGCATGGCTGTGACGGCCTCTTGGGGCAAGTAGTATGACGCTTGTTGATTGGCTGCTTTGCAGCCTTTCAAAAAGCGCCAAGAAAGCGACGAACACCGAACCCGAACCCGGACTTTTACGAAAATGTCCGGGTTCGGGTCCGTGTCACGGACACCCCAAAATTCGGTACGAACCCGAACTATACAGTTCGAGTTCGCTCATCCCTAGTTACAGACACTGATATAGCTGTGTGCTGCCCGGTCCTGTGCACTGTTACAGACACTGATATAGCTGTGTGCTGCCCGGTCCTGTGCACTGTTACAGACACCAGTGGCGTAACTACCGGGGAAGCAGGGGAAGCAGCTGCTTCGGGGCCCGGGCTGCCAAGGGGGCCTGGCGCCCTAAGCAGCATGTGTGACAGTTTATTTTCAAGTTAGATAAATATCGTGTTCAGGGCCCCTTCACAGCCGCTAGAGTGATCTAATTTTACTGTCTGCTAAAAGTCTCCTGGTCTGGGATTCGAACCCACAACCTCCAATCTATAAGTGAATCAGTGGCAAAGCATTTACCCTCACAGCCATAAAGGCTGCATTACAACTGACTGTAAAAAAAAAAAAAAAAATACATCTATACACATGACAGCTGCCCAAACACACCTAGCACTGCTATATCTGTATATGACAGCTGTCCCTGCACATTCAGCTCTGCTACATCTCTATATATGAACAGCTGCCATGTGTATAGATGTACACTTAGCCAGCTATAACAGTAGAAGTCTCATATTTTTTCACTCAGCCTCAAGGCAGCTCTTATGGTCTAGTGGATAGCTGCTCTGCCTCTGAAGCAGAAGGTCCTGGGTTTGAATCCCAGCAGACTCTTTTCTGAAATACAAGCACTGACTCCATATAAGGGCATACAGGGCGGGACAGAATACAAGGCGGGACACAGGAAGAGGCTGCATCGCATCGCTGACATGGAGGTAAGTAGAAGTGTTTATTATTTTTTTTTTAATACCCGACTGTTACTGCCATGGGGGAGCGGAAGGCACCTGATACTGGCACATGGGGGGAGGGGGGTTGGCACCTGATACTGGCACCTGGGGGGGGGGGGGGTTGGCACCTGATACTGGCACATGGGAGTGGGGTTGGCACCTGATACTGGCATGGGGGGGGAGGGAGAGAGGCACCTGATACTGGCATTGGGGGGGGGGGGGGGAGGGAGAGAGGCACTTGATACTGGCACTTTTTTTGTGGTGGTGGTGGGGGGGGGGGGGAGATGGCACTATGATACTGGGACATAGGGGGGGGGGGGAGGCACCTGATACTGGCACCTGGAGGGGAGAGGGGGGGTTGGCACTTGATACTGGCACATGGGGGGGGGCACCTGATACTGGCACATAGGGAGGGGGGAGGGAGAGAGGCACTTGATATTGGCACTTTTTAGTGGCGGGGGGGGAGATGGCACTATGATACTGGGACATGGGGAGGAGAGAGGCACTTGATACTGGCACATGGGGGGTGGGAAGGAGAGAGGCACTTGATACTGGCACATGGGGGGAGATGGCACTATGATACTGGGACATGTGGGGGGGGAGAGGCACTTGATACTGGCACATGATAGGGGCACTTACTGGCACATTATTGGGGGGCATTATGGGGGACACTAGGCCGGCAGCCTATCAGAGGCCGGACACTGAGCGGCATCTACTGGGGCACTATATATGGGGCATTTTATACTGGTACATTTTGAGGGGGCACTAGCAGGAAGGGGGGAGAGGAGCACTATGGGGGAAGTTACTGGGGGCACTATATAGGGGTATTTTATACTGGCACATTTTTTGGGGCACTATGGGGACATTAGCTCAACTGGGGGCATTACAAGGGGGTATTTTTTGCACTGTCACATTATAAGGAGAATTATTACTACTGGGGGGGGGGGGGGCATTATGGTGGGTTTTATTACTGCCCCATGGTATGACCCCCTAGTAGCGGCACCAGCCTCTCCCTGCTCTGCTATCCCTCTGCCCCTTCTCCAAATCCTTATTATAAAATCTTTCTCATTAGGATAAAACACAACATCAGCTCCGCCGAGCCCCCGGCCAAAGTGTGGAAGTGGTGTCCGAGATCCCCAAGGACCAAGCCATGTAACTGTAAGTGTTCATGTGGAGTATGTTTATGTTATACACATATAGCCTACACTGTGCCACACAATATACAGTATACCGCTACACTGTGCCACACAATATACAGTATACCTCTATACTGTGCCTCACAATGTACAGTATACCGCTACACTGTGCCCCACAATATACAGTATACCGCTACACTGTGCCACACAATATACAGTATACCTCTACACTGTGCCTCACAATATACCGCTACACTGTGCCACACAATATACAGTATACCGCTACACTGTGCCTCACAATATACCTCAACACTGTGCCACACAATATACAGTATACCGCTACACTGTGCCTCACAATATACCTCTACACTGTGCCACACAATATACAGTATACCGCTACACTGTGCCACACAATATACAGTATACCTCTATACTGTGCCACACAATATACAGTATACCGCTACACTGTGCCACACAATATACAGTATACCTCTATACTGTGCCACACAATATACAGTATACCGCTACACTGTGCCACACAATATACAGTATACCGCTACACTGTGCCACACAATATATAGTATACCTCTACACTGTGCCACACAATATACAGTATACCGCTACACTGTGCCAAAGGAGTGGGGTTTACACAGGAGGAGGGAGGTGCGAAGCGCGCTGAGGGGGGCCCTTACAAATATTTGCTGTGGGGCCCAGTCACTTCTAGTTACGCCCCTGACAGACACTGATATAGCCGTGTGCTGCCCGGTCCTGTGCACTGTTACAGACACTGATATAGCTGTGTGCTGCCCGGTCCTGTGCACTGTTACAGACACTGATATAGCTGTGTGCTGCCCGGTCCTGTGCGCTGTTACAGACACTGATATAGCTGTGTGCTGCCCGGTCCTGTGCTCTGTTACAGACACTGATATAGCCGTGTGCTGCCCGGTCCTGTACACTGTTACAGACACTGATATAGCTGTGTGCTGCCCGGTCCTGTGCACTGTTACAGACACTGATATAGCTGTGTGCTGCCCGGTCCTGTGCACTGTTACAGACACTGATATAGCTGTGTGCTGCCCGGTCCTGTGCACTGTTACAGACACTGATATAGCTGTGTGCTGCCCGGTCCTGTGCGCTGTTACAGACACTGATATAGCTGTGTGCTGCCCGGTCCTGTGCGCTGTTACAGACACTGATATAGCTGTGTGCTGCCCGGTCCTGTACACTGTTACAGACACTGATATAGCTGTGTGCTGCCCGGTCCTGTGCGCTGTTACAGACACTGATATAGCCGTGTGCTGCCCGGTCCTGTGCGCTGTTACAGACACTGATATAGCTGTGTGCTGCCCGGTCCTGTGCGCTGTTACAGACACTGATATAGCTGTGTGCTGCCCGGTCCTGTACACTGTTACAGACACTGATATAGCCGTGTGCTGCCCGGTCCTGTGCGCTGTTACAGACACTGATATAGCCGTGTGCTGCCCGGTCCTGTACACTGTTACAGACACTGATATAGCTGTGTGCTGCCCGGTCCTGTACACTGTTACAGACACTGATATAGCTGTGTGCTGCCCGGTCCTGTGCGCTGTTACAGACACTGATATAGCTGTGTGCTGCCCGGTCCTGTACGCTGTTACAGACACTGATATAGCTGTGTGCTGCCCGGTCCTGTGCGCTGTTACAGACACTGATATAGCTGTGTGCTGCCCGGTCCTGTGCGCTGTTACAGACACTGATATAGCTGTGTGCTGCCCGGTCCTGTGCGCTGTTACAGACACTGATATAGCTGTGTGCTGCCCGGTCCTGTGCGCTGTTACAGACACTGATATAGCCGTGTGCTGCCCGGTCCTGTGCACTGTTACAGACACTGATATAGCTGTGTGCTGCCCGGTCCTGTGCACTGTTAGACACTGATATAGCCGTGTGCTGCCCGGTCCTGTGCACTGTTACAGACACTGATATAGCTGTGTGCTGCCCGGTCCTGTGCACTGTTACAGACACTGATATAGCCGTGTGCTGCCCGGTCCTGTGCACTGTTACAGACACTGATATAGCTGTGTGCTGCCCGGTCCTGTGCGCTGTTACAGACACTGATATAGCTGTGTGCTGCCCGGTCCTGTGCGCTGTTACAGACACTGATATAGATGTGTGCTGCCCGGTCCTGTGCACTGTTACAGACACTGATATAGCCGTGTGCTGCCCGGTCCTGTGCACTGTTACAGACACTGATATAGCTGTGTGCTGCCCGGTCCTGTGCGCTGTTACAGACACTGATATAGCTGTGTGCTGCCCGGTCCTGTGCACTGTTACAGACACTGATATAGCTGTGTGCTGCCCGGTCCTGTGCACCGTTACAGACACTGATATAGCTGTGTGCTGCCCGGTCCTGTACGCTGTTACAGACACTGATATAGCTGTGTGCTGCCCGGTCCTGTGCACTGTTACAGACACTGATATAGCTGTGTGCTGCCCGGTCCTGTGCAGTGTACAGACACTGATATAGCTGTGTGCTGCCCGGTCCTGTGCACCGTTACAGACACTGATATAGCTGTGTGCTGCCCGGTCCTGTACACTGTTACAGACACTGATATAGCTGTGTGCTGCCCGGTCCTGTGCACTGTTACAGACACTGATATAGCTGTGTGCTGCCCGGTCCTGTGCGCTGTTACAGACACTGATATAGCTGTGTGCTGCCCGGTCCTGTGCACTGTTACAGACACTGATATAGCTGTGTGCTGCCCGGTCCTGTGCGCTGTTACAGACACTGATATAGCTGTGTGCTGCCCGGTCCTGTGCGCTGTTACAGACACTGATATAGCTGTGTGCTGCCCGGTCCTGTGCGCTGTTACAGACACTGATATAGCTGTGTGCTGCCCGGTCCTGTACACTGTTACAGACACTGATATAGCTGTGTGCTGCCCGGTCCTGTGCACTGTTACAGACACTGATATAGCCGTGTGCTGCCCGGTCCTGTGCACTGTTACAGACACTGATATAGCTGTGTGCTGCCCGGTCCTGTGCGCTGTTACAGACACTGATATAGCTGTGTGCTGCCCGGTCCTGTGCACTGTTACAGACACTGATATAGCTGTGTGCTGCCCGGTCCTGTGCACTGTTACAGACACTGATATAGCTGTGTGCTGCCCGGTCCTGTGCGCTGTTACAGACACTGATATAGCTGTGTGCTGCCCGGTCCTGTACACTGTTACAGACACTGATATAGCTGTGTGCTGCCCGGTCCTGTGCGCTGTTACAGACACTGATATAGCTGTGTGCTGCCCGGTCCTGTGCACTGTTACAGACACTGATATAGCTGTGTGCTGCCCGGTCCTGTGCACTGTACAGACACTGATATAGCCGTGTGCTGCCTGGTCCTGTGCACTGTTACAGACACTGATATAGCTGTGTGCTGCCCGGTCCTGTGCGCTGTTACAGACACTGATATAGCCGTGTGCTGCCCGGTCCTGTGCACTGTTACAGACACTGATATAGCTGTGTGCTGCCCGGTCCTGTGCGCTGTTACAGACACTGATATAGCTGTGTGCTGCCCGGTCCTGTGCGCTGTTACAGACACTGATATAGCTGTGTGCTGCCCGGTCCTGTGCACTGTTACAGACACTGATATAGCTGTGTGCTGCCCGGTCCTGTGCGCTGTTACAGACACTGATATAGCCGTGTGCTGCCTGGTCCTGTGCACTGTTACAGACACTGATATAGCTGTGTGCTGCCCGGTCCTGTGCACTGTTACAGACACTGATATAGCTGTGTGCTGCCCGGTCCTGTGCGCTGTTACAGACACTGATATAGCTGTGTGCTGCCCGGTCCTGTGCGCTGTTACAGACACTGATATAGCTGTGTGCTGCCCGGTCCTGTGCACTGTTACAGACACTGATATAGCCGTGTGCTGCCCGGTCCTGTGCACTGTTACAGACACTGATATAGCTGTGTGCTGCCCGGTCCTGTGCACTGTTACAGACACTGATATAGCTGTGTGCTGCCCGGTCCTGTATGCTGTTACAGACACTGATATAGCTGTGTGCTGCCCGGTCCTGTGCACTGTTACAGACACTGATATAGCTGTGTGCTGCCCGGTCCAGAGAGGCCGGACCTGGACGGAGGTAAGGGGAGGGCGCCATGATGGGTTTTGGTAGGAAGGGCCGGGTGGGAATTGGTTAACTGTGTGGGGGGGAAGGAGGAGTTAGGGTGATTAGTGGGGTGGAGTTTAGGGGGTTAAATAGGGGTGACCGGCAGTCAGCCGGCGCCATTTTTGTGAGGAGAAATCTTGGAGAGATCGTGCTGCGGCTTACCATGGCGGCCGTGGAGGAATTGTTGCAGCAGCTGCGGGCGGAGGCGGCGGTCCGAGGTCCGGAGTGGCTGCAGGGTCAGGTAGCTGGTTTGCTGAGCGGGGGGGCGGCGGGTGCTGTTAACTCGCCGCCGGGCGTTACACGGCCGCGGCGGGTCCGGCCGCCGGCGCGCCTGAGCCCTGAAGTTACCCCCCGGGTCCGGCGCCGGGTCAGGAGCCCCTCCGGGGACCCTCTGCGCTGGGGGGCCGTTGTTCAGACTCCCTCCAGGTCCTCCCGGCGCGGGAGGAATCCATGCGGTCGGCGGGGCCCAGTGGGAGGCGGGGCGGCAAGTGCTCCGTCTCCAGCAGCCTTCAGCGTGGTGGCCAGAGCTGGTACTGCAGGCTCCCCTCTCCAGGAGGGGGGGGGGAGCTGCTCGGCGTGGGAGAGGCGGCAGTGGCAGCAGGGGACACGAGGCTGTGCACCAGGATGGCGGCGTGGTGCACAGGCCTTTGCAAGGTGACGGACAGCAGGCCGCTGGTCCTGCTCATCAGGAAGAAGAGGAGGATGGCTCGTTTTCGGCGCGCAGCGCGTCCAGCGTGGAGGACGCTGGGATGCCCGGTCCGAGTAGCAGAGTGGCGTCCGGCGTGGTCGTTCCGGTGACGGGGTCGCATCGTCAGGATTCAGGACTGCCAGCTGCGGGGTTCACAGCGCCCCGGCAGCCAGGTGAGGCGGCGTTGGGTGCTTTTCTTGCGCTGGCCCAGGGGTCGGGGCTGGGGGGTGTCGGTGGGGGGCAGGTTGATATGCTTGCGGGTTTGGGGCGGTTGTTGTGTGGGTTGGCGGGTGTGGAGTCGGGGGGTAGTGTGTCCGGGGGGGGCCCTTTGCAGGCGTGGGGGGTTGGGTCTGGTGTGGGCATAGGGCCAGGGGGCGTAGGGCCGGGGGGCTCGGGTGTCGCGGCGGCGGCTTCGGTGTCGGTGCAGACGCAGGCTGGCGGCGACGAGGAGCGACCGCGGGTGGGTGATGCTGCCCGTGGGGAGGTTTATGTGTGCTTTGAGGGCCCGCTGGGTGCGCACTTGAAGCAGGAGGTTAGGGAGCGGATTTGGCAGGGGGAGTACGTGGATATTTTTTCACTGCTCCCCCTGGAGCGTTTTAATCTGGACGTGGCAAGGCGGGACGGGTCGAAGAGGGAGGAGGATGAGAAGCGGCGTTATAGGCTGATACCGCGGACGTTTGCAAATTGGCTGCAGGCGTTTGCCATTTTGGCTAGCGTGATTGGGGAGAGGGCGCCTGACAGCTGTTCGGGGCTGTTCTGCTATTTGGACGCGATTGGGGAAGCGTATAGGGTGTATGGGGGGTCGGGGTGGTTGCGGTATGACGAACAGTTTCGTCAGCGGAAGGCGGTCCGCCGGAGTATGCGGTGGGACCATAAAGATATAGGGTTGTGGATGAAGGTGATGGCGCCGTTGAGGTCTGGGCAGCCCTTTCGGGGGGAGCAGGGGGGATCAGGTCAGTCGGGCTTTGCAACGGCAGCGGCCAAGGGATTGTGTTTCCTTTTTAACGAAGGGAGTTGCAAGTTCGGCCCCAAGTGCAAGTTTAAGCACGAGTGTTCTTCGTGCGGGGGGGGAGGTCACGGGGCCAGCCGTTGTTTCAAGGGGGCGAGGCAGAAAGGTGGCGAGGCTGGTGGAAAAGGGCAGGACGCCGGTGCGGGGGGACGTGATGGCGGGGTTCCTCGATAGGTACCCGGACAGGAGGGCGGCGGAATTTTTGCGGAAGGGATTCGCGGAGGGGTTTAGCATTCCGTCTCGCCCGGCGGAGAGGGGGTTTGGGGTTGGTAGGAACTTGAGGTCGGCGTTGGAGCACAGGGAGGTGGTGTCGGAGAAGCTGGCCAAGGAGGTGGCGCTGGGTAGGATGGATGGGCCGTTTTCTGAACGGCCTTGGGAGGATTTGAGGGTTTCTCCTTTGGGGGTGGTGCCCAAGAAGGAGCCGAACAAGTTTCGGCTCATTCATCACTTGTCTTTCCCAAAGGGGGCGTCGGTCAACGATGGTATTGACCCTGAGCTTTGTTCGGTGGTTTATACTTCCTTTGACGCAGCGGTAGGTTGGGTGCGTAAGTTGGGGCCGGGGGCCTTGTTGGCTAAGACGGACATCGAAGCGGCGTTTCGGTTGTTGCCCGTGCATCCTGATAGTTTGCACTTGTTGGGTTGTTTTTGGGATGGCGGGTATTTTGTGGATCGGTGTCTGCCGATGGGGTGCTCGGTGTCTTGTGCTTATTTTGAGACCTTTAGTTCCTTCTTGGAGTGGGTGGTCAAGGATGTGTCAGGGTGTGGGTCGCTGATTCACTATCTTGATGATTTTTTGTGCTTGGGTCCGGCGGAGTCCCGGGTTTGTTCATTGTTGTTGTCTACATTACAGGGTGTTTTTGAGTCGTTCGGAGTGCCGTTGGCGGGGGAAAAGACGGTGGGTCCCGTGACGGAGTTGAGTTTTTTGGGCATAGTCATCGATACGGTTCGGATGGAGTGCAGGTTGCCTGAGGAGAAGGTTAGGGATTTGAGGGGAGCGGTGGGGAGTGCGGTGAAGGCGCACAAGATTCGTTTGAGGGATTTGCAGTCGCTGTTGGGTAAGTTGAATTTTGCGTGTCGGATCATGGCGATGGGGCGAATTTTTTGTAGACGGTTGGCGGCTGCTACCGGCGGTGTGGTTGCACCGCACCATTTTATTCGCTTGGGTCGGGAGTTGAAGGGTGATTTGTTGGTTTGGGACCAGTTTTTGAGGCATTTTAACGGCAGGGCATTGGTGCTGGGTGAGGTGGTGGACAGTTTTGATTTTGATTTGTATTCGGATGCGGCTGGGGGGATAGGTTACGGGGTGTTCTGTGGTGGACAGTGGTGTGCGGGTCCGTGGCCGGAGTCCTGGGTGTTGAGGGGTTGGGTTCGTAACGTGGCATTGCTTGAATTGTTTCCGATTGTCTTGGCAGTGGGGCTCTGGAGGGATAGGTTCCGCAATAGGAAGGTTCGGTTTCACTGCGACAACCTCGGGGTGGTACAGGTGATTAACGGTTTGACGGCCTCTTCCCCCCCGGTGGTGAAATTGTTGCAGCATTTGGTTTTGTGTTGCTTGGAGATTAACGCTTGGATTGTGGCGGTGCATGTGCCTGGTGTTGAGAACGGTGTTGCTGACTCTCTTTCTCGTTTGCAGTGGGAGCGTTTTCGGCAGCTCGCCCCGGAGGCGGAGGCAGTCGGGTTGGTGTGTCCGGAGTCCCTCTGGGAGCTCTTGGAGGTACGGTAGCTGGGTTGTTGAGGGAGTCTCTGAGTGCTGGCACCTGGGTGGCGTACGGTAAGGCGTGGAGTGAGTGGGAGGGGTGGTGTGCTGAGTTGGGGGTGGGGGTTGATGGGGGTGAGGTTCCGTTGGTGTTGTTTGTGGGGAATTTGGCGGAGAGGGGGAGGTCGGTGGCGCAGGTGAATCGGGTCATGGCGGGGTTGGCTTTTGGTTTCAAGCTTAGGGGCTTACCCGATTGTACGAAAACCTTTTTGGTTCGGCAGGTGTTGAAGGGGTGTAAGAGGGGGAAGCGTGTTGCGGATCAGAGACGCCCGGTTTCCTTTGCTCTGTTGTTACGGTTGGGGGAGCGGCTTGGTCTGGTTTGTCGGTCTGAGAGTGAGGTGCGGTTGTTTGGTTTGGCTTTCTCGTTGGCTTTTTTCGGGGCTTTTCGGCTGGGTGAGTTGGTGTGTCCCAGTGTTTCTAGGGAGGGGAGTTTGTGTTGGGGCGATGTGGATTTGTATGGGGACCGGGTGGTGGTGCGGATTCGGGTGTCAAAAACGGATAGGGAAGGCAGGGGGTGCAGTGTGTCGTTGTTTGAGATTCCGGGGTGCGGGTTGTGCCCGGTGCGTTGCTTGCGGCGGTATCGGGAGGGGGCGAGTTTTGGGGCCAGGGGGCCCCTGTTGCGGCATGTGGATGGTTCGTTTCTGTCGCGTTTTCAGTTCGTGGCAGTGTTTAAGAGGTGTTTGGAGGCGTTGGGAATGGACTCTAAGCTTTTCACGGGTCATTCCTTTAGAATTGGGGCTGCTACGGAGGCGGCGAGATTGGGTTTGAGCGAGGAGGTGATTAAGAAGATAGGGAGGTGGGAGTCTTCTCGTTTTCGGTCTTACGTGCGGTTGGGCGGTTGTTGAGTTGTTGGCATTAATTTTCTTTTGTTTGTGTTGCAGGTGCGGTGTTGGTGTGGATTCTGGGGCACTCCTTTGTTTTCTGGGGTGCGCTGCGTGCGGATGTGCGGCCGGAGGGGCGTCAACTTGGTTTTAGCAGGGACGAGGCGGTGCTGCGTTGGTTGGGGTGTAGGGGTATGTTGTGGGGCAGTGTATTGAGGGAGGTGCATCGCTTTGTGAGGCTGGATCGTGCCCCCGATGTGTTGGTGTTGCATGTCGGGGGGAATGATTTGGGGGTTAGGCCGTGTAGGGAACTTATTAAGGATATTAAGTTTGATCTGTTGAGGCTGTGGTCTTTGTTTCCGGGTATGGTGACGGTCTGGTCGGATATTGTGGCCAGGAAGAAGTGGAGGGAGGCGCGTTCGGTTGAGCGGGTCAACAAGGCTAGGGTGAAGGTGAATAGGGCTATTGGGAGGTTTGTGGCACGGAATGGTGCGGTGGCGGTTCGGCATACGGACTTGGAAGCGGGGAGTGGTGGTTTTTGGAGGGCGGATGGTGTTCACCTGAATGCGGTGGGCATTGATCTGTGGGCTTTGGGCTTGCAAGGGGGAATCGAGCGTGCTTTGCGTTTGTGGCGGAACGCGCAGGCTTGAGGGAGTGTGTTGGGTTCAAGCTGCGCCTTGTTGGCGGTGGGAGATCATAGAAGCTGGTGGTTTATGACGGTAGTGGAAATGGGAGAGCCTCAATGGTGGGGCTGGACTCTCATAGTTTAGGTACTTGGTTAATTGGAGAAGGCATCCATCAGCTGGTGTCTTCGAGCTGGTGCTTACGGCTGGAGGCAAGATGGAGTTGCCAGGTTGGCTTATGGTGGATGGTAGCATTTTGTGGCTTCTACGATCTCCCTCGTCAGGGGTTATTGTTAATTGTAATGTTATTATTATTATTTATGGATGTATTTATTTTATTAATAAACGGCTGCTGTGGCCGATTTAATCCAACAAGAAGTGTGTGGTGTCTTATTGGGATGGTATTTGGTTGGGGGGGTAAAATGGGGAGGTTATGGTAGGCCCTGAGGGAATAACCAATAACCCATCATGTGCACTGTTACAGACACTGATATAGCCGTGTGCTGCCCGGTCCTGTGCGCTGTTACAGACACTGATATAGCTGTGTGCTGCCCGGTCCTGTGCGCTGTTACAGACACTGATATAGCTGTGTGCTGCCCGGTCCTGTATGCTGTTACAGACACTGATATAGCTGTGTGCTGCCCGGTCCTGTGCACTGTTACAGACACTGATATAGCTGTGTGCTGCCCGGTCCTGTGCGCTGTTACAGACACTGATATAGCTGTGTGCTGCCCGGTCCTGTGCTCTGTTACAGACACTGATATAGCTGTGTGCTGCCCGGTCCTGTATGCTGTTACAGACACTGATATAGCCGTGTGCTGCCCGGTCCTGTGCGCTGTTACAGACACTGATATAGCTGTGTGCTGCCCGGTCCTGTGCGCTGTTACAGACACTGATATAGCCGTGTGCTGCCCGGTCCTGTGCACTGTTACAGACACTGATATAGCTGTGTGCTGCCCGGTCCTGTGCACTGTTACAGACACTGATATAGCTGTGTGCTGCCCGGTCCTGTGCACTGTTACAGACACTGATATAGCTGTGTGCTGCCCGGTCCTGTGCGCTGTTACAGACACTGATATAGCTGTGTGCTGCCCGGTCCTGTGCACTGTTACAGACACTGATATAGCTGTGTGCTGCCCGGTCCTGTGCACTGTTACAGACACTGATATAGCTGTGTGCTGCCCGGTCCTGTACGCTGTTACAGACACTGATATAGCTGTGTGCTGCCCGGTCCTGTGCACTGTTACAGACACTGATATAGCTGTGTGCTGCCCGGTCCTGTACGCTGTTACAGACACTGATATAGCTGTGTGCTGCCCGGTCCTGTGCGCTGTTACAGACACTGATATAGCTGTGTGCTGCCCGGTCCTGTGCAGTGTTACAGACACTGATATAGCCGTGTGCTGCCCGGTCCTGTGCTCTGTTACAGACACTGATATAGCTGTGTGCTGCCCGGTCCTGTGCGCTGTTACAGACACTGATATAGCCGTGTGCTGCCCGGTCCTGTACGCTGTTACAGACACTGATATAGCTGTGGCTGCCCGGTCCTGTGCGCTGTTACAGACACTGATATAGCCGTGTGCTGCCCGGTCCTGTGCACTGTTACAGACACTGATATAGCTGTGTGCTGCCCGGTCCTGTGCACTGTTACAGACACTGATATAGCTGTGTGCTGCCCGGATCCTGTACACTGTTACAGACACTGATATAGCTATGTGCTGCCCGGTCCTGTGCACTGTTACAGACACTGATATAGCCGTGTGCTGCCCGGTCCTGTGCGCTGTTACAGACACTGATATAGCTGTGTGCTGCCCGGTCCTGTGCACTGTTACAGACACTGATATAGCCGTGTGCTGCCCGGTCCCTGTGCACTGTTACAGACACTGATATAGCCGTGTGCTGCCCGGTCCTGTGCACTGTTACAGACACTGATATAGCTGTGTGCTGCCTGGTCCTGTGCGCTGTTACAGACACTGATATAGCTGTGTGCTGCCCGGTCCTGTGCAGCTGTTACAGACACTGATATAGCTGTGTGCTGCCCGGTCCTGTGCGCTGTTACAGACACTGATATAGCTGTGTGCTGCCCGGTCCTGTGCACTGTTACAGACACTGATATAGCTGTGTGCTGCCCGGTCCTGTGCGCTGTTACAGACACTGATATAGCTGTGTGCTGCCCGGTCCTGTGCGCTGTTACAGACACTGATATAGCTGTGTGCTGCCCGGTCCTGTACCTGTTACAGACACTGATATAGCTGTGTGCTGCCCGGTCCTGTGCGCTGTTACAGACACTGATATAGCTGTGTGCTGCCCGGTCCTGTGCCTGTTACAGACACTGATATAGCCGTGTGCTGCCCGGTCCTGTGCGCTGTTACAGACACTGATATAGCTGTGTGCTGCCCGGTCCTGTGCGCTGTTACAGACACTGATATAGCTGTGTGCTGCCCGGTCCTGTGCCTGTTACAGACACTGATATAGCTGTGTGCTGCCCGGTCCTGTGCGCTGTACAGACACTGATATAGCTGTGTGCTGCCCGGGTCCTGTGCAGTGTTACGACCTGAGATAGCTGTGTTGGCCTGCCCGGTGCCTGGTCCAGTGTTACAGACACTGATATAGCTGTGTGCTGCCCGTCCTGTGCGCTGTTACAGACACTGATATAGCTGTGTGCTGCCCGGTCCTGTACACTGTTACAGACACTGTATAGCTGTGGCTGCCCGGTCCTGTGCTCTGTTACAGACACTGATATAGCTGTGTGCTGCCCGGTCCTGTGCACTGTTACAGACACTGATATAGCCGTGTGCTGCCCTGTCCTGTGCACTGTTTACAGACACTGATATAGCTGTGTGCTGCCCGTCCTGTACGCTGTTACAGACACTGATATAGCTGTGTGCTGCCCGGTCCTGTGCACTGTTTACAGACACTGATAGAGCTGTGTGCTGCCCGGTCCTGTGCACTGTTACAGACACTGATATAGCTGTGTGCTGCCCGGTCCTGTGCACTGTTACAGACACTGATATAGCTGTGTGCTGCCCGTCCTGTGCACTGTTTACAGACACTGATATAGCTTGTGCTGCCCGTTCCTGTGGCTGCTGTTACAGACCTGATATAGCCATGTGCTGCCCGGTCCTGTGCACTGTTACAGACACTGATATAGCATGTGTGCTGCCCGGTCCTGTGCTCTGTTACAGACACTGATATAGCTGTGTGCTGCCCGGTCCTGTGCACTGTTACAGACACTGATATAGCTGTGTGCTGCCCGGTCCTGTGCGCTGTTACAGACACTGAATATAGCTGTGTGCTGCCCGGTCCTGTGCACTGTTACAGACACTGATATAGCTGTGTGCTGCCCGGTCCTGTGCGCTGTTACAGACACTGATATAGCTGTGTGCTGCCCGGTCCTGTGCACTGTTACAGACACTGATATAGCTGGTGCTGCCCGGTCCTGTGCGCTGTTACAGACACTGATATAGCTGTGTGCTGCCCGTCCTGTACGCTGTTAAGACACTGATATAGCTGTGTGCTGCCGGTCCTGTGCGCTGTTACAGACACTGATAGCTGATGTGCTGCCCGGTCCCTGTACGCTGTTACAGACACTGATATAGCTGTGTGCTGCCCGGTCCTGTGCGCTGTTACAGACACTGATATAGCTGTGTGCTGCCCGGTCCTGTACACTGTTACAGAACTGATATAGCTGTGTGCTGCCGGTCCTGTACGCTGTTACAGACACTGATATAGCTGTGTGCTGCCCGGTCCTGTACGCTGTTACAGACACTGATATAGCTGTGTGCTGCCCGGTCCTGTGCGCTGTTACAGACACTGATATAGCTGTGTGCTGCCCGGTCCTGTAGCACTGTTACAGACACTGATATAGCTGTGTGCTGCCCGGTCCTGTGCACTGTTACAGACACTGATATAGGCTGTGTGCTGCCCGGTCCTGTGCACTGTTACAGACACTGATATAGCTGTGTGCTGCCGGTCCTGTGCACTGTTACAGACACTGATATAGCTGTGTGCTGCCCGGTCCTGTGCACTGTTACAGACACTGATATAGCGTGTGCTGCCCGGTCCTGTGCAGCTGTTACAGACACTGATATAGCTGTGTGCTGCCCGGTCCTGTGCCCTGTTACAGACACTGATATAGCTGTGTGCTGCCCGTCCTGTACACTGTTACAGACACTGATATAGCTGTGTGCTGCCCGGTCCTGGCACTGTTACAGACACTGATATAGCTGTGTGCTGCCCGGTCCTGTACACTGTTACAGACACTGATATAGCCGTGTGTGCTGCTCCGGTCCTGTACACTGTTACAGACACTGATATAGCTGTGTGCTGCCCGGTCCTGTGCACTGTTACAGACACTGATATAGCCTGTGTGCTGCCCGGTCCTGTGCACTGTTACAGACACTGATATAGCCGTGTCTGCCCGGTCCTGTGTACACTGTTACAGAACTGATATAGCTGTGTGCTGCCCGGTCCTGTGCACTGTTACAGACACTGATATAGCGTTGTGCTGCCCTGTCCTGTGCACTGTTACAGACACTGATATAGCTGTGTGCTGCCGGTCCTGTGCTACTGTTACAGACACTGATCGATAGCTGTGTGCTGCCCGGTCCTGTGCACTGTTTACAGACACTGATATAGCCTGTGTGCGGCCCGGTCCTGTGCAGCTGTTACAGACAACTGATATAGCTGTGTGCTGCCCGGTCCTGCTGTGCTACTGTTACAGACACTGAATATAGCCGTGTGCTGCACGAGTCCTGTACACGTTACCGACAATGATATTAGCTGTGTGAGCCCGGTCCTGTGCACTGTTACAGACACTGATATAGCTGTGTGCTGCCCGGTCCTGTACACTGTTACAGACACTGATATAGCTGTGTGCTGCCCGGTCCTGTGCCTGTTACAGACACTGATATAGCTGTGTGCTGCCCGGTACTGTGCTCTGTTACAGACACTGATATAGCTGTGTGCTGCCCGGTCCTGTGCGCTGTTACAGACACTGATATAGCTGTGTGCTGCCCGGTCCTGTACACTGTTACAGACACTGATATAGCTGTGTGCTGCCCGGTCCTGTGCCGCTGTTACAGACACTGATATAGCTGTGTGCTGCCCGATCCTGTACGCTGTTACAGACACTGATATAGCTGTGTGCTGCCCGGTCCTGTGCACTGTTACAGACACTGATATAGCTGTGTGCTGCCCGGTCCTGTGCACTGTTACAGACACTGATATAGCTGTGTGCTGCCCGGTCCTGTGCGCTGTTACAGACACTGATATAGCCGTGTGCTGCCCGGTCCTGGTTATAGACACTGATATAGCTGTGTGCTGCCCGGTCCTGTGCACTGTTACAGACACTGATATAGCCGTGTGCTGCCCGGTCCTGTGCACTGTTACAGACACTGATATAGCCGTGTGCTGCCCGGTCCTGTGCAGTGTTACAGACACTGATATAGCTGTGTGCTGCCCGGTCCTGTGCGCTGTTACAGACACTGATATAGCCGTGTGCTGCCCGGTCCTGGTTATAGACACTGATATAGCCGTGTGCTGCCCGGTCCTGTGCACTGTTACAGACACTGATATAGCTGTGTGCTGCCCGGTCCTGTGCGCTGTTACAGACACTGATATAGCTGTGTGCTGCCCGGTCCTGTGCACTGTTACAGACACTGATATAGCTGTGTGCTGCCCGGTCCTGTGCACTGTTACAGACACTGATATAGCCGTGTGCTGCCCGGTCCTGTGCACTGTTACAGACACTGATATAGCTGTGTGCTGCCCGGTCCTGTGCACTGTTACAGACACTGATATAGCTGTGTGCTGCCCGGTCCTGTGCGCTGTTACAGACACTGATATAGCTGTGTGCTGCCCGGTCCTGTGCACTGTTACAGACACTGATATAGCCGTGTGCTGCCCGGTCCTGTGCACTGTTACAGACACTGATATAGCTGTGTGCTGCCCGGTCCTGTGCACTGTTACAGACACTGATATAGCTGTGTGCTGCCCGGTCCTGTGCGCTGTTACAGACACTGATATAGCTGTGTGCTGCCCGGTCCTGTACGCTGTTACAGACACTGATATAGCCGTGTGCTGCCCGGTCCTGTGCACTGTTACAGACACTGATATAGCTGTGTGCTGCCCGGTCCTGTGCACTGTTACAGACACTGATATAGCCGTGTGCTGCCCGGTCCTGTGCACTGTTACAGACACTGATATAGCTGTGTGCTGCCCGGTCCTGTGCGCTGTTACAGACACTGATATAGCTGTGTGCTGCCCGGTCCTGTGCACTGTTACAGACACTGATATAGCTGTGTGCTGCCCGGTCCTGTGCACTGTTACAGACACTGATATAGCTGTGTGCTGCCCGGTCCTGTGCACTGTTACAGACACTGATATAGCTGTGTGCTGCCCGGTCCTGTGCGCTGTTACAGACACTGATATAGCTGTGTGCTGCCCGGTCCTGTATGCTGTTACAGACACTGATATAGCTGTGTGCTGCCCGGTCCTGTGCGCTGTTACAGACACTGATATAGCTGTGTGCTGCCCGGTCCTGTGCACTGTTACAGACACTGATATAGCTGTGTGCTGCGCGGTCCTGTACATTTTCTGTTTTCTGTATCTGGTCTCTATTCTATATCTAGTCCTCTTGACTTTTATCTTGTATTTCTGGTCTCTATGTCTGGTTGCTATCAGTTTTGTATTATATCCAGTTTGTACTGTACATGGTCTTTTTTCTACATCTGCCCTGATTTTCAGTTTATATAAGGTCTATGCAGCATATTTAGCTGCTCCTGTAGACCAGAGACCTGTTGTGAAAAAGTTGCAAAGTAAAGCCCTCGACCCATAAGCAAAATTTCTGCACTGTATCCAATCTATATCTAATATTAGTCATGTATTGACACTGACCCCATCATTTTTAAAGTCACACTTTTCAAGATCATAACTGTCAGAGGTCAAACACGTTGTCTCCTTTATGGAAAATTTCAGAACTTTTCTTCCTGTTGAGGTTTCCTGAAGAAAAGGAAAAATGTAATGAAATCATACAAGCAATAAGATGTGAAAGTCTCTTTCTCTCTCTCTCTCTCTCTCTCTCTATCTATCTATCTATCTATCTATCTATCTATCTATATCTATATCTATATCTATATCTATATTGTGGTGATGTGTACGATGTGACTGCTGAAAGGTATGTATATCCCACCCAGATACCTTAGCTGGGTGAGATTTAAAAAAATCCAGAAAGCTGCAGGGGTTTCAGCAAAGTGTAGTTTGCTGAGGCAGCTTTGTTTACATTTTGACATTTTGTTTTGGGCTGGATTTCATTTGGACTGGTGGATAGGTTTGGTAGTGGGATCTGCCAGTCCACACCCTTCCAGTCCGTGTATTGTATTTTACCTGAGGTCGTCGCAGGTGAAGCCTGCTGCAATCAAGGAGGGATAAAACCAACCCTCTGTGTGTTAGTTGGGGGAGAGAAAGACATGGAAACAGAGGCCTAGAGAGGCTCTGGGTGGTCTCAGCCTGGAGGGCTAAGGGGCCACGAGGCTACGTGTAGCCGGATCTCCTCCCTGTCTGGATGTGTGTCTCATGAGCAGACCTGCTAAGGCTTGGAGCCTGAGACCCTGTGCTTAGAGGTGACTCAGGGAAAACTACTTTGTATTAGTTAGAGCCCAGACGGGCAGGAGTTTGTTTTTGCTGTTTTGTTTGTGCTGGTGCCAAAATAAATGACCACTTGGACTTACTAGATGTCTGTGATTGTGACCCCCTGAGAGAGAGAGAGTGATCCCTTACAATATATATATACAGTATCACAAAAATGTAGACTTTAAATCATCATTTAGGGTGATGATCATGTGGAGACCGTCATGTGTTTCAGTTAGTCACCAGATACAATGTCTGGCTCCCTAAGTCTTCCAA
The DNA here is from genome assembly GCF_014858855.1 of Bufo gargarizans. Lineage (NCBI taxonomy): Eukaryota > Metazoa > Chordata > Amphibia > Anura > Bufonidae > Bufo > Bufo gargarizans. The sequence goes on from NC_058084.1 coordinate 485,114,167, forward strand.
GCCAGCAACTGCCTCTTAAAATTTATAGCTCTTTCAGAGAGGCCCTTGTGGCTGTCATCGGGGTATTGTGACTTTCATGGGGGGTGTTGTGACTGTCAAGCGGCCATTAGGGTCTTTTGACTGTCATGAGGGACCTTGTGGCTGTCATGGAGGTATTATAGCTGTCATATGGTGCATTGTGGTAGTCATGGGTAATTGGGAATGTCATTGGGGGTCACATTGACTGTCATAGGGTGCATTGTGGCAGTTGTAGTGCCCTAGAGTAGAGGTACTCTGAAGTCTGGACATTTGTGGACATTTGCCCGTTTTCCCTATGCAAAGTCATCAACTTACTTTATTTCACTTTAAAGGGTTAATGTCCACTGACCTATACTGTTTAATGCTGTGTAACTGCATTTTATTTATTTTTTGCTATGCTATATCCTGCTCATTTACACTGTATTTGCCTTTCAATGTGGAAGGGGTTAAGAAATACTGTGATATTTTTGGGACTTTCTAGCTAATATTGAGAGGCTAATAATTTTCAGCAGCTACCACAAGGTTTAAAGAAGAGCATATTGTGGAGGAAAAGGGCCGGACTTGTTTACCACCAAAACCAGACAGACTGACCTTGTGACTGTCTGGTTTAGCTCTGTTATGTCTAGAATTTAGTTTTTGTCTGGAAAAACTGCTGTGTCATTGCCATTAAATATCATTGAAGCTCTAATGCAAGTCTATGAGAGACGGAAAGTGTAACATTGTATTTGTTTGTGCTGAGTTTCTCCACTCCACCCCTCCCACTAGAACTGTATATAAGGAAAGCAGTCAGGGCCCTAGTGTTCTGCAGATAGGGATCAGTGCTTAGAAGAGGAGACTCTCCCAGACTATTGAGTGACCAAAAGTAGACGTTGAGATGGGGATACTTCTCCACAAAGCCTGGATCACCAGCCCTGTGACCAACGAGCCAGCTGACTACTGAGCCACACACAGTGGGACTTCAGCCTTTGGCCAAGGTACCAGCCTTCTAAAGAGAAAGAGGGACAGCTAGCTCAGGCCTTTCCTTATCACAGAACTTTCTTCTGCCAGACAGGAGACTGGAGAAGCAAGCCCTATGCCTCGCCTGTATTGTTTTGCACATGAGTTCCTCAAGTAAAGAAGCACACTGGTTACTGCAGACCCTGACTATCTGGACTTATTTCCCATTGGGGTGCACCATGCCTTACCATCCCTTCCAGAGAGCAGCAACACGAGGTGACACCTCGATGGTGTCCAGGGGACCCAGTGTAGCGTTGAGGCCACCCCAAACCCAGCCACTGGACAGTCATGGGACATTGTGGGTGTCATGGAGCAGGGATCTTTAAACATGTGAGTAATAGATAGAGAAACTGGAAAATTGTTGAACTTTTCATTATATGTGGAATAATGTTTTTATTTTGCTGAAAATGGATCATTCCTTTAATTCTGCAGATATCCATCTGATCAGCGCAATAATGACTCCTCCACATAAATCCATCATGAAAAACACTTACCTGCAAGTAGGATTCATCCTCATCTTCAACCCTCAAGAACTTAAACAGGAAATTCTTTGACAAAAGTTTATTGCTAAAATGAATTATTTCTGCGATGTCCTCTTTAGATGAGAGAATGGGGGCAGCCGTTATGGTCAGTAAGTGGCCACAGAGGAATAGATACTTCAAGGAAAGCTCCATCAGTTGTGTCTTGAGTGCTGGATCTCAGCAGCTTTCCTCCAGGTCTCTCCAGGTAGAATGATGGGTGAGGAGGCTGCGGAGGTGTCCCCATCTGGCTGAAGTACAAGGACCTACAAGTGTTCGGGTCAGTAAACACTCATAGATCAGAGCACATATTTCTGAAGACGTGCTGAGTATGGTGAAATGAGCTGCAGGTCCAGGAACCACTCCCTGTACAATCTACTGGAATCATTCCATCAGATAAATCCTCTGTTATATCAGTGAACACAATGTTTGTTCTTCTTTGTGATGTGTGTTTATGCCTTTATATACTTTTATATATTATAGCATGTAAAGGAGAAATCCCCTTCCTTTCCTTTTTTCTTCCTTCAGTCATTCGGTTTTTCTAACTTTTTTGTTAGTCCATCCTTCCATTTTTTACTTTCCTTTTCATTCCTTACTTATTTTACTCCCTCCAAACCTTCCTTCCTCTTCCCTTTCTTCTTTAACTTCTCTCCTTTGTCCTAACCTTTCTTCCTTCCTCCCTCCAAACTTCTTTCCTCTCTCCCTTTGATCCTTCCCTTCCTTCTCCTTCCTTCCTCTAAACCTTCCTTCCTCTCACCCTGTCTTTCCTTTTCCTTCCTCCCTCCCTTCAAACCGTTCTTCCTCTCTCCCTTCCTTTCCTACCTTCCTTTTCCTTCCTCCCTCTAAACCTTTTTTCCTCCCTCCTATCCTTCCTTCCTCTCTCCCTTCCTTCCTCTCTTACTTCCTTTCCTACTTTCCTTTTCCTTCCTCCCATCCTCAAAACTTTCCTTCTACTTTCCTTCCTTCCTTCTTTCACTTTCCTCCAAATTTTCTTTTCTCCCTCCCTCCAAACCTTTCTTCCTTCCTCCCTCCCATCCTTGCTTCTATCCTGTTGCACATATGTAGCAGACCTCCCAAGTGTTCTTCTTTTGGAGGGACAGTCCCTAATTTTGATCCAAGTCCCTCTGTCCCTCTTTTCTCCTTAAAGAGGACCTGTCATCATTTTTTACATAGGATAATTATGGTATTACCTTGTAGGGCGACCTCCACTGATGCCATGGGTGTTTTTTTTTTTTTAAACCCTCCCACCACCGTTCGTCTGCTGTGGTCCCCCGATAGCTTGGCGCGCTGTATTGTAATGAGCTGTAACTTTGCAATGGTGCGGAGACGCAGAGTCTTCTGCTGTGGTCATCTCCTTCTCCCTGGCTGTGAGCGCAATCCAATCAGAGTAGACCGCTCACAGTCAAGGAGAAGGAGCGAGATTGGATCGGATCTGTGTGTTTCCACATGACCTCCTTGTGTGGTGCATACAGAGACCATATGACTTCTGATTTCTTGCCTGCCTCTAAACCGGGCCTCCATGCTCAAAGTCTAGGGGACGAATCGCATCATTCACTGACAGCAACCAGAAATATTGAAATTGCTGAGTAACTGAAGAACTAAGTCAATTAGAAAGATGCAGAATGTTTCATTATACAGGGATGAAGTTTTATTTGCAAAAGACATAAGAGGCCCTTATTAGGGGCCCTAAAGCAGCTGCCACTCCATGGTTCAGTCTCGAGTTGAATCGCAAGCTCGTCATCTTCTCATTATCATTGGCAAAAAAAGTAACACCTGTTTACCCCGAAATACATAGATAGTTACAATTCTTAACAGTAAAGCATCAGAGTAAATATGTAAACCTACCACCCCCAACATGTCAGCACATGCTGGGAGCTGTAGTGCTAGATGGCTTATGAGAAGGTTCTCAGAAGACCATGGAGGAGATCATCTCCCCGAGTCTTTTGAGCTTGTTTTGGGATTCAAAAAGTCGAATATGCAGTGGAGGCAGGAGAAGACGGCGTGGCTGCTGACAGAATCCTTCTCAATCTGCATGAAGCTGCTTTCTGCTTTCTTCCTGTCGTTTCTTAAGTCTTTGAAGATGTGATGATTTCTGGCAGTCTCGGACTTCGTGTTTTCTTCGCCCTGTAAGGTATCATTCAGTAGAGAGAAGGAGAGAGTTCTGCGATCAGACGTCAGTGCTCTGAGACCGCGGGACAAATTTACATTAACTAAAGTGTTTGCGCTTGTTTTTAGTTGAAAAGAATGCTATTTTAGACAGTCGTATTTTTTAGTCGTATTTTTTTAGTCGTATTTACTACTGATATTGCGCCAGTTTTGGAGACTTTTCAGCCTTGTTCGACTATTTAGATTTTTTTTTATTAATTCAGAAGTTTTTGCGACTTTTTTTCTGACCTATTTACGTACGTGCACTTTTTTTTACTCCTTAAATTGTCGCAAAAACAATCTAATTTCTGCTCCGCTCCAGGGCTGGCGTAACTTTCAGTGGTGAAGTGAAATTTGTTAGTATTAAAAGTCGCACTTTCTGGGAGACGTGACTTTTCTCCACGAAGATGCGACCAGTCTTTAGAGATGAACAAAATTTTGAAAAATTCGATTTGGCTGCATCGCCAATATTCGATAAGAAATTCGATTTGTTACAAATAACCTTGTCACAAATCACTTTCCATTGTATGGAGCGGGCGCAATGATGGGGAACGGAGATTGCACCTTCCCCGCCCCCGGTCATTTATTTAACCCCTCAGAGGCCGCGTTCAACGCTGATGAAGGCATCCGTGACTCACATTCAGCCTTTCAGGGGTTAATCAATAGTTAAAAAAATACTCACCTCATCCACTTGCTCGCGGAGAGGCCATCCACTCCCGTCTTGATTGAAGAAAAGCCACCAAAGGACCTTTGGTGGGTTCTCTTCAATCAAGATGGAAGCGGACGGCCTCTCCACGAGCAAGTGGATAAGGGGAGTATTTTTTTTTAGCCACCATTTTAGGAAAAAGTGATTTGTCACCAAGAAGCCCAAGGAAATTTGACTTTGTGACGAAACGAAGTCCACTTTGGATACTTCAATTAGCTGAACACTACCAGTCTTAGTGAATATGAACCTGTCATACTGAAAATCAACCACCAGATGTCAGACTAATAAAAATACGCCGAGTCTAATTAATCAATGGCTGTGCAACTTGTAATAAATAATCGTCAAAAGAAAGACAGACGAATGAAATACACGGTCTAATTTTATGGCCAAAAATAGGTGAGCTTAATAAATTTGCCCCATTGCCTGCTGCCCGATACTGCCTGCTGCCACAATGATAGCGGTCATTTACTATGCGTGTCACGCCACTTTTTTGTTGGGTACTATCTCTTCCTGGGAAGAGAGCACCTTACTTAGCGTGAGGAGACTTAGGCCATACAAACGTCTCTGGAATTCTGGGAAGAAAGTATGCAAATGAGCTCTTAACAAGCTCTGCCTCTTCTGGTGGCATTAAAAAAGTTGCAAGACACCGTTTTGCTACTTTTTAATACTTCACAACAATATTTTGTCACATGGGCGTTTTTGCACCGTGCTCACCTCTTGGAAGTTGCAGGGGCCGGGGCCATCAGTTCAGCCCTGTCTGGAAATAGGTGTAAAAGAGAAATAAAAACTACTCCAGTCAGGAGCTATCAGTCAGGGGCTATCAGTGAGGAAGTATCAGTCTGGTTGCTATCAGTCTGGTTGCTATCAGTCAGAGGCCGTTGTAGTTTTACACTAGGTGCACAGACTGCTGGAGTTGTGCCTAATTTATCATGAGACGCCGTTTTTTTCCCTAGTATTAAAAGACAAGAAAATCGATATCTATAGGTATTGCCGTAATTGTACTGACCTGGAGAATGACGAGCACCAGTTAGTTGTACTGCACAGGGAGCGCCGCAAAAACAAAACCCATAGAACTCTTCCCACTACATTGTTTTCCATATTAAATAGTGGAATTAGAAAGTACAACTTGTCCCGCAAAAAACAAGCCCTCATACAGCTATGGGAGTGGAGAAACGAGAAAGCTATGGCTCTGGGAAGGGAGCGGAAAATCGCTTCGTTAACCCCTCCAACTCATCTCATCACTATTAACCCCTCCACTTCATCTGATCACTATTAACCCCATCACCTAATCTGAGCACTATTAACCCCCTCCACCTCATCTGATCTCTATTAACCCCCTCTACCTCGTCTGATCTCTATTAACCCCCTCCACCTCGTCTGATCTCTATTAACCCCCTCCACCTCATCTGATCTCTATTAACCCCCTCCACCTCATCTGATCTCTATTAACCCCCTCCACCTCATCTGATCTCTATTAACCCCCTCCACCTCATCTGATCTCTATTAACCCCCTCCACCTCGTCTGATCACTATTAACCCCCTCCACCTCGTCTGATCACTATTAACCCCCTCCACCTCGTCTGATCACTATTAACCCCCTCCACCTCGTCTGATCTCTATTAACCCCCTCCACCTCGTCTGATCTCTATTAACCCCCTCCACCTCGTCTGATCTCTATTAACCCCCTCCACCTCATCTGATCTCTATTAACCCCCTCCACCTCATCTGATCTCTATTAACCCCCTCCACCTCATCTGATCTCTATTAACCCCCTCCACCTCATCTGATCACTATTAACCCCCTCCACCTCATCTGATCACTATTAACCCCCTCCACCTCATCTGATCTCTATTAACCCCCTCCACCTCATCTGATCTCTATTAACCCCCTCCACCTCATCTGATCACTATTAACCCCCTCCACCTCATCTGATTACCATTAACCCCTGCACCTCATCTGATCACTATTAACCCCTCCACTTAATCTGATCACTATTAACCCCTCCACCTCATCTCATCACCATTAACCCCATCACCTAATCTGATTACCATTAACCCCTCCACCTCATTCAATCACTATTAACTCCTTTCTTTTCAGTGTCCTCATTTTGGTCAGGAGATGGAGAAGGACAATAAACCTACCGCAATGTCTATAGTCTGGCATCTGACTTCAAGACGTCTTCCTTCGGGTTTTGATGCCGTGCATCTTTTCACAACCTGTAAGACGAAATATACATTTTGACACCAATGATTGGGGTAAATCCGTACGAATATTCATCCCACATGGCCACTTACTCCGTCCTCCTTGAAGGGACATTTTCCATCTTTTTCGGCTGACTTCACGCAGACGGTCTCCTTGATGATGAATTTGTCACGCAGATTGTCCTGAGGAAAGACAATACACGTTACCCTCTTCATAATCACAATTTTTAACCCCTTCCAGGTGGGCAGGGCGCGGTCGCGCAGGTGATAGTCTTCTAGGTTACATATTAATTTTAATACTATTGCACGCTGGGCGCTGTTCTCTGAGCGTTGGAGCCGGACTGGAATTTTCTGCATTACGAAATCCCCAAAGGCCCACCAGTGCCTATGAAAGTGACCACTCCATGTGCAGATAGCGGGGGCGTTCCTGCTCCGTCTTATGCCCTCCCTTGAAGTTTTTTCCACGTGTGATGATGGAGCCGCACCCGGAGCAGCTGTAGATTTCTGCACCGCAGGAATGTGAGACTTTTCTTCAGACAATGCTGAGGAATGAAGAAACTCCGACATCTCCGGAATACACTCTGCACCAACAGACATGTCGGATTACCAGACCTCCCGGACCATCGGACTGAGCTCACATTGTAAATGACCCCCCCCCCTTTCCCTTGTGCCTGCTGAGCTGCAGATAGGACAAACTGGGGGAGTCCTGACATATCGTGTGACCCCGTCCTGGGAACATCACTACTGTGTGGGGGCTCTAAGGGGGTATCTTTACTGTTTGGGGAGCATTAAGGGGTCATTATTCCTCTGACGGGTCACAAAGGAGGCATCATTACTGTGTAGGGGCACTTTTACGGATTGGAGGATATGTAATACTGGGGGCACAAAGGAGGCTAAGTAAGAGTGGGCGTGTACAGAGAAGAACTGGGCGGGGTTGGAAGTGTAGAATGTCAATACAAATAACAATACAATTGTTACAATGTCAGCACAGTGCACCACAGCTGCAACTTAACCCCTGCAGTCAATAGCAACCTCAACATCTAAGTGGTTAAGAGCGCCCCACCCCCAATAATAAATGAATATAAAAAATAAATAATAAATGAATATAAAAACTGATAAACCCTTTTTTCATTTAAAACTTTTTTTTACTCTGTTTACAAAATATACAATGCAACAACCCATTCAATAAATGTAACAGATTATTTAGTTACACTGCACAATGAATAGCATAAATATAGTGGATTTGCTGTCCCCCCCCCCCCAAAAAAAATAAAAATAAATAAAAAATACAAGTAGTATGTGTTGTGTGCCCAAAAATAGTACCAATAAAAACCACAACTCGTCCCAGAAAAAAATAATCGCCCCTACTACTACATCAGATCAAATGAAATAGTCACGGTCATTAGAGGGTTAATCAGTTTACAATGCCAGGTGTCGGCCTCAGTGTATTTGGCCTCATGCACACGACCGTTGTTTTGGTCCACATCCGTGTACTGTCCGCATCCGTTGCTCCGTTCCGGATGCAGTTATATCAATGGCTGTCCGTGCCGTTCCGCAAAATGCGAAACACACACGGAAGCCATCCGTGTTTTTCCGATCCGCAATTTGCAGACCGCAAAACACACAACGGTCGTGTGCATGAGGCCTTACACGGATCTGTATATGTATATAGGACACAGAGAGGACAACTTACGTATACAGCACATACCTGGAGTATTCCAAAGAGAAATCCTGCGCTGCTCAGACCCTCATTATACACGTCTAGAGCGTCGTCCAGGGTCCACTGCGGGGGGCTGCTGTGCGGTACGGGGGCAGAATACAGAAATGCTGCCAGCCCCAGCGCCAGACACATTTGAAAAAAACTCTTCATTCTCCAGAATAAACCGAAAAATTTCTTCACAGTCTGGAGTACTCCCTGGTGTCCCAGTCCCCAACTATGTGTATCTAATCCTAGACTATCCCTATTATCCTTACCTACGTGCACTTGGGTGTATCTAACCCTGCAGTCTGCAGTTCCTCCTCTGCAATGTGCAATGTCTGTGGTATCTAATTCTGGATCATTCCTCCTTTCCTCCACTCTAAGCCGTGTAGTGTATCTAAGCCTTTGCTACCCAGTGTACTCCTGCACTGTTCTCTGTGTGATGGTACTAAGTCTAGACTGTCCTCAATGTGATGGTCCTCAGCCTGCACTGTCCTCAATGTGATGGTCCTCAGTTTAGACCGTCCTCAATGTAATGGTCCTCGGTCTGCACTGCCCTCAGTGTGATAGTCCTGAGCCTGCACTGTCCTCTGTGATGGTCCTCGGCCTGGACAGTCCTCAGCCTGCACTGTCCTCTGTGATGGTCCTCGGCCTGGACTGTCCTCAGCTTGAACTGTCCTTTCTTTGATGGTCCTCAGCCTGCACTGCCCTCAATGTGATGGTCCTCAGCCTGCACTGCCCTCAATGTGATGGTCCTCACCCTGCTCTGTCCTCACGGTGATGGTCTTCAGCCTGCTCTGTCCTCACTGTGATGGTCTTCAGCCTTGTTCTGTCCTCACTGTGATGGTCTTCAGCCTTGTTCTGTCCTCACTGTGATGGTCTTCAGCCTGCTCTGTCCTCTCTGTGATGGTCTTCAGCCTGCACTGTCCTCTCTGTGATGGTCTTCAGCCTGCACTGTCCTCAGTGTGGTGGCACATCACCCGGACTGTCCTTCTGTCTGTAGGGTTGTGTATACAGCGCTCAGCTTTATATATTGCTTAATTGCACAATAACACAAGATGCTTCTTATTATCAGTCTGGGGACAAGTTCTAGAGAGTGACGAGGAAATATTTAATGAGGAAGGATCCAACGACAGGAAATGTTGACTTTATCACAATGAGGCTGTCAGATTATAATCTACAAATTATGTTCCATCATGACGGATCAGCAAATCTGTCCAAGGAAGAAATTCAGGAAAAATTTCCAAAAAACTGGTCTTAAGGTCAGAGAAAGACAAGACAATGAAGTGTGCAGAAAAGAGGCCGATCGCGTGGAGAAAGGGGGTCTGCCTCTAGTGGTCCTATCACTCTCCAGGGGAACTGTTAGCAAGTAATGGACATGGAAAGTGTGTAAAGGGTGAATAAATCCTGCACCATAATTATGGGCTCATCTTAGTCTTTGCTGTGGGGCCCCTGTAAGAAGTCATGCCCTCAGCAAGGGTCCTGTATTGGGAATAGTCCGTAGGCAGTAGTGAGCACCCTATGCAGGGGGATGAGGATTATTATCTTCCTACCTGCCCTGACTAATAGGGGGTAAGAAGTGAAGAAGAGAACTGTGATTCAGTGGCGTGCCTAGGGTGTTTGTCACCGGGGGTGGGTCCTTTCTATCCCCCCACCCCCCCCCCCCCCCCAATACTTGACCACATACCTCTTACATCCAGGGACATCTTCTGTCATGTAGACCTTCTCTTTACTCTTCTCCTCCGTTAGACCCTGACCGTCTCAGAGTTTGTAACACAGACACGTTAGATTTCTCAGTTTTTCCATCAACCTCCCCATCCTGTGCCCGTTGTGCCCCCCAATGTCCCAGGTACTATACTGCTGAAAAAATTGTTACCCTAACAGACATAATTGGGGTCATTTATCAAACTGGTGTAAAGTAGAACTGGATTTCCAAAAGAGCTGTCAAATATGAAAGGTGGAATCTGATTGGCTGCTCTGGGCGACTAAGCCAGTTCTACTTTACACCAGTTTGATAAATTACCCCAAATGTCCCTATAGTGTCCACAGCAGCTATAATGCCCCCTAGAGACCCCCAATAATAATAACACTGTATATTGTGCTCCAGGTAATAATCCCTGTATAGTGTCCCCAGAAATAATAAAATTGCCCCTACAGTGCCTCCCCAATAACAACGCCCACCCCACACTGCCCCCATATAGTAATTTCCCCCACACTGCCCCATGTAGTAATTTCCCCCACACTGCCCCATGTAGTAATTTCCCCCACACTGCCCCATATAGTAATTTCCCCCACACTGCCCCCATATAGTAATTTCCCCCACGCTGCCCCATATAGTAATTTCCCCCACGCTGCCCCATATAGTAATTTCCCCCACACTGCCCCCATATAGTAATATCCCCCACACTGCTCCATGTAGTAATTTCCCCCACACTGCCCCATGTAGTAATTTCCCCCACACTGCCCCATGTAGTAATTTCCCCCACACTGCCCCATGTAGTAATTTCCCCCACAGTGCCCCATTTAGTAATTTCCCCCACACTGCCCCATGTAGTAATTTCCCCCACACTGCCCCATGTAGTAATTTCCCCCACACTGCCCCCATATAGTAATTTCCCCCACACTGCCCCATGTAGTAATTTCCCCCACACTGCCCCATGTAGTAATTTCCCCCACACTGCCCCATGTAGTAATTTCCCCCACACTGCCCCATATAGTAATTTCCCCCACACTGCCCCATATAGTAATTTCCCCCACACTGCCCCATGTAGTAATTTCCCCCACACTGCCCCATGTAGTAATTTCCCCCACACTGCCCCATGTAGTAATTTCCCCCACACTGCCCCATATAGTAATTTCCCCCACACTGCCCCATATAGTAATTTCCCCCACACTGCCCCATATAGTAATTTCCCCCACACTGCCCCATATAGTAATTTCCCCCACACTGCCCCATATAGTAATTTCCCCCACACTGCCCCATATAGTAATTTCCCCCACACTGCCCCATATAGTAATTTCCCCCACACTGCCCCATATAGTAATTTCCCCCACACTGCCCCATATAGTAATTTCCCCCACACTGCCCCATGTAGTAATTTCCCCCACACTGCCCCCATACAGTAATTCCCCCACACTGCCCCATATGGTAATTTCCCCCACACTGCCCCATATAGTAATTTCCCCCACACTGCCCCCATATAGTAATTTCCCCCACACTGCCCCCATATAGTAATTTCCCCCACACTGCCCCATATAGTAATTTCCCCCACACTGCCCCATATAGTAATTTCCCCCACACTGCCCCATATAGTAATTTCCCCCACACTGCCCCATATTGTAATTTCCCCCACACTGCCCCATATAGTAATTTCCCCCACACTGCCCCATATAGTAATTTCCCCCACACTGCCCCATATAGTTTTTGCCCCCTCATAGTATTCCCTAATCCCTTCCATAATTTTTGCCCCCACATAGTAATCCCTCCCATAATTCACACACAGTTTCCCATCATAATGTTCCCCCCCCCACGTCCTCCTGTGTCCCCCAAAGTTGGCACATAAAAATAAAAAATAAAAAAAGAGAGGAAAAAAACAAAAAGCTAAATACTCACCTATGTCCAGGAGCTTGCTCGCAGAGGAAGGTGCGCACACTTCACTGTGCTGCTGTGTCCTGGCACATGCCTGCGCCGGGATTTCACTACCGCATAGCCCTCAGGCCTACTAGGCCTGAAGCCTATGGGGGTTATTGGTGGTGGGGTAGGCAGGAAACTATGCGCTCCCGTGCCCCGCTGCAGTATGCGGGCGTCAGCGCTCCAGCACCCCCGTGAGAGTCGGCACCCGGGGCGGAACGCCCCCCCCACCCCCAGGCACGCCAGAGCGGAGGACACAATACTGTACATAAGGCACATGCAGAGATAATGTCCCATCATATGGACTCCATGTTGTAGTGATTGCGGATTTATTAATCCACCATGGAGCAGACATTATGAATAGTGTTGAGCAAATCGGACTCCACAAGGTTGAATTTGACCCGAATTTCATCGTACTTCATGGTAACTAATCGATTTTCCCTAAATGGCGGTAAAAAAAAATAAATCATACCTACCTCATCCGTTTTAGCGCAAAGAGCCACCATCTTGATTGATGATCCCACGCAAAATACCGTGCGCAATGACGTCACCACGCCAGTCGATGTGATTACATCATCACGGGCCGCACAAGATTTCGCATTAGATCTTCAGTCAAGTTGGCCGCGCGATCAAATGGATGAGGTAAGTATGATTTTATAAATTCTTTGTAAGTTTTACGCTGTAATATTGCTGTTAGATGCAGCAATCATCTATGAACGCAGCATCTGAGAGGTTCAATGACTGAGAGCGCCACGCAACCGCAGCTCCCGGTCATTAAACCCGCTACTTACAAAGAAATGCGCTTTGTGATGAAGTAATTCATTACAAAGTGAATTTTTGGGTAAAACTCTGCGAAGCAGCCGGATCAAATCTTTTCAATACTTCGCTCATCTCTAATAATGAACGCTGATTGGCGTGATGTCCTGCCCATCCTCCGCAGCCTTACTTAGACACTTACATGTAATCTCAAGGACTGGAGAGAAGGTAAACATTGCGGTAGAGACGGATTATCTGCGGGTTTATCTGGACGTTATGTAACGCTCAGGAATTGGCTCAGTGTCAAATTCTGCTGGTGGAAAAGAAAACAATGTATCTATGTCTATGAGATCCTTTACTCAATACTTTAACATCGCATATGAAGGGATAATGTGAGCCCGCTCAGCAGCCAGTGCACTGTACTCTGGGCTAGTCACTAGCTATACTGTAGATATACAGTTGCAAGAAAAAGTATGTGAACCCTTTGGAATGATCTGGGTTTCTGCACAAATTGGTCATAAAATGTGATCTGATCTTCATCTAAGTCACAACAATAGACAATCACAGTCTGCTTAACTAATAACACACAAAGAGTTAAATGTTACCATGTTTTTATTGAACACTCCGTGTAAACATTCACAGTGCAGGTGGAAAAAGTATGTGAACCCCTAGACCAGGGATGGCCAACCTGAGGCTCTCCAGATGTTGCAAAACTACAACTCCCAGCATGCCCAGACTGCCAACAGCTATCAGCCTACAGCAGGGCAAGGTGGGAATTGTAGTTTTACAACATCTGGAGGGCAACAGGTTGACCATGCCTGCCCTAGACTAATGACATCTCCAAGAGCTAATTGGAGTGAGGTGTCAGCCACCTGGAGTCCAATCAATGAGATGAGATTGGAGGTGTTGGTTACAGCTGCCCTATAAAAAACACACACCAGTTCTGGGTTTGCTTTTCACAAGAAGCATTGCCTGATGTGAATGATGCCTCGCACAAAAGAGCTCTCAGAAGACCTACGATTAAGAATTGTTGACTTGCATAAAGCTGGAAAGGGTTATAAAAGTATCTCCAAAAGCCTTGCTGTTCATCAGTCCACGGTAAGACAAATTGTCTATAAATGGAGAAAGTTCAGCACTGCTGCTACTCTCCCTAGGAGTGGCCGTCCTGTAAAGATGACTGCAAGAGCACAGCGCAGACTGCTCAATGAGGTGAAGAAGAATCCTAGAGTGTCAGCTAAAGACTTACAGAAGTCTCTGGCATATGCTAACATCCCTGTTAGCGAATCTACGATACGTAAAACACTAAACAAGAATGTATTTCATGGGAGGATACCACAGAGGAAGCCTCTGCTGTCCAAAAAAAACATTGCTGCACGTTTACAATTTGCACGAGAGCAGCTGGATGTTCCACAGCAGAACTGGCTAAATATTCTGTGGACAGATGAAACCAAAGTGGAGTTGTTTGGAAGAAACACACAACACTATGTGTGGAGAAAAAGAGGCACAGCACACCAACCTCAAAACCTCATCCCAACTGTGAAGTATGGTGGTGGGGGCATCATGGTTTGGGGCTGCTTTGCTGCGTCAGGGCCTGGACGGATTGCTATCATCGAAGGAAAAATGAATTCCAAAGTTTATCAAGACATTTTGCAGGAGAACTTAAGGCCATCTGTCCACCAGCTGAAGCTCCACAGAAGATGGGTGCTGCAACAGGACAACGACCCAAAGCATAGAAGTAAATCAACAACAGAATGGCTTAAACATAAGAAAATACACCTTCTGGAGAGGCCCAGTCAGAGTCCTGACCTCAACCGGATGGAGATGCTGTGGCAGGACCTCAAGAAAGCGATTCACACCGGACATCCCAAGGATATTGCTGAACTGAAACAGTTCTGTAAAGAGGAATGGTCAAGAATTACTCCTGACCGTTGTGCACGTCTGATCTGCAACTACAGGAAACGTTTGGTGGAAGTTATTGCTGCCAAAGGAGGTTCAACCAGTTATTGAATCCAAGGGTTCACATACTTTTTCCACCTGCACTGGGAATGTTTACATGGTGTGTTCAATAAAAACATGGTAACATTTAACTCTTTGTGTGTTATTAGTTAAGCCAACTGTGATTGTCTATTGTTGTGACTGAGATGAAGATCAGATCACATTTTATGACCAATTTGTGCAGAAATCCAGATCATTCCAAAGGGTTCACATACTTTTTCTTGCATTTGTACGTTCTCCTCACACAGTGCTATTACACTTAGTAACCTGCAGTGGCGCTACAGATAGCACAACTACTGTGAGGCTCCGGGGGGACGGGACGCCTAGCGCTGCGCTCCTTCTGTTTCCAACATGGAAGCACAGCAGTTTCATGCATCTGCCACTAATGGGAGAGATTTATACAGCTTTCATTGCAGTCAATGGTAACTGTATAACTCCCTATGCACTTAGCTCCTCCTAGTGGTGGCTGCAGACACTGAGGGAAGTCAGACGTAGATCTGTATGGGGGGAGATTTATCAATGTGTTCATTGTCTGCCATTGTCTTATCAAGCAGCTTTTTCAGACACAGAAGTCACATAAAGTGGGTGAGGTTTAGGGTTCCTTTTTTATTTTTTTATTGCACTTTATATTAATAAAAATTGATTCTGCATAATAAACAATAAAAAGTAAATTCATCCAAAATCTGGGGGTTGCGCTTTACATTCCATGCTGCTTAGGAGTGTCTGATGCACGCTTATATTGGGAACATGTGTGGGGCAGGGGACCCATACTAAGGTATGGTACGGGGCCCCCCCGCTGTCCTGATGCCACCATTACTCAGCAGTGATACTGTGTTTATTATGTGACATTGCACTTATGTATCATGTAATCTGTGTAATGTTTGTAAACACTGAGTAACCGTTACACCTGTCTATAAAGGGATATACTGTGCCCGCCGCAGTCCTCTGCCAGTTACCACCCGTCCTGACATCTCTGTTTAACTAGATCATGCAATCTCTTCATTGTTCAGTTCCTCAGTTATGCCTACTAGAAATGTATGAATCAATAGCCAACTGGGTGTTACCAGCTGGTGGTGTGTCCCTGCCTAGTGTCAGTCAATCAGTGCTGCCAGTCTCTGATGGTGACAGGGACACGGCCCCCCATTAGTAACACCTAGTTGCAGATTCATTAAAGGAGACCTGTCCTAAGGATATTAGATCTGCAGAGGTTGACACCGCTGACCAGCTCTGCTTGGTATTGTAGTGCAGCAATATAGCCCACGTGACATCACTGCCTAGGAAGAGGCCGCGGCGCTCACAGGGACGGTGGATCTCTGTCCTCTCTGACAGTTTTCTCATACTTCCATGGAGAGTTCTCATGACTGACCCAACCTTGAAGTGATGGGATTGTGAAATCTCTTGTGACGTCATCAGAATCAAAGGTCTGTAAAATCCTCCTTATCGGACATGAAGCAATGTCTCAGGGCGCAATGCGCCAGCGTGAATCACCCACTCAGCCCTGTTTGAAGCCGGGGGGATATTTATATCTAAACTTCTGTAAAGGTGACTCCTCGTCCATTTCCCATTTTTACAGAATTATTATCAAGTGATGACGAACCATAACATACACATAGAGTGAGTCGACCGCTGAGTCATCATAACTCTGCTGGACTTTGGAAACAGTCAGCAATTCCAGACCATCAGATGCCGGATCAGAGGACTGTTACAGTACGTTTACTGAGCTTCATTAAAGCGTTTGTCCCGAGAGCGATAGCTGACTTTTGTTCAATGGAAATTCCAGATGACACAAGTGCCGGACTGTCAGACGTTCTGGACTATCAGGAATGTTACTGTAACACCGGAGGAGGAGAAAGTATCACAATGTAACAATGTCTGAATGGAATCCAGAATTATTGGAAGATTTATGAGTTCTCATGTTTTTCTGGAAATCTCTTGTTATTATTTCCTGAAACTAACAGAATTTACTGAAGTCTCCAATCTGCTTAAGTCAATAGAAACAAATGTTTGGAGAACGACATTGATATCCGGGTGTTTGACTTCCTATTGGCTGCGGCACAAAGCACATAGAGAATGTTCTTTTCTGATGACTCCATTCCATAAAACGCTTTATCTGCAAATATCAGCTATGGAAATCCTGGACGCCTTCTGACCGCGGTGGCTCCAGCTTTCCTGCACTGTCTATTGGGGCCTGAAGTAGTCTGAAACTGTCTTCAGCCTAGGGTAGAGATGGAGGCTGTAGGAACCACATGGCTACTATGGAGCACAGGTGGGGGTCCTGTCCAGGCCTCATCTCTATTCCTTACGGCTGGGGGGAGCCCACATGGGTTTTCCCTCTTTTTACAGAACTGTAAGTAAAGGGGGGGGGGCAGAGGTAGAAGTCGTATCCAGACCCAAGAGCCACAAGTTACACCTCTGTCTGGCCACAGAGGAGGATATTGCAGTAGTCTAGGTGGGAGATGATAAGGGCATGTACAAGCATTTTTTGCAGACTCAAAGTTGAGGAAAGCGCGGATGTGGGAGATGTTTTTAAGTTGGAGGCGGCAGGTGGTGGAATGGGCTGTGCGGTCGGAAGGAGAGGGCAGAATCCAAGGTCACTCCAAGGCAGCGGACTTGGTTGACCGGGGAGAGTGTGCAGCCATTGATTGTGATTGATAGGTCTGATGGAGGGGTTGAGCAAGATGGGGGAAAGATGATGAATTCAGTTTTATCCATGTTAAGTTTTTGAAAGCGAGAGGAGGAGAAGAAGGATGATATAGAAGATAGACATTGTGGGATTCTGGATAGTAGGGTGGTGATGTCTGGACCAGAGAGGTAGATTTGTGTGTCGTCAGCATAAGAGTGATACTGAAAGCCATGGGACTCTATGAGATGTCCCAGGCCGAGGGTGTAGATGAAAAGAGTCCTAGGACAGAGCCTTGCGGGACACCAACAGAAAGGGAATGAGATGAGGAGGTGGTGTGAGAATGGGAGACGCTAAACGTCCGGTCTGTGATCCAGGAGAGGGCCAGGTCATTGATGTTAAGAGATAAGAGAGTTTTTAACAGAAGGGAGTGGTCAACAGTGTCGAAGGCAGAGGACAGGTCAAGGAGAAGGAGGACAGAGTATTGTTTCTTGGTTTTGGCTGTTAGTAGGTCATTGGTGACTTAGGGCAGTCTCGGTCGAGTGGTGGGGTCGGAAGCCAGATTGTAGGCGGTCAAAGAGGGAGCAGGAGGAGAGGTGAGAGGACAGTTCAGAATGGACATGTTGCTCAAGTAGCTTTGAGGCATACGGAAGAAGCGATATGGGGCGATAACTGGACAAAGAAGATGGGTCTAGTGAGGATGGGTGTAATGGTAGCATGTTTAAAAGCAGAGGGGAAGACACCAGAAGTTAGTGATAGGTTGAAGAGATGAGTTTGGGTTGGGATAAACACTGTGGTGAGGTTAGGGATGAGGTGGGATGGGATTGGGTCAAGTGCACAGGTGGTGAGATGAGATCTGGAGAGTAGAGTGGAGAGTTTTTCTTCTGTAATGGTGGAGAAGCGGGTTTTTAGAAGAAGAGGACCGAGCAGTTGTGTAGAGGGTCTGTGGGGACGGTGCGCTGAAGCTTTCTCTGATGTTGACCATCTTTTGTTTGAAGTATGTGGCAAAGTCCTCAGCTGAGATGAGAGGAGAGGGGAGTTAAAAGTGCTAAAAAAATATGAGGGATGAGAAGTCGCCTGTTTTGCATCAGCGAGTGAGGATTTGAATATGAGAAGGGATTGCTTGTATGTGGTGAAATGATCTTTAGAATGGGATTTCTTCCATCGCCGCTCAGCAGCCCTGGAAGCTTGTCTGAGTTTTTTGGTCCGGTTGGTGCCAGGGTTGTCTGTTAATTTTTGGGGTTTTGTTGTGTGTGAGGGGGGCAACAGTGTCCAGAGCTGTACTTATTGTGGTGTTATACAGGGTGGTGGCAGCATCTGGGTCTTGGAAGGAACAAATGGTAAAGAGTGGGAGAAGAGAGTCAGAAAGCAAGTGAAAGTCGAGATGTTTAAGGTTCCTGCGGGGGTGTGCTAGTGTGTGGACCGGGGGAGCAGCAGAAGAGACCAATGAAGAGAAGGTGAGTAGGTTGTGGTCGGATAGAGGGAGAGGCGAATTAGAAAGGTTAGATAGGGAGCAGAGGCGGGTAAAGATCAGATCCAGAGTGTGACCATCTCTGTGGGTGGGAGCTGAAGACCACTGTGAGAAGCCGAAGGAGGAAGAGAGCGACAGGAGTTTAGAGGCGGCTGAGTGGCAGGTGTCAATAGGGATGTTGAAGTCGCCCATGATGATAGTGGGGAGGTCGGCAGAAAGAAAGTGTAGTAGCCAGGTGTTAAAGTGGTCAAGAAAGATGGTGGCTGGGCCTGGAGGGCGGTAAATGACAACTACTTTAAGGTTGGAGGTAGAGTAGATGCAAACAGAGTGTACTTCAAATGAGGTGAGCGTAATGGAGGGTGGCAGTGGAGTGGGGCTGTAGGAGCAGGTGTCTGATAGGAGAAGACCAACTCCTCCACCATGTTTGCATCCGGGGTGGGTGTGTGTGAGTGAAATTAAATCCACTATATGAGAGTGCAGCAGGAGAGGAGGTGTCAGAGGGTGTATGAACAATACTGACAGTAGAGTGCTCCCTCATAAACAATACTGACAGTAGAGTGCTCCCTCATAAACAATACTGACAGTAGAGTGCTCCCTCATAAAAAATACTGACAGTAGAGTGCTCCCTCATAAACAATACCAGGGTCAGACTGGGGTTCCTTGGGCACACCAGAGAAAATTATTCTTGGGGCCAAACCCCATATCACCAGTAAAGTACAATAGGTTTTGATTCAAAGAAATAGACCCTAGTGGCAATTTATTGTTTCTAAAGGCAGCTCCAAATTGTTGTTTTTTTGTCTGGACCTTTGAATCCCACTATGGTATCAGAGCCTAGGTCCACCGGAGGATCCTCTGGTACTCTGGAGGGGCCAGCCCAACACTAAATAATAGTGACTGTAGAATTCTCCACTGCTAGCAGAATGTGTCCTCATATAATACTGACTGTAGAGTGCTCCCTTCTGATAGAGTGCTCCAATACAGTAACCTCCAGTATAGTGCTCCGTGATACAGTAACCTCCAGTAGAGTGCTCCATGATACAGAAGCCTCCAGTAGAGTGCTCTATCATTCAACACTGTCAGTACCTGCTCCCTGATGTGATGCGCCCCTAGGAAACAATACTGCTAGTAGAGTTCACTCAATAGATAACACTGGTAGTAATAGAGTCCCCTAATAACCAATATGGTTAGTATTTCTACCACCTGAATATCAGTAGGGCCCCTGTAAACAATGCAGTCAATGGTGCACTCCCTGACAGTGACAGCTACGGCCTAATAAATAATATTGTCAGTGCTCTGCTCCTCCTATAAAGAGTGACAGCAAGGTGCCCCCTTCTACACAATACTGCCAGTAAAGTGCCCCCTGTAGCCAGTGATAGTACAATGTCCGCTGATATCCAGTCCCCGAGTACAGTGGCCCGTTATAACCAGAGCCAGTAGAGTGTCTCCTGATAACCAGTGCAAAGCAGCCGAATCAAATTTTTGAAAACTTCGCTCATCTCGAGTTAGAACGTTGCACTTGTCCAGTGTGTCCTGCCCTGACTAGGGAGCCTTGTGATCTCATCTATGAGTCCTCTTCGAGGTGCAGATACCCATTGATATTATTAATATTATATATTGTTATTGTTTATTCTCATTGTTTTTTGTATATTACAATATTTATCAATATCAGATGTTTTATACATGTACATCCCCCTTAATTAAAGCCTCCATACATGACCTGCAGGAGGCAGACTACTTGAGTTGAGGACTTGTGGTCTAGAACAATGGTGCCCAAACATTTTTCATCTGATGGCCGCACTTTGCATTATATAAACTCCACGGGCCATGAGCAGACATCGCAGCTCCCAGGTAAGTATGAAGCTTCTACAAATTGCTAAGCAACCATGGCAACCGGGACTGCAGTAGCATCCCGGTTGCCATGGTTACCGATCGGAGCCCCAGCGATTACACTGGGACTCCGATCGGTAGTCTCCACTGCCACCAATGATAGGGGGGGCGATTTTAATTAGGAGGGGGAGGGAGGGGAGAGGGCCCACTGGACACCAATGAGTTATCTACAGAGGAGGGGGGGGGCCGCCGCACTGGCCACCAATGAGTTAACTACAGGGGAGAGGGGGGGGCCCACTGGACACCAATAAGTTAACTACAGGGGAGGGAGGGGGGCCCACTGGCCACCAATGAGTTAACTACAGGCAGCAGGGGGCAGTCATGTACACAGTTTTTCAGTATATTCTAACCTGAAGCGTCCCCATCACCATGGGAACACCTCTGTGTTAGAATAAACTGTCGGATCTGAGTTTTCACAAAGTGAAAACTCACCTCTGAAAAAGCTTTTATGCAGACTGATCTTCAGATCCGTCTGTATGAAAGTAACCTACGGACACGGATGCCAATCTTGTGTGCATCCGTGTTCTTTCACGGACCCATTGACTTGAATGGGTCCGTGAACCGTTGTCCGTCAAAAAAAGTAGGACAGGTCATATTTTTTTGACGGACAGGAAACACGGATCACGGTCTCGGCTGCAAAACGGTGCATTTTCCGATTTTTCCACGGACTCATTGAAAGTCAATGGGTCCGCGAAAAAAAACGGAAAACGGCACAACGGCCACGGATGCACACAACGGTCGTGTGCATGAGGCCTAACAATGCTATTTTCAGACCTTTGTATGGCTCCGTTTCACTAAAAAACGAACTTTTATTAATATGCTAATGAGCCTCTCTGTGCTATGGGGGCGTCTTTTCAGCACCTAGAGGCTCGGTCTACTCACACTGTATGCCACCCCGCTCGTCCGTCAAGCCCGCCCATCTCCTCTAGAATGCCATCCTCCATCTCAGCCAGCGGACGATTCTCGCACCTGCGCCGTGCGCGTCTGTATTCGGCTCAGGCGCAGTGAATGTCTGACCACTCCCTGCGCCGGCATCTCCACTGCGCCTGCGCCGATTACCTCAGAGTGCTCCGCGGAACAGATGGCGCAGGCACAGTGGAGATGCCGGCGCAGGGAGCGTTCAGACAGTCACTGCGCCTGCGCCGAATACAGACACGCACGGTGCAGGCGCGAGAATCGTGTAGTGTCCCACCAGGTAAAGGTGGGCACTGCACAGGTTAATGTGTTGCATTGCATTAAATGTCATGTGCATGTTTTTCCCTGTATTAGGGAGCATTCACACGACCGTGTTGGTTTTGCGGTCCGTAAATCACGGATCCGTGTGTTCCGTATGTCTTCAGTTATCTTTCCTTTTCCGTTCCGCAAGTCCGTATAATACGGACGTGGTGCTTCCGTGTGTCATCCGTTATTCACGGTCCGCAAAAAAAACTGATGGGTAATGAAATGGGGTTTCCTAGAATGTTTTCAGTCCAAGGGTCCGTTAAAAACGGATGACACACGGATGCATTTCCGTGTGCTATCCGTTTTTCACGGACCCAATGACTTTCTATGGGGCCACGGACCGCGATTTGCGGCCAAGTATAGGACATGTTCTAAAACACACGGAACGGACACACGGAACGGACAGCACACGGATGAGAATAAAAGGCATACCGCAATTTTCACGGACCCATAGAAATGAATGGGTCCGTGCATTGTCCGTCAAAATTGCGGAACGGACACGGAACGGACACGGAAGAAAAACACGTTCGTGTGAATGCTCCCTTATCTGGGTGTCAGGCCTGTCAGGGTGTAGTTTAGCCTCCCAGACGTTAGAGGGAGCTGGAGAGCCCTAGTTACATATAGGAAGGCCCAGACAGGGAAGTGTTAGTGTATTCCAGGGGACTAGAGGAGTCACCTCGTCCACCTGAAGCTCCTGAGGCTAGATCAGCTCAGTAGAGATACCCCAGTTGAAGGATCCAACCTCCTGGGAGAAGCTTACAGTTACCCACCTGAAAGGAGGAGGCGCCCCAGGGTAAGCGAAGTGCCCCTGATAGGCAGAAGAACTTAGGAACCATTGTAAGCAGTATAATACCTGAGGAAGGAGGTAACTAAGGATATAAGCCACCCTTTTAGGCATCCGGGCCTTGGGAGATATCAAGCCAGAGTGGGAGTTCTATAAAGTACAGTGATTCTAGGAAAAGTACAACCTGCTGCTGAGTGCTTGTGGAATTTACCCTCAGTGTAACTTGCATGACTATTGCCTGCCATATTTGTGAATAAGCCCCTTTTGTGAAACTGTGATACAGAGACTGTGCTACACCTGCTGTACAAAGTTGGATTGTTCCAGTAAAGTTTACGTTTGGTTCACTGCATACTTGTGTACCTTCATCATTCCAACCACCAACCGGCGTGCCACCGTCCAAAGGCACTGGCGTCACGAATACCACAGGGACCTTGCCCCAGGCACACAAAATACCTGTAACATCCAGGGCACCTCAACTACCATCAGGCCTGGTCCCTATCTACAGAGCGTGCCCCAGAGGAACTGTGTCTACCTCTCCTTCACTGCCACGTGCCTGCCCAGGGTTCTTCAAATATAGTGAGTACCCTCGATTGCCCATAACTGTGACCTCACTTCGTCATACCCTGCAGGTCTGGCGTGTTGCATAAATTGGCGTCACGAACAGGATCCGAATATTCCTGCGCCATAGCGGATTTAAAAACTGTGTGCTGAAAATTGTCTTAAAGTGACATGCCCCAATTGTTTTATTGAAAATTGCTGGGCCAAAGTGAACTGTAATATTTGCGGTGTGAAGATTGCATTGTATGGACTGTTTTCTGCTTATTTAAGCCACCGCTTGCTGTCAATGAATAGACAGCTATTTTGCTCAAAGATGGCCGCTGAGCTTGCTTGAAATTGTTTGCTGCGTCATCTTCATCATAAATTGGTGGTAAAAATTGGCGCCTTCTGCTAAAAGTGCGGGAAGGCTGTATGCTGGCGCCACCGCCCTGTCTGGACATTTGCATGTCTGCTGTGATGGACTCCGCCTCCCCAATACTGGAGTACCTGGGGGGCGGCCTCCCAGTGCAATGGGAGGATCTGTCTGAACTTATTGGCGCCACCCTGTCGCTCTCCAGAGAAGGATCAAGCATGTTGAGGAGTGAGGACTTTCCTGATGATATGTCCGCGCCTGACCGGCTCCACCGGCCTACTCTCCGGGACCGGAGAGACCCGCCTGCCCGCCACCGAGGACGCAACCGGAGACCTATTATGGCTCCTGGAGAGACTTCTTCCAGCCCTCGTTCAAGTGGTCCGCATTGATGGCAGAGATCCGGGAGGCCGCAATTAAGAAGACGACTAAAACCAAGATTTACTATGAAGAACTGGCAAAGACCGTTCACGAGTGCCACACTGACACACAACCCCGCCTGGAAAGGAGAATGGGGTTGGTTGTGGCCTTTGACAAGGACCGAGGCTTCGGTTTCATAAAAGACTACCTGACTGGACGAGACTTATATGTCAACAGGAGGTCCGTCAAGCGGAGTTACCTCCCAGAACGTCTACACAACCTCCGCGAGGGAGAGGAGGTTGAATTTACCCCTGCTGAGGGCCTGCGAGGCCCCTACGCCACTGCCGTGTCCCGTCCTAAGAAGAAGACAGAGGACTGGGACTTTGGTGAGGACTACTCTGGCTGCGAGCGTGAGTCTGTGCGCTCTCCGGAGGACAACCCTGGCTGCGAGCGTGAATCTGAATGCTCTCCAGGACCGGCCCATCACGCCTTCCAAGAACGGGGCTCTTTCATTGGCCCAAATGTGTTCTGGCAGCCGACAGTGGTAGAGAAGAGGGTTAGCCCATGGCCCTCACCTGAGTTGCCTCGCAGGGAGAAAACTATCCGTGAGCTTCAGGATGCAGAAAGATTCAAAGCTGCCCTGGAGAATATCCGCAGAGGGAGGAAAGCGGACGCCTCGTCTGAGCCTGCAGCGGCTGCGCAGGACGAATCACCCACCTTCCAAGTGCCGACGGCGACAGCGGAGACCAGCGATCCCAACTCTGAAAGCCTGGACGACCAGATCGTGCGGCTGGAGCTGAAACTGCGGGAGCTGCGCCAGACTGCCTCCGCTAGGATCCGGACTCCACCTGACCTACAGGAAAGAAGACGTAAGGACTCGGACGTCTCCGGGTCTAAGGTGAGAGTACCTGTCCCTGCCAGTCGTCCCTCCTTAGTACCGGCACCTGCGGTGGGATCCTTATATGCTGTGCACAGAGCCGGTCGTCCCAGAACCCACCGGACCGCTTGCAACAGCGGTACCCAGGCCAGTGCAGCAGCCTACAATAGTTATGCCTGCTCCGGTGAGGTCAGCGACTGTGATAACCCCTAGGCCTATGGGGCCTATACCTATTAGGGGTCCATTTGTGTTACAGTTGCCCCCCAATACGGTGTTGTGGGCACATCCATCTGTTGAATCGCAGTACAGGCCCAATATACAAATGGAGCCAGGGAGCACCACTGAAATGCAAAGTGAATATGACATGCCCCTGTGAATTGGCCTGCTAGGCCCTTGATGTTTGCTTGTTTTGCCAAGGGATCCTAGAGAAGATTTAACTCTTTCAGGACAGGAGTCCTTCGTTGTTTTGGCCCTCTGTTGCTGCTGCCAGTTACCCACGGCTCAGTGGAGGCGGCAAGCCACTGAAGTACCACGTGCAGCAAGGCCATCTTGTTTACAGGACCTCCTGCCTGCTTACTCAGAGTGAAAACCCAGTTGCGCCTGTTTTCATGTTGCACCTTTTAACCCTTTAACCCCCTTTTCAGGTTGATTAAGGGTATTACAGCACTTATTTCTATATGTATGCCATTCAAATAATGTGGACTATTTTATGTGCTGTCATTTTATTATGCAACTGGAATTTAAAAGAATTGGGCCCAGGGATAGACTCAAATGCACATGAGCCTCTGAGATTTTGCTACTATTTTAAAGTATTGTGCCCAGAGATGGACTCCACCCCGTGCGAGCCTCTGTGATTCTTACTGCCCTTTAGGGTCGCCTCTGCCTATATCTCTACTTAGCTGTGGAATGAACGAAAAGAAAAGAACCGGGGTACGGACTCATTTTAAATGCTTTGAGCCTCCAAAGAATTGTTATTTAATGTTTACATTTTCCATGGACTACAACTGTTCTATCATGGACAATTTGCACTTAAAAAAGTATTATATGGACTATCCTGGTATTTATTGTTACGCTGTGCCAGGTCAGCGCCCCTGTTCCCATTGTTTTATCCTGAGAAGAGAACGACGCCCCTTTTCACCATTACTTGCTCCTATTCCAGTGGAACTGCCTAATATATGTATACATATAGTGTATATTTTGCAAATGTAGATGTGTTTGCCTGCTTTGCTTTATTGTCCTCATTACAGGTGCAGTATCCAGCTGTGCAGGGACCCTCCATGTTGCGCCGAGGACGGGCAACGTTATAGCGTGGGGGTATGTAGTGTCCCACTAGGTATGGGTGGGCACTACACAAGGGTCAATTGGTGTGCGCATTACTCTTACTTACAAGGAACAGAAATGTCATATTTTATTCTGCATTTAATGTATGTTTTACTGTGTTGTTAGATGCAATGTACCCCTGTCTAATGCAGCAGCAGGCCTAGTTGGGTGTAGTTAGACATCCCAGACACTAGAGGGAGATAGGGAGCCCCTAGTATAAATGTCCAGGCCCAGATAGGGAGAAGGGAGTGCAGAGTCAGGAGTCTGAGAAGACACAGGTTAAGAAGCCTGCTCCTGACATGCAGCTGGATAGCCCTGGCTGCTAGTGATGTCCAGGAGGCTAGTGAGAAGCTCCAGCCTGCCTGAAGAACAAGAGAGCCTAAGTTAGCTCTGAAGACACCCCAGTTGCAGGAACCAACCTCCTGGGAGAAACCGACAGTTATCCACCTGATAGGAGGAGGCGTCCCAGGGTAAGTCACGTGCCCCTGATAGGCAGAGGAACTTAGGAACCATTGCAAGCAGTATAATACCTGAGGAAGGAAGTAACCAAGGATATAAGCCACCCTTTTAGGCATCCGGGCCTTGGGAATTATCAAGCCAGAGCAGGAGTTCTATAAAGGACAGTGTAAAAGTACAACCTGCTGCTGAGTGCTTGTGGAATTTACCCTCAGTGTAACTTGCATGACTATTGCCTGCCATACTTGTGAATAAGCCCCTTTTTGTGGAACTGTAATACTGAAGACTATACTACTCCCTGCTGTACAAAGTTGGATTGTCCAGTAAAGTTTACGTTTGGTTCACTGCATACTTGTGTACCGTTATCTTTCCAACCACCAACCGGCGTGCCACCGGCCAAAGGCACTGGCGTCACGAATACCACAGGGACCTTGCCCCAGGCACACAAAATACCTGTAACATCCAGGGCACCTCAACTACCATCAGGCCTGGTCCCTATCTACAGAGCGTGCCCCAGAGGAACTGTGTCTACCTCTCCTTCACTGCCACGCGCCTGCCCAGGGTTCTTCAAATATAGTGAGTACCCTCGATTGCCCATAACTGTGACCTCACTTCGTCATACCCTGCAGGTCTGGCGTGTTGCAATCGTCCGCTGGCTGGGATGGAGGATGGCATTCTAGAGGAGATGGATGGGCTTGACGGACGAGCGGGGCGGCATACAGTGTGAGTAGACCGAGCTTCTAGGTGCTGAAAAGACGCCCCCATAGCACCTAGAGCATGGGCGTAGGGATCACCATAGCAGCCATAGCAATGGCTATGGGGCCCTACGCCACTGGGGGCCCAGGCCGCCGGCTGAGGATTATATATTTTTTTTAATTCATGTGGTGTAGCTACAAGGGTCGCAGGCCCCTCCAGGACAGACAAATAAAGCGCTATCTGCAGGGCCTGCAGGTTGTGGGCGATAGGGCGCGGCCGGAGGCAGAGTGGCATACCTGCAATGAGGAGATGGAGTGGTCCCGCTCCCAGTCTGGGCGGCAGTCAAACTGGCTGGAAGTGGGGGATGCAGAGCATACAGTGAAGCTGCGTGCTGCTGGGCCTGGCAGCGCTGCTGGAGTGTGGGCGCGCAGACGTTCAAGTGGCTGTGAGGTGAGGGCTGGCTGACTCTGGGACTGGTAAAACTTACTCTGGAGTCCTGGACCATTATATCTGGGGAGGAGGGGGGAGCAGCACCCTGGAGGTCTGGAGCAGTACATTTAACGAGAAGGGCGGAGCAGGACCCTGGAGGTCTGGACCAGTATATTTAAGGAGAAGGGGGGAGCAGGACCCTGGAGGTCTGGTCTGGACCATTACATAGGGGGGAACAGGACACTGGAGGTCTGGACCATTATATTTAAGGAGAAGGGGGATCAAGACCCTGGAGGTCTGGACCATTATATTTAAGAAGGGGGGAGCAGGACCCTGGAGGTCTGGACCATTATATTTAAGGAGAAGGGGGGAGCAGTATCCTGGAGGTCTGGACCATTATATAGGGGGGAACAGGACACTGGAGGTCTGGACCATTATATATTGGGAGTAGGGGGAAGCAGGATCCTGGAGGTCTGGACCATTGTATATGGGGAGTAGGGGGAAGCAGGACACTTGATGTCTGGACCATTATATCTGGGGACTGGCCGTGGGAGATTTAGGGTGGGGGTGGGAGGTCTAGGGGGGGTGTGGGGATGTTGGGGTGGGAGGTCCTGGAAGGGTGTTTGGGTGGGAGCTCTGGAAGGGGTGGGGGTCTGAGAGGTATGTGGGGGTGGGAGATCTGGGAGGGGGGGCCCATAAAAAAATGTTGCTATGGGGCCCAGTCATTTCTAGCTACGCCCCTGACCTAGAGGCTCATTAACATATCAATAAAAGTTCGTTTTTTTTGTGAAACGGATCCACACAAAGGTCTGAAAATAGCATTGTTAGGTAGATCAGACACTAGCAGATCACTAATGTCTGAGAGCTAATTAGGTCAAAATGAGGTGGCAGAAACCCTTTAAAAGAAGAAAAACTGCTACAAGAGGACATCGTTTTAAATTAGAGGGGCAAAGGTTTAACAGTAATATCAGGAAGTATTACTTTACTGAGAGAGTAGTGGATGCAGGGAATAGCCTTCCTGCAGAAGTGGTAGCTGAAAATACAGTCAAGGAGTTTAAGCATGCATGGGATAGGCATAAGGCTATCCTTCATATAAGATAGGGCCGGGGGCTATCCATAGTATTCAGTATATTGGGCAGACTAGATGGGCCAAATGGTTCTTATCTGCCGACACATTCTACGTTTCTTTGTTTAGTTGTGGCTGTATATATATATAAATGTAGTAATCTCCTGAGCTCCTCCAGTGGTGGCTGTATATATCTGTATGCAGTAATCTCCTGAGCTCCCCCTAGTGGTGGCTGTATATATCTGTATGTAGTAATCTCCTGAGCTCCCTCTAGTGGTGGCTGTATATATCTGTATGTAGTAATCTCCTGAGCTCCCTCTAGTGGTGGCTGTATATATCTGTATGCAGTAATCTCTTAGGCTCCCTCTAGTGGTGGCTGTATATATCTGTATGTAGTAATCTCCTGAGCTCCCTCTAGTGGTGGCTGTATATATCTGTATGTAGTAATCTCCTGAGCTCCCTCTAGAGGTGTCTGTATATATCTGTATGTAGTAATCTCCTGAGCTCCCTCTAGTGGTGGCTGTATATATCTGTAAGTAGTAATCTCCTGAGCTCCCTCTAGTGGTGGCTGTATATATCTGTATATAGTAATCTCCTGAGCTCCCTCTAGTGGTGGCTGTATATATCTGTATGCAGTAATCTCCTGAGCTCCTCCAGTGGTGGCTGTATATATCTGTATGTAGTAATCTCCTGAGCTTCCTCTAGTGGTGGGTGTATATGTCTGTATGTAGTATTCTCCTGAGCTCCTCCAGTGGTGGCTGCATATATCTGTATGTAGTATTCTCCTGAGCTCCCTCTAGTGGTGGCTGTGTATATCTCTATGTAGTAATCTCCTGAGCTCCCTCTAGTGGTGGCTGTATATATCTGTATGTAGTAATCTCCTGAGCTCCCCCTAGTGGTGGCTGTATAAATCTGTAGGTAGTAATCTCCTGAGCTCCCTCTAGTGGTGGCTGTATATATCTGTATGTAGTAATCTCCTGAGCTCCCTCTAGTGGGTGCTGCATATATCAGTATGCAATAATCTTCTAAGCTCCCTCTAGTGGTGGCTGTATATATCTGCAAAGAAAAGGGGGTTAGTCAGCACATCCCAATGCGCAGGTGCACGCTGCCATGGCTGAAAACATAGAGAAAAAAGACAATGCAATTGCACTCTGCAAACCAGATAAAGTACAATAATGTCATAGTCACAATTTTTTTTTATAGTGCTAACACTATGCCTATTTATATAGTGAGATGCTCGGCAAATGCATTTTGTACCATTTGAGCCCGTCTGCCCAACATTAAAGCGATCTCTGTAAGACGTTTCCTAACACTAAATACTACCTGTTATGCATCATAATGGTGGCCATACAGTTCAGGAAGTGTTGGTTCCACATGCATGCTGGGTCCACTCTGCCTTTTACCATTTTGGTGCCAAAATGGCCTCCATTACTTCCAAGGGATGCAGGTACCAACATGCATGCCGAGTCCACTCCATACCTTTCCTTGTGCCAGACGGCTTCCAATGAATGGAGTGAATGTAGTGAGAGCAGGCCACAGCTTTATACTGAAACTAATTAAAATCAGCCTATGGGGCAGACAGGCTAATCAGGAGTGCACGACTCGACAGAGTGACTATGGCATTATTGTACTTTATCTGGTTTGCAGAGTGCTGTTGCATTGTCTTTTTTCTCTGTTTTCAGCCATGGCAGCGTGCACCTGCGCATTGGGATGTGCTGACTAACCCCCTTTTCTTTGCAGATTTACAATGCTGGAGATGTGGCACTCTGTCGAGTCGTGCACTCCTGATTAGCCTGTGTGCACCATAGGCTGATTTTAATTAGTTTCAGTATAAAGTTGAGGCCGGCTCTCACTACATTCATTGGAAGCCGCCTGGCACAAGGAAATGTATGGAGTGGGTATGGCATGCATGTTGGTACCTGCATCCCTTGGAAGTAATGGAGGCCATTTTGGCACCAAAAATGGTAAAAGGCAGAGTGGACCCAGCATGCATGTGGAACCAACACTTTCTGAACTTTATGGCGCATAACAGGTAGTATTTAGTGTTAGGACCCGTCTTACAGAGATCGCCTTAATGTTCGGCAGACGGGCTCAAATGGTTTTGTACAAAATGCATTTGCCAAGCATCTCACTTTATAAATAAGTATAGTATTAGCGCTATAATATTTTTTGTGACTATGTCATTATTGTACTTTATCTGGTTTGCAGAATGCAGTTGCATTGTCTTTTTTTCTCTATGTATATATCTGTATACAATAATCTCATGAGCTCCCTCTAGTGGTGACTGTATATATCTGTATGCAATAATCTCCTGTTGTACCCTTAGTGGTGGCTGTATATATCTGTATGTAGTAATCTCCTGAGCTCCCTCTAGTGGTGGCTGTATATATCTGTATGTAGTAACCTCCTGAGCTCCCTCTAGTGGTGGCTGTATATATCTGTATGTAGTAATCTCCTGAGCTCCCCCTAGTGGTGGCTGTATATATCTGTATGCAGTAATCTTCTGAGCTCCCTCTAGTGGTGGCTGTATATATCTGTATGCAGTAAGCTCCTGAGCTACCTCTATTGGTGGCTGTATATATCTGTATGTAGTAACCTCCTGAGCTCCCTCTAGTGGTGGCTGTATATATCTGTATGTAGTAATCTCCTGAGCTCCCTCTAGTGGTGACTGTATATATCTGTATGTAGTAATCTCCTGAGCTCCCTCTAGTGGTGGCTGTATATATCTGTATGCAGTAATCTTCTGAGCTCCTTCTAGTAGTGGCTGTATATATCTGTATGCAGTAATCTCCTGAGCTCCTTCTAGTAGTGGCTGTATATATCTGTATGTAGTAATCTCCTGAGCTTCCTCTAGTGGTGGCTGTATATATCTGTATGTAGTAATCTCCTGAGCTCCCTCTAGTGGTGGCTGTATATATCTGTATCTAGTAATCTCCTGAGCTCCCTCTAGGGGTGGCTGTATATATCTGTATGTAGTAATCTCCTGAGCTCCCTCTAGTGGTGGCTGTATATATCTGTATCTAGTAATCTCCTGAGCTCCCTCTAGGGGTGGCTGTATATATCTGTATGTAGTAATCTCCTGAGCTCCCTCTAGTGGTGGCTGTATATATCTGTATGTAGTAATCTCCTGAGCTCCCTTTAGTGGTGGCTGTATATATCTGTATGTAGTAGTCTCCTGAGCTCCCTCTAGTGGTGGCTGTATATATCTGTATGTAGTAGTCTCCTGAGCTCCCTCTAGTGGTGGCTGTATATATCTGTATGCAGTAATCTCCTGAGTGCTCTCTAGTGGTGGCTGTATATATCTGTATGTAGTAATCTCCTGAGCTCCCTCTAGTGGTGGCTGTGTATATCTGTATGCAGTTATCTCCTGAGCTCCCTCTAGTGGTGGCTGTATATATCTGTATGTAGTAATCTCCTGAGCTCCCTCTAGTGGTGGCTGTATATATCTGTATGTAGTAATCTCCTGAGCTCCCTCTAGTGGTGGCTGTATATCTGTATGTAGTAATCTCCTGAGCTCCCTCTAGTGGTGGCTGTATATATCTGTATGTAGTAATCTCCTGAGCTCCCTCTAGTGGTGGCTGTATATATCTGTATGTAGTAATCTCCTGAGCTCCCTCTAGTGGTGGCTGTATATATCTGTATGTAGTAATCTCCTGAGCTCCCTCTAGTGGTGGCTGTATATATCTGTATGCAGTAATCTCCTGAGTTCCCTCTAGTGGTGGCTGTATATATCTGTATGCAGTAATCTCCTGAGCTCCCTCTAGTGGTGGCTGTATATATCTGTATGCAGTAATCTCCTGAGCTCCCTCTAGTGGTGGCTGTATATATCTGTATGTAGTAATCTCCTGAGCTCCCTCTAGTGGTGGCTGTATATATCTGTATGTAGTATTCTCCTGAGCTCCCTCTAGTGGTGGCTGTATATATCTGTATGCAGTAATTAAATAGATGTTCAAGGGTGGACATTCACGTGAATCACGATGGTTGTAGGTAGCTCATGTAATGGTTGTGTTGGAGCAAGCACACAGTTCTGCTGAAGTGAATGTTTTGCTAATAATAGAAGAGATATGGAGGTTGGAATGCAGATTATTTTCTTGGTAATATTTCAAAGAAGCATCCCAGACAAAGAAATTTTCCTTGCATCTTCCTCTTTTTGGTTCTAGATACAAGATGTTTTTCATTGTCATTTTCTGCTTGTGATGCCAGGAGCTCCACTGTGACTTCTTTATCTTTGTCATCTTCTAGAAACGTCTTATCATTTTCATCCATGATGATAACATTGTTCTTATTAGAGGCATCTTCTTGGCTTCTTGCACCTTCCAGGGTATTGCTCGTGGGATCATTCTGTATCTTGTTAAAAGAAGAGGAAAGGGACAACTAAATTAAAACTAATGATGATGATGAGAAAAGCCTAAAAAGTCTACATTCCTCTCATATAAATAAATGGACTCTAAAACAATGGTCTTATTGTTTTTTTATGTCTATTGGGATCGTACTGATCTGTAATACATTGAGTTCTGTGAGACCTGTAACTTAAGGCTGAGTCATCGGTATTAAAGGGGCTTTTCACCATTTTTCAGACCTTCCAGAGTGTCCAGACCTGCAGTAATGATCATACTTACCATTTCACAGGTACTTCTAATTAGTGTGATACATATTGCTGAGTTTTCTCCTTTTATTGGATGCCTGGTGGCGCACAGGTAACAATTGCAGCAGCACAGTTTATGTACTCATTTTGAGCTAAAAATCATTTTTTCAATTGGCCGTTATTAAAAAAAATGTTGAGCCCCTTTCTCTGTATAGCCTTGAGATTTTCTAGTAGCAGGCTCTGTATTTTTACTTTAGATTAAGCATAGAGATACATATAGAGAGTCCCTGGTAGCGTTGATCGCGAATATTCTAATCGCAAATTTTTATTGCGAATATCTAGAATATAGTGCTATATCTTCGTAATCGCGAATATTCTAGACTTTATTTTCATCAGTACCCATGATCCCTCACTGCTTCTTGCTTGTGGGCCAATGAGAAGGCTGCAATATCTTTGACTTTAGGAGTAGTGTTGATCGCAAATTTTCGTATCACTGACTTTTTATCGCACATTTTCCGATTGCTAATCTTTGCAATCAAGAAAATAATGACGAGATCAAAAAAAAATTGAATTAAAAAATATATGACCAATATTCGCCCAAATATTCCCGAAATATCGCGAATTTGAATATTGCCCCTGCCGCTCATCACTGGTCCCTAGTTTGCCGAGTACATGTATGCAATATTGTAGGCCAGGCGATGCCTCTTAGTTTCTGAGAAACATATTCAAATTAGCTTTCCTAAACCTATCCGATATCTGCAGATGTTAGACATGATCATTTGCATATATTTTCCCCAGAAATCAAGTGGAGCGTAGTCTAGCCTACAATAGTCGTCATGTATATCAACTGGTCTCCATAATAGAAATAGTACCCACCCAGAGGTTCCCCTTAAGGCCTTGCACCTGGAAAAATTTGCTTTGCTAAATAACTTTTGTGATGAAAGAGCTAGGTGCAGATGTGAGGCTGGGTTAGCTATTTTACTATCTTTGCTATGTAAGCCTGTTTCAAAAGCTGGGAAACTTCTTTGCTAATCCACTTTGTGAAAATACTATAAAAAAACAACATTCATATGGATGCTGTGTTCATCAGTATAGCAAAGACACATAACGCCTTTAGCAATTCTATTTCACTATTTTGGATCAACTTCAGATGAAACAGAGACCTCCAAAATAACATTGATCAGAACGTGAGACAAGAGAGTTGCACCATCCCACAAAGCTTACACATCTCTCAATGAAACATGTTAGCTAGGTTCTTATTTAGAAGAACAAGAAAAACAGAACATCTTAGACATTTGCATTACTTGATTGACTGGCCTCTTTATCATTAGGGTGACCAAAAATATGCATGAGTATTGTATGCCAGGCAACGTTATTCTTGGTTTCTAGGAAGAGTATATACCAATCACATATTGTAATTCTTCTGGTATTTCATAGCATATCCTCTCTTTTTTTGTCAGCCAAACGAATTGACTTTAGGGGGGGGGGGGGGGGGGGTGAATAAATATGCACATTGACTTTTTCTGTTATTTTGTCCTATTTGTTGTTTGCTTCACAATAAAAAAAAAAGAAAAACATCTTCACAGTTGTCGGCATGTTCTGTAAATTACATGATGCAAATCCTCAAACAATCCATGTTAATTCCAGCTTGTGAGGCACCAAAATACGAAAAAAGTCAAGGGGGTGAATACTTTTGCAAGGCACTGTACGTCTGTAGATACTTGGCAGGGTTGCCAACTGTCCAGAATTTCCTAGACAGTCCGTAAAATAGTGTCCGTCAAAAACGGAGATATGTCCGTGATTTGTTTTGCGCAGTAATTGCAGGGATGTGATCAGTACTAGTATCTGACCTATAGACATGTATCACTCATAACCTTTATAGCTCATTATAGTTTTTCAATTTGTGCGTAAAAATGTTGGCATTCTGTGATTTTTGGATAAATTGTCCAGAAAAAAAGGAAACATTTTGGTTGGCAAACCTCTTACTTGGCTGTCACCCAACTTTCCCAGAAGCAGATATAACACAATAGTGTCCATTACTGATGACCCTGCGATATACGGTAGGTATAATGAGACGCTCACCTCAGCGGGGACTCCCAGGAGTTTATAGACTACTTCTCCATCAGATTCAGAGTTGTAGAGGGCAGCTCGCTGTGACTCCTGGGGGCGTCCTGCGCTCGGTGATGTGGCTGCAGCGAACAGCAGGACGGTGAGGAACCAGGCAGCCATGTTCTGGTGACAGTCGTACGTGTGACAGAGCTCTAGTACATGATGAGAGCGCACAGACAGGCGACTAACCTGCAGACGCCCCGGACACGTGTTTCCTCCATGGCACCTGCAGCAGGAACGTCATTAGCATTCTGCAGGAGATTAGATGTTTCTGTGTCTTCCTTCTCTGCCTATGACATATGGAGTACGAGACCTGAATGGAAGGTTCTACAGACGTCACACAGATCTGTTACTTATAGCTATGGTCAGTGTGATCCCCCATTCTTTACACTGCAGCTCTGCTCCATGGTTAGCGACTAAACTAAGAAGCATTGTCTACTGAGGTCTGAGGTAGTCTGAAATCCACTTCCTAGATACCCCATGCTTTACACTGCAGCTCTATTCCATTAGGATGCAACTATAATCAGTGACTCTGCACCTGTGACTTTCCCTGCTTCTTTACACTGCTGCTCTGCTTTATTAGGACACAACGATGATCGGTGACTCCAGCTGCATTGTTGATTGGAGTGTGAGGTAGCCTAAAATCGATCATCTGTCAAATCAGAGGCATGAGCTGTGGCTCTTTTCCCCTCCCCCATGCTATACACTACATCTCTGCCCCATCAGGACACAACTGTGATCTATGCAGTAGCAGTTTGTGATTGTCCTCCATGCTGTACACTGCAGCTCTGCTTGTCTAGTTTAGCTACACTGTATCAGCGCAAGCTCAGCAGAAAGTCTATGAGAGATGATTACATTACAGCAAGGACTGGAGATTATAAACTAAAGGAAATTACAAGGACTGGAGAAATGGAGGACGAACACCTCCATGTGTGCAGTGGGTACAAACAGCGCCACATTTGTCCACAGGTTATTTGTGGTACTGCAGCTCATCCCCATTCATGACCAATGGACAGGCAGCCGTGTTTTAATCATCTTGGACATCCCCTTTAATTAAAGCCTCCGTGCAAGACCTGCTGGAGGGACAGTACTAGAGCCGAGGTCTTGTGGTCTCCAAGAACCTCTGGGCTGCTCATTAACCCTTCATTGACTCTGAATTAGTCCAGCTGATTAGTTGAAGAAGTTATAGAGACGATTATAGGAGGAATATGCAGATAGATGGGCGATGGAGCTGGGCGACCGGGTGACCAAATACCAATTCCTGGCTGCCTATAGAGTCATCTTCCTGATTCAGCACCTAGGGGTCCATCCGTGGGTCCTGTCATGGAAGGGGGTCTGTGCTCCTCGTCTCTCATTATGAGGTATTCTGCATCTTTTCACCTATCGTTATATCAGCTATTC